>NC_137864.1:15791574-16214074 GCF_963924005.1 Protomyctophum bolini
ACCACCACTACTACTACTACTACTACTACTACTACAGTACTACTACTGTCTACTACCACTACTACTACTACTACTACTACTACTACTACTACTACTACTGTCTACTACCACTACTACTACTACTGTCTACTACCACTACTACTACTACTACTACTACTACTACTACTACTACTACTACTACAACAACATTACTACTACTATACTACTGTAAAACATGTGTACAGGCTATTTTACATGTACATAAGCAATAAGTGAATTCACTTTACCACTTGCAATTATTACACATACAATGTATGAGTACCCTATTCCCTATTCTTTTCTAGCCATGAATTAATCTATTTCTCTATTTTAGACCAGAAAGAACAGAATCATCACTTAATGAAAGTTAAGTGATTTGACGTAAAGTGACATGAAAACGTTTGAAACATCCTGCACTAACTGAAGATAAATAACACTGGCCTTGGATCATCATTCTGAATCCCGCCACATCTATATTCATATGCAGTGCCATTGGCAGACCGAAGGGGGTGCTATATACCCAGGATACACACACGCACGCACGTACACACTCACTCACGTACACAAACACGCGCGCACGCGCGCACACACGCACACAACACAGCACTGGAACTGCACTGACTGAGGGGAGAAAGCTTTGTGCCGAAACTAGAAACCCAACCTGTGTCAGACCAATGAATTAAAACGGCCTACTTCAGAGGTAAATACTAAAGAGGAATCCGCAGCAAGCGCCTGCGGGTACGTTTTGCTCAAACTGTATGTGTGTGGAAATAGATTGAATTCATTTAGGATGTTTAAAAATAAAAGCAGCCGTGAGGGCAAGTTGGTAGAGAGGAGAGAGGAGCTAAACTAGCGACAGGAAGAACCAATGTTGATGAAGTTGTGGTGGGGGTAAAAAAAAAGAAAAGAAAAAAAGATACAAATAAGTACATTTAATTGCATTTCTTCAATTAATAAAGTTGTAATGATTATGAGAAATTGCAGAAATTAGCCACGAGTACAGCTATTTGAAGCAAAGGGTTTGGAGACTTTTCTCTCATTGTTGTAGTGCTTGATATGAGGGTATGTTTGAATAGTTGGCGGCCTGTGTTAGCAGTCCATGCTAACCAGTTTGCTAACATGGATGGACAACATGACTAGTAGCCGTTAGCTAGCTAGCATCCTCAGCTACTCCCTCCCGCAAAATTGCCTGTGAATGATGCCTGCAGTGCAGCTAGTTGGCTAATGGACTCGTAATGTTCTGGTGGGCATGTGGCTACTGTTCGACTTGTAAAGCATACCACTTTGACTCGTTCTATTCGAGTGGTTCGTTTGACTGAAGATTGTAGTCTTTCTTGTCCCCTTGCCTAGCGACTCTTTGATTATGGAGCTTGATGTTTAGCTGGCTGTGTTTTAGCATCCGAGCTAACATTAATGTTTAGGTGGTCTTATTGTGTTTTGTCTTGCAAAAACATTTCGTTGCTCAGGACATCACAGTTTGAACGTGCTCGCTGTACCATTTTCTGGTACAGAAATTATCACTGGAGGCAAGGAATTGTCGCTTAAAGATGTTTTTTGATAAGTACGGTAGAATGGTTGTGTTGAACTTTTGTTTTGTGACCTATAGAGGCCAGTAGAAGACCGTGCGGATTATACTTCAACAAGCATGGAGTTCCCGCAACAGCAGAAACCGGCGCCGGGGCTCATCACCTATCCGCCAGGGGTGAAAGAGATTACGGACAAGATCAGCAACGATGAGGTGGTCAAACGGTTGAAGGTAATGTAATTCATCTCATGCTCTCTTTTGAATATATGGCATAAACCTCACAGCAGCTATGCTGTGCATTGATGATTGAACCTATTCGGATCGATGCCTATTGCCTACCACCTGGACCATAGAGAGAGAAACCCCCTAACTTTACGAATTAGAAAGATAACAAATCAAGGTGCTCTCTAGAACTTGCCAGGTATCGACTGACTTGTGTAACATATCCAATCCAGCATTGAGATTGATTAGTGGTAGCCTATCTGTGCTGTGAATGTGCTTGCCAAAATGTATTTAAGTTTAAGTTTGGCATAATGTCATCACACTTAGACAAAAACGGAGTAGTGGTTCTGAGTAGTGGTTCTTCTTTGGTTCTCCCCCCCCCCCCCCTTCTTTTGAGCCATGGTCTGCAAAAGCGAAATGGGGCTTATGTACCAAAATATCCAATGACCTAAAACGATTAATTTGGGACAACTACAGCCTGCACTATATTGGGGTGCAATACACTGTGTGTAGGTGTTTGTCTGTGGTGGCAGCAACACAAGATTTGAACTGTCCTACAACAACATACCAACAGTCAGACACCCTGGTCTCCTCAAACCCTAACCTCACAGGAAGCCACCAGTGATTTTTTTTAACCCGCAGCACAGATTAGTTTTAACCGGCCATGCATGTTGGGAGCCACGGGTGATTTTTAACCCGATGTAGGGATGATTTAACCCGCAGCACGGGTTTGTCTGACTAATGACTATAGGACTGTTGGTATGTCTAACCAACGTATGCATCCCTGGTTGCACTGGTGTGCGTTTTCAGAGGTGTGCCAGAATATAATTTAGGTGTACCAACACATACACAGATTACACACACACACACACACACACACACACACACACACACACACACACACACACACACACACACACACACAGACCTGCTAAATGTAAGGTGCACTGGTGTGACCAATGAAACGGTTTAGTTGTTTTTGGGTGCTTTGTGCGATTGTGAGACGGTTACATGCTCCTTGACTCCTTTGGATTAAAATTGAAACACTTGCCTTAGGGCTCCCAGTGAAAATGTTTTCCCAAAACAGCCTATATTCCCCCCCGAGCTTTTTCACATTTTTTATTTAGCTGCATTGCAAAAGTAACATTACTTTTAACAGTGCAGAAACATAGTTGCTTCCTTGATGTATTGATGAGCATCAACGACCATCACCTAGGCACAGTCACAGACACACAGCTCCCATCTACTACTGATTACTGAAAGTGACATTTTTCTCTCCAAAAGCACTTGAATAATGGAAGATGATTAAAGCTCACATTTCATATCACACACAACATAAATCACTAGCCCCCCTACATTTTATTTTATATTAAATCGATTAATATTTTCGGGATAAACGATATATGTCTGCAGGATTAATATGCATATACGATATATCGTTACATGCCTAATACATATTAGCTGGTGGACAACACCGACATACATACCCAGCCGATCGCAGTACTTGCTTGTGCAAGTAATGAGCAACCTCTAACACCAACCAAATGTAACTGAACAGCGAATTACTGTGAACTAGATAAAGTGCCCAAGGCAGGTGAGGTTGTGGCCTCACCTATAATAGGCCAATGTGAAAAGGGTGCCATTTCTTCTGACGCCTTGGATGGCAATTGGATGATTTAAGGCATTTTGTTCCAAAAATGTGTTTTGCTAAAATCCACCTGTTGGTGGCGCTCTAACCGACCAATGTGAAAAGGGTGGGATACTGTATATTCCTCAGCCTATATTACTCTCAATGGCTCTGTAGTGACATTGTGGCAACAAGTGCTGTTGTATGCTAGTGATGCAATAGGGTGGATAGTGTGGATGTGCTTAGTTGGGTAAACTTGATAGGATTTATTTTTATTCTAAGACTAGCACCTAACGAAAGCTTCATAGCATACACCTACTTATGGTCTGCAAACAAAACATTTTTTGTGATCAAGAAGAGTTGCATTTATGAGGTTCACCTCTGTTATACTAGTAGTTAGTGTTGCCTGGACATATTTGATCAAGGCTCAAGCCACGTCTCCCTTTCATACTGAAGCTGTTCTAGAAAATCCTGTGTATATCCCAGGTTGTGAGTTGTGTTTCCTTAGCGTGCTGTGAGGTAGCTTGATTTACACCTCTGGAAATTACGCTAGTGATGCCTTGATTCATGGAGGCATTGCGTATTTTTTTTTACTCCGTAACAAGGCCATACTGAGCTATGGAGCAATCCTACTCCTTAAAATTTGAACCTGGCATAAATCTTTATTACATTTAGTAAAATAAATAAATAAAGTAAATCTTATATTAGTGCTTGGACACATATGTAGTCGAATCAATATCACGATTATTTCAATGCGTCAATTACGATAATGAACGATTATTTTATACACTTTTCTCACACACACACACACGCACACACGCACACACATTGTGTAATTTGTCACAGGTGTGTGACTGGCGCATGGGTTGACAGTTGACACAGGTAGACCTGAGAATGGGTGACACAGGTAGACGGACAGAAACAGGCATCTCCATATATGGGCACCAAAGGGAAACAGACGGGAATAACCGGTACTCTGACAAAGACCCACTATGATGACTCTGACATATTGGTCGGCTTGGCGGTGCGGCGTAGGTGTGAGGGCTATCTACTCTGAACCTATAGTATAGATACATTTGCTGTGTCCAGGGTTAGAGATATGCACGGTGACAGCAATTAATTTGTTTCATGGCCAAGGTTTCCTTATTGTTATGTCTTGTGTACAGTTACAGAACAGTACTAAATTGATTTTGTTCTGGTTCCTCAGACATTGTAACAAAATGAATGATTGTAAACAACATGCTGTACGACAATTAAAAAACTAAACAGTTTGACTTTGACCGTTGTCCTAGTAGTGCTTAAGGAGCTTGAAAGCACTGTGTGCAAGGTTGTTACTCCTGGGTTATAAATATATATCAAGTCTCAACATCTTTGAGTTCATAGAAAAGCTTTAAAGTGACATGGGTCAGTGTGCCCTTGGCAGTGTTTAACACAGAGGCTGTCTGACCCCAGACAAGCAGTCATATATACCAGACAGACAGACAGTGGTAGTGAAGCATAGATTTCGAGACTATGATATAACCACAGATTGAGGACAAATACCAGTAAGACCCCCTGAGGGCGAGAAGCGTGCAGGCCTCCACTTGGGTGACGGCAGACTGCTGGGCGAGCACTGGCGCTTTGGCATGGGGGGTCAGATCAACATGGGATGAATTCTGTACTGGCCATATAATAATAATAATAATAACTTCATTTATATAGCACCTTTCTAGGCATGAGCCACAAAGTGCTGCACAGGAATAATAAAAAATTGAAAAATAAGATGACCTATCATAATAAACGTAATAAACAAGAAATAACCAAACATTTAAGCAAATCAAGAACATATCAGGGGCCCGTTTCACGAAACTTGGATTAGAGATTAAACTGGTATTTAACAGATATCCTGGTTTAATATATCCTGGATCAGCGATTAACCTGTTTCATGAAAGCTGGTTAATCTTGCCAGATTAAGTTTGCCAGTTAACCTGGATAAGTGGATATGTTGAGGCTTGATTCAGTTTCATGAAAGCAATGCCACACAAGTTACTATGGAAACTAATGCTGTGGATTTAGCCTGCTTTGGACCAGGCTAACGGCCAGGTTTAACCTAATCCTGATATCTTTACTGTTCATTAAGCAGTCAATCTGATCACAAACCAATGATTATTTCCACACTTATTCAATTATTATGGGTTTATGTTGCCTTGTTTTAATCGGTCTGCATTAAAGGACTAATTTAAGCACTATATACAAAATCAAAGAACCAACATATATATGATGGCTGCACAGTGCACAACCTCATCCTGACAGCTTGTAGATCAGCTACTTTTGGTGACTGTTCCCCCAGAATAGGTTTGCTGTGGTGCAAGTGGTAAAAAAGAATTATTATATTATAAAAAATAAAGTAAAGGTGAAAACATGACTAAATAGCACCATTACTCATTGTTTTACAACATATTACCATTGTAACATTTTACCCACTATTGAACCCATGACCCACGGTTCACCAGTCTGGCCAACAACCCCCTTCCCCAAAGGTAACTCCCTCAGAGGAGGGAGTTATGGCCAAATATCACGATGCTACAATATCATTATGCTTACAATATTAAGAATCCATTACATTTATTATGGCGATTTAGTTAACCCATTTTGGGCGGGACGGAACCCCTTTTGGTGTTAGCATTATATTATGCTTTAGCTATTGAAAAATAGCAGATCTACAAGCACGCAGTGCGCCACCGAGTGGTGCGCTACAAGCTTGTAGGTCCTAGGTGGAGCATAGGGCCGAAATCGCACCCTTTCATTGGACTCTGTTTTGAGCAGTTTTCTTCAGCTGGGCCCATGATAGTCCGGTCGACTCATCTTTGCCTCACTCTCCACTGATCTTGTGTCTGTTTTGGCCTCCCCACTTTTCTTTTGCCCTGTGGATTCCAGTCCAGTGCTTGCCTAGTGATGTTGTCAGTAGGTTTTCGGAGGGTATGTCCAATCTACCCCCACTTTCTCTTCTTCACATCCTATCTGATGGAGTTTTGGTTGGTTTTCTCCAACAGGCTGGCATTTGATATTTTATCAGGCCACCTGATGTTCATAATGCGTCTTAAGCATCTGTTGACAAATGTCTGGAGTTTGTTGGTGGTAGTATTTGTCACTGTCCATGTCTCTGATCCATAGAGGAGAACTGACTTGACGTTGGTGGTAGTGGTAAAATGTACTAATGTAGAGGGTCAGATCCACATATGGAATGTCAGAACGGGAAGGACTGGTGGAAAGGATCATCATATGGAATGTCAGAACAGGTCACCTCCATATATAGAGATTTATGGGTTTGAGGTCAGATGTAGGGTTCTGGCCGGCTCCATATATGCAGATCTAGGTGATGATCTAGTCTTCTCCATGTATGGTTATTAGTGACCTGCGGATGGTGGATTTAGCCGCGGGTAACCGCGGTTGGCATATGGTGCGGTTAATATAAATGGGATGAAGCGGTTGGATAATGGGTGAATAATGTCTTTTCGGTTGCGGGTGACAAAAAACTCCATCCGCAGGTTTATAATGTTTATCCAGCAGAATACAGTGTTGTAATTAATTGCTTAATAATATAAACTCAAGCTGGACAAAATGGCACCAGTCCAGCAGATTCTAAGCTTATTTGCACGTTTAGAGAGTCCTTGGTTGCAATGGCTTTCCCAGAAAGAGCGTGATTTCCTTTTTGTTACCTAAGTATGTTACAGTTTACTTTGAGCCAATGTCATCCCTGTTACAGTTTGCCTTCTGAAGGTCCCTCCCTGTTTTTCCAAGTCGCAATTTGGTCTTTGCCATCCATCCATTCACTGACAGATTCTCATTCCATACTCAATGTCTTCTCAATCTTTTGCCTGATACAAGTAATGCTGAATCATTGGCTTACAGTAAAAGCTTTCATTTCATCAACCCATTGGGCTGGAAGCAAAAACCTTAAATCACAGTCGATCCATCTTGCATGAATTTCACCACGACAACTCAAAATGTGACTGTGTATTGTGTATGACTTATGTGTCGGTACTACTACTGGATGATCATGTACAGGCAGAAATAGAGGGTATGCGCATGCTTAAAGTGAATGGCACATCGAGTGGCAAAGTAACATGCAAAGTGAGTAGGACTTTTAAGACTTTTCTGTTTGGATGCATGGGTTGTCGAGTCCAGAAAGTAGTTTTTTGCCACTCAGTAGGCATTCCTGCATAACTTCCGGGTTTGATGATGATGTCACGTGCATACCCTCTATTGGAGATGCTCCGATGCATGTTTACACTTTACACACAGCAACTATCTTAGGCAAAGACCCGCCCCCGTCTGCCTCTGATTGTCCCCCCTCCCACTAGTAGTAGGAAGGAATGGCCATTGGGCGCCCACATTGTCAAACTGGCAGCCAGCTGGGTTGCATGCATCGTTAGTCATTAGACTCCCAATCCACACCTCCCGGGTTCGAATCTCGCAGCTGGCAATGCTCGCGAATGTGACACATGACTAGAGGCGAAGCAGTTCATGTGCGTCACAGAAAAGGACGTTCGGTAGGCCAATCATGTTGTTTGTATGTGTCATATTTTGCTTTGTAGTCGCTACAGTGCATGTACAACTATCATCAGATTGTAAGGCAAGAGAGATGGATTTCTCCTCTTTAGTTTAGTTACACTTAACACTGGAAAAACTATGGTTAAGTGGGAAATCGTCTATGATAAATTGCAAAAAACTCTATTGATTAGTTGCCGATTCGATTAATCAATTACTAAATTAGTTGACAACTAATTGAATAATCGATTCGATTACGATTAATCGTTGCAGCCCTAATCTCAGATGTGCTCAGTGTGAACCTGCTCTCATCACTGAAGAGAACCGGCCGGCGGGTGCGAATGGTGGACCTTTCAATTCTGGTGTTCTCTGATGAATGCCAATCGAGCTGCACAGTGCTGGGCTGTTGCCACACATCCCACTAGAGGAGTCGTTGGGCGCTTATGCCACCTCATGGAGTGTCTTTCTGACAGAATATTGGTCAGAATCATCATGCACCAGTAGCCAGTAGTAGTTGCTGGAGGTTGTTTTGTATGGGTCTGGTTTACACCCTGTTCCTCCTCCTCTGCACAAAGAAGCAGATACCAGTCCTGCTGAAGGGTTGTGCCTCTACTTGTGTAAAGGCTGGTCTTCTGGTATCCCCTCCATGCCCTTGAGACTGCTAGTGACTGCTACGGTCGCGGACACGGTCGGCAAACCATTTTGCATTACTTCTAACCGCATGTATATGGATGTGCAATCCTGGATTGAGGCACCCACAAGTACCGCCTCATGCTACCTCATGCTACAAGTCAAGGACACTAGCGGAACACAAAACTAGATAAGAATCAGTCAGAAAGTATAAAGAGTGAACAATTGTCTGTGGCCACCACCACATTCGTGTGACACTCTGCATGAGAGGGGATGGGAGAGAAAAAAGATCAACACATACAAACATGATATAAATTATTTCATGTTAAATTAAGTAGAATTTCCAGATTAATTCGCCAAACACTTTATTTTCTGCCTCAGTCTGTACTGTGTGATGTCAAGTTGGTTCTGTATTGGCTATATTCGTTTTGGTGCATTCATTGGCAAATCTTGTCACTCAAACCCCTGTCAGAGGGGCTATAAAACCGACTTAAGACGGCTTAGACTGAATTTAATATGCGCAAACACAAAGGCCCTTTTTGATTCGATTAAACTTGATATCTGTCAGACTCAGCTGATCGAAGCTCCAGTTGCAGCTGAAAGAGCCGAAAGAAAGAATATGTGTGAGAGTCTGTTGACAATTTATTTAAGGGTAGATTATTTCTTCTACCTAACTCCAAACACCATTAGCATTCTGGTAATGGTACAGTACAGTACACAGGCATAAGGGGCAGGTTTGATCACGCGTCACACACCATGTATTAAGTAGACATTTGTGATTAAAGTTCAGACCAGATTTACTCAGCTGAACAGTTCCATCATCACTGATTATTATTCTGCACTACCAGAGCTAGTCGGGGAGAAGATGCTGGAGTCAAAACATTCATACACAATCATGCATATTGTTGCAGGAAAGTAATAGGGCTACGAATTCTATTGATTACTTCTTTGATTCATTATATATAATCCAGATTCATGTTTTGAATGTTTTATATATGAACAAATGTAAAAAAAATGTGAAAAAAATGTGAATAGATCTTTTCATGATGGCCGAGCTACACCAAGTGCACAATACGTGGATACGAGCATCCTCCATAAGCACTTAAGTAGACTTTAAAATAGGACTGGATCTAAACGTGTGTGTGTGTGTGTGTGTGAGACGTGTGCATTTGTGCGTATACGCACACACGCACTTTGAAAAGCCTGTTGTAGCTCGGCCGCAATCGACTAACTGATTTAACAACTTATCCCTGTGTTATACTTTGTTATATGATGATGTGTCGCAAAAATGTTTGCCACGTTGATGACCTACAAGCTCATATATCATAATTCCATGCTGCACGTTATGAACTCTAAATCAGTTATATTTTAAAATAAATGTCTGAGACGTACAGTACATCAGCTAGTCTTCAGTGCTGGTTGCATGTAGGGCTGTCACGATTTTACATTTAAGTAAAGACGATTAATTGCCACACAAATAATTGCGAATAACGTTTTAGTTGTGTTTTTCTCATTGGAAACTGGAACATTTAATATGATTGCCTTTTAGGCTTCGTAATGAAAAGGTGCACAGGGCAGATATGACAAGTAACTGAAATAAGACATTACTGGCATTTTTATACATTTTATACATAACGGTAAAAATAGTATGACAAGTAAGCTTGTAGATCTGCTATTACTGCTTTTGTTAATGTATGAACATCTTTCAACCTGGAAACGACCATGACAAAGACAATTATGACAAAATAATTGCAATTATCTCAAATAATTGTGACGAATATGAATATGTAATAATTGTGAGAACCCTAGTTGCATGAACTGTCATTGCTTATTTACGTAATTCCCTTATTTATATTGTTTGTAAAACGTCCTGGAATAATATGATCTTGGTTTGCAGATGCCATTGGAAAAACAATAGGATCAGTTTGCATGTGCAGAAAAAGAATCCTGCAGAACTCTGTAACTGATCTCAAAGTTTGTACAGAGAGAACAGTGCTGTAATGAGGGCATGCACACGTGCACGTACACACACACACACACGCTGTTAACCACAAGGCCCACAGACATGTCTCTGTGCAAGTCGACATCATCGGTTGGGAGTTTGGCTGTTTTCAGTTGAGAGTGACTGAGCCTGTGTGTGGAGGAGTGAGTTACACTGACTCTACTGCTTGTCGGGAGCAGTGTGCCCATCCCCCACTCCACTGAATGACTGTTGAGGAAGCTCCACTGAGCCTGCCACCCCCCCTCCCTCCCAACACACACACACACAGCTACAGGACTGATTGTTGGGTCCTAGTGCCTAGCATGTCATAAGATTTGTTTATGGCTGTGAACTTGTTTGAGAGCAGATATGTCCTGTTTACCATTGCACAGCTCAGTGTTTTAGAGGCCAGGTTAAAGATTGATTGTAACTTGAGACTTGGAAGTGCTGCAACAGTTATTGTTTTTTTGTTTTACCTGTTGCAGCACTATAAAAGGTTTTTTATAACTAATGATATCGATTAGTTGTCTTGTATTGTATGTTCTTGTGTTGTGCTAGACAAATTAACGAAAGCTTTTTTTTTGTCACAAGGGAGAGTGCCTTGATTTGTTTTTATTTTTCTATTTTATCCCACAATTTGTGTCAATTGTCTAATGTAGGCCTGTGCCGTGGCGCAGCGGTTCAGGCACCTTGGCTGGTAGCCCAGTCTGGCGGTGTGCCGCGGGTTCGGCTCCCCATCCCGACGGCCTTTTCTGCATGTCATCCCCCCGTCTCTCTCACCATTTCCTGTCAGCCTACTGTCTGTCCCTCCATAAAAAAAAGTATGGAATGGAGGCGAAAGCCAAAAAAAAATCTAAAGTCTAATGTAATCCTGAGCGCTACATTCCCTCTGCCAACCTTGGGAGAGCAAAGCCGGACTGACCTCATGTTTCCTTCAATGCATAAGGACTCAAGGAGTCCAAGCCGCTTCTTTTCAAAAACGAATGGAAAGACGAGACTTGCGCTCAACATACGTACAAGTACAAGCTATTAGGAAGAGAGTTTTATCTCCGCAAAATCGGGGATATTATGAACACACTCACACACAGAACGGAAAGATGATTTTGACAGCCACTTTCAAGGCTACAACTGATGCACAGCGCAGTAGCTTACCTTATCGAAATTTGAAGGAACGAACTATTATAGGCCTACTAATTGCTTAGCGAAAACATCTGCAGAAATCTTTCATGCCCCATGATTATTTTACATCTGCTGGTGGGTGCTCAAACTCCTGATTCACATCCACAGACTAGTACAAAACAGAAAAGCGTCAATACTTTTTCTAGTTGAGTGCCCATTTGTATATGAAAACACATGGTAGGTTATGATTCAAGAACACTTATTAACAATACATAGGCCTACCTCTAGATCTGGTGCGTTTTATTTTTATTGATTGTTAATCTCCACGTTAACTCTGTTCATTGAAAATATCCGATCTGTAGCCCACCAGTAGCCTGACACCCAGCCTTATAGTTCGAAATGTGTTTGTTTTTTTGTTTTGCAGTGACATTCCTCAGAGCCATGACAGCTTTGGTACAATTTTTTTTAACTGTAAATAAAGTGAAAAAAGGCAGCGATCCTAGCACTCAAAATGGTTTAAAATTTGTCCTCATTTTTAAACCATTTTGAGTGCTCGGATCGCCGCCTTTCTTTCTAGTATTCCAGTCCCACTGATCTTTGTAGCACCAGTCGACTTTATGTTTTACTTTTATTGCACCTCCATCGAGCACCTGGTTGACTCTCTCTTTGTTGTAAATAAAATGAGACTGGGAGTGGGGTGCGGCAGCTAGGTCAGGACGTAACAGGGGGTGCACGGCCAAAAACGTTAGGGAACTGCTGAATAATCAATCGTGTGAAACATGCAGTAATAGGATGCTGTCATGTTGTTCAATGCCAATAGTTCTGCATTCTAACACCAATCAACTAACCAACATAAATAAATTCCCAGCTTACCCCTCTTCCTCTCCGTTCACCTCCATCAGATGGTGGTGAAGACCTACATGGACATGGACCAGGACTCTGAGGAGGAGAAGCAGCAGTATCTAGGCCTGGCGCTGCACTTGGCTTCAGAGTTCTTCCTCAGGAACCCCAACAAGGATGTGCGCTTACTGGTGGCCTGCTGCCTGGCAGACATCTTCAGGATCTACGCCCCGGAGGCACCCTACACTTCCCATGACAAACTCAAGGTATGGAAGGACAGAGTTGTGAGTGTTAGGTAGTTAGGTAGTCGGAGTTAGTGTTGAAGTGTCCTTGAGCAAGACGCTGAACCCCTAATTGCTTCTGAATGTGCAGTTTGGTGCCTTGCATGGTTTCCTCCGCCATCGGTGTGTGAATGGGTGAATGTAATGCACAATCTATGTAAAGCCAAGGCGCTATATAAATGCACCAATTACCATTTACAAACATTTATTATAACCATGCTCTGTACTAGGGCATTAACCAAACGTGATTTTTGATAGTCGACTCGACTACCATCAAATTCTATTAGTAGTCGATTAGTCGGCGGTAAAATATGATATTTATTCCATCAAATCAAGCATTAAAACATCGTGTTCTGAAACAGCCAACGAGACGAGCGAGTGAAGCAAAACAGCCGGTGAGTAAGAGAGTGGCGACACACCTATGGGTTTATAGTTCCAAACATTGGAACTATCCCATTGAGATAGAATGAGCACTTCCGCATTCCATTGTTACAGTGGGAGTCAACGCGAGTGTCGCCACTCTTACTAGAATACGCTGAATGCCGCTCTGATTGGCCGAAATTAGCTCAGCTGTTTCAAGTCAAAGTTGCAAGTCCACAATGACTCACGGATGGACGCGTTGTGAGCTTGTACATCTGCTATTTTTGATGCGCAAGACCGTTCTACGGAGCAGCATAGCATGTTACGTTGTTCTCAATGTTTGGAGACTGTCTGGAGCCGTGGAGCGGGGAGGAGGAGGAATGAACCATGCGATGTTTTTCATACAACAATAAATGTTCAACAACAAGTTACAACCACAGTTCCTTTGGTTTTTAGATGGAGCTACAAGCTAGGAGGAGGTTATGATTACATACTAGGTTTGCTAGCTAGCAGGCTGCCACGCTATGAAGATGATCAACTACTTAACTTCATCGCGACTATTATAACTATCATCGTGCGGCAACAGTTTTTGTTTGTTGGATAAGCATGAAGAAACATGAAATCACGGCAAGAGCTACTGTAGTTTGACTGTCACCAAACTGGATAATATTGGGCAGAGTGAGGAGGAACTCCTGCTATACTTTACTGTACCGGACGACACGTCTCCAATCTAACTTGTTGAACAAACTACAGTAATAATCTCACCAATAGTAAAAGTATTTACACACTGTAGTTGTCCCCATTGAGCGTATGAGCCTATGAGGCATATCGCATTATGCTTTTCCCAAAGAAAAACTGTCTTGAATGCTGCTATAGTGCCACTGCCGATCCGCCGCCCACCGCACCTACACGAGTAAGGGTGACGGCAAAACCCACGTACAGTAGGCTTGTATATGATATGAAAACAATCAGCCAGGAATGGATTAGTACTGAAGTTGGCGAACTACCAACAAAACCACCGAGCTCACAGTTGCATGTCTGCTGTAGAAAAGCAAAAAATAATAATAATATTAGCGAATAATCGGATGTCAATTAACAGTGTCGACTAGTGTTTTGCTAGTCGACTAGCCGACTATTCGATTATTATGTTAATGCCCTACTCTGTACTCCTCTGGGAGTGGTGAATTTACCAGCTCAACTAGCTTTTGCCATCATAAATAACCACCAGCACAATACAATATCCCCTAAACTTCATCTAAATAATAATGTGACTGGGGTAGGAGAATAAAAGAAAATGGGCCTATTTTAGAAATATATTTCGTTCACATCAGGATGCCCATTTTATTTATTTCTCCAGCACACAGGGAGCTTCACACCCTCTGGTCAATACAACTTCACACAGGGAGCTCCACACCCCACACCCTCTGGTCAATACAACTTCACACAGGGAGCTCCACACCCCACACCCTCCGGTCAATACAACTTCACACAGGGAGCTCCACACCCCACACCCTCTGGTCAATACAACTTCCCGCGGCTATGCACATAGATGTTCTGTCCAGCTCATTATTACCAAACCACCCTCTCTGTTGTTGAAAGGTGCAGTTGGTAGTGTTGAAGGGCTAAAATAACCCTCCCTTTTTTAATGAAAGCGCCTTTGTTTCTTTTAGTACGTCAAATACAGTACAAGTGCATTGATATGCAGTTGCAATTATGGGTGCTGTTTTGGACATTTGAAAACATATTCACCCTGCAGTTTAGAGAAACATCAAACTGGGTCAATGGGGCATGTATTTATTTACTGGAGCGCAACACTGGCACCATAGTGAGGCATCTCTGAAAATCAAAAGGTTGCGCTCTGCAGCTTCTTTTAATCATAACAACATTTTCTTTTTTTTTTCATTCACATCCATTGTTTCTTAACTACACACCTTTGTTCTGTGTTAATTGCCCCCAGGATATCTTTCTGTTCATCACCAGACAGCTAAAGGGACTAGAAGACACCAAGAGCCCGCAGTTTAACAGATACTTCTACCTGCTGGAGGTGAGGAACTCAGTGGTGGCTAGCTAGAGTTACAGGGAAGGCTCGCTGGGCAAGACCTACGCTGTAGAGTTACAGGGAAGGCTCGCTGGGCAAGACCTACGCTGTAGAGTTACAGGGAAGGCACACTGGGCAAGACGTACGCTGTAGAGTGTATTCACTGTATTGAACTCAGTAGGTGCTAGCTAGAGTTACAGGGAAGGCACACTGGGCAAGACCTACGCTGTAGAGTGTATTCACTAAGTTACAGGGAAGGCACACTGGGCAAGACCTACGCTGTAGAGTGTATTCACTGAGTTACAGGGAAGGCACACTGGGCAAGACCTACGCTGTAGAGTGTATTCACTGTATTGTATTGTATTGTAGAGTTACAGGGAAGGCACACTGGGCAAGACCTACGCTGTAGAGTGTATTCACTGTATTGGCGGAAGACCTACGCTGTAGAGTGTATTCACTTTATTGGCGGAAGTAGCCGGATTTAGGAGGAAGTACCGCTCAAGGAAATGACGCGTTGACGCTTTACAAATCTGTTTACATCTTAGAGTATATATGAATAGAGACGGCACCCAGAGGAAACCCTGAGGCGAAATGGACATAGTGGCCGAATTTGGTATTGCAGCGTGGGCCCAAACACATGAACGTGCTGGTCCGTTGACAGTTGACTATCATTGTGCACGTTCACGATGACACATGAACGCTGTTTCATACGTGAACGCGTGCAATGATGTCTTTGGGGCAAATCCATCCCAGAATGCACTCTGTTCCTACCCGGAAGGAGGAGTGAAATCGCCCCATGCGCTTTTGAGCAACTTAATGCAAGTGGATGGAAGGAGAACTTGGGTGCCATCTCTATTCATATATATACTCTAAGGTTTACATTCTCTGTGAATTAAACAAGTGATTGTGATTGGTCGAAAAATATCGTATCCGGGGGAAATGCATCTGACAGATGTTCCCGGCCCGACACTTCGGCTATACACTGTCTGCCTTAGATTGTGGCCAGGCTTTTGTCTTCGCAGATGAGTAAAACCGAGGCTAAAGGGAAAGAGGTGTGATTTTAAGATATGTGATTGTTACTATCTGATGAGACACTCCTCTCCATCTGAGGAATGCGGTAGATGAGGACGGGAAAATAGAAGATTGTAGGTGGGTGGGTTGAGGGTCGTAAAGGAATGGAGAAGAGCCATCAATTTGTGTGTGTGTGTGTGTGTGTGTGTGTGTGTGTGATGTTCTTGGGGAGGATGAGTGAGAGCTGACGAGTATAAATTGTTGTTGTTGTTTGTCGCTGTAGAACCTAGCATGGGTGAAGTCCTACAACATCTGCTTTGAACTGGAGGACTGTAACGAGATCTTCATCCAGCTCTTCAAAACTCTATTCTCCGTCATCAGGCAAGGCCCTCAACACTTACCCACTGTCTGATTTGAATGCACCTTTTTCTACAGTCCCTTCATTTGAGCTTAAATTCTGTAGCGATTGCGATATTTGCACAAATGTCCATGACTCTAATCTACCCTAGTTTCTGAACAGTGACCTTTTTAAATAAAGAAAATAACTATTTGAGAAGAATGTATTAAAAATGTAATGTTTTTTAATGACTCGCGTATTACTCGCGACCCAAAGGGTCAAGACTGTTTTAGCGGTCGTCCCAGCGGTGTGATATGTCCTGTTGCATGGTGGCGCATGTCGACCCAAGTGATTAAACTGCTTCAATTCAATGGCCCAAACCACACCAAAGCGTCGCCAACTCGCCATGCAACTCCTTGCAACCAAACGGTTGCAAGAAGTTGGGCTTTAATTACTATCACTATCACTAATCACTATTTCAAATATTTCATAGGGCATTTAAAAGACAGTTTCACAGTTTTCAATTTTATGCAAACCGACTGGTGACATTTATTATGACCCCAAAGAATGTTATGTTCTGGTGGTGTGCACACAAAGTACATTTCCAGGGTGCTGGTTATTACCATAACTTTACCAGCGTCAGCAATGCACGTGATGCGCATATTAACATTGCCCCACTCGTCGGGAAAATGCAAAGCACCAGAAGAAGCGAGGCATGTATTCCCCTTTGACTGATAATCAAGATAAGATAAGGATTGGAATGATTGTGGTGAGAGAAACTGAATTCTCCAAAGACAACCCCAGATTGGGCTGTTTACTAATGCCCAATCTGTTTGCTCAAAATATAGACGCACATCTGTTGCCCTGATAAAACTATTACAAACCAGAGTGCTGTAAATCTGACATGTTTCTCTCTCCCTCCACAGTAATAGCCACAACCAGAAGGTTCAGATGCACATGATGGACCTGATGAGTTCCATCATTATGGAGGGAGACGGAGTCACACAGGAGCTCCTGGATACCATCCTCATCAACCTTATACCTGCACACAAGGTGCTATATTACACACACACCACTGTTCCTAATTCAGCCTTCTGATTGGTCCCTGACTGACTAACCAGCTGGCTCTTTCTGCCTTGTTCCGCCCTGGTTCCACCTTGTTTATATTGAATTTGCTAAAACATTTCTTTTGGAAAAAACTAAAAACAAATGATATGCCCAGTCACCTTTTTACTGACACAAAGTTTAAAATAAGAATTGAGTGCACAGAATATCAATATGAAGCAACTGAAAAACATATTATTTCAATGGTAGTGGATGGAGAGAGAGAGGATTTTTGTCCAACCACGAAACGGCAACCAATGGGTGCGAAGAGGGGCACAACCACGGGCGGGACTTGACAAATGGTGTATTTAGAGGTCCCAAACTGTGGTGCGTGCACCCCTTGTGGCAACATGTGCAGCAAGACCAGCAATACTAATTGTTAAATCTTCTGTGACACAGAATCTGAACAAACAGGCCTACGATTTGGCTAAAACTCTGCTGAAGAGGACAGTCCAGACCATCGAGGCATGCATTGCCAATGTGAGTACCAGCTCCTGTTCTACTCTTCCCTCTCCTCGCTTGGTGTCCTCATTTGTTTTATTCATTGTCAACAGTTCTCTAAATTAGTTTTTCAAGCATGTGATTCAGTCTGTTTTTCTTTCCACCTCACAATTTATTTCCTCACTCTCCTGTAATGGCGAATTGCAATTTTTCTGGGTTCATAAGCAATCAAGTAAACAACGTGAATGCAGCTTCACGTTAATGGAATCATCATCATTTGGAAATGAGGTCGCATAGCTGCATGAATCGTGATTGTGGTTACTTTTTGTGCTGCCCTACTGTCCTGTCTGGAACATTCTGTTGTGCCTCAGTTCTTCAACCAGGTGCTGGTGATGGGCAAGTCATCGGTCAGCGACCTCTCGGAGCACGTCTTCGACCTGATCCAGGAGCTGTTTGCTATCGACCCTCTCCTTCTCACCTCTGTCATGCCTCAGCTAGAGTTCAAACTCAAGGTTGAAAACAAACACTATTACCCCCAAAGATTTAAACCCGTTTATCCGTTGTAAATAACTAATTTATTTTCAAATAGGCCAAGCATGCTGTCACTTAGGCCATATACACATACATTCCTGACATTTGACCAGGTACATATATAATATGACTGTATTTGTGTAAACGAACAAAAATGAAACCAAATGAAAAACAAAGCTAAAATGTAAAATCTGTGCTGCTGGCTAGAGACTACAATGCTACAATGAATATAGAAAGGAAATAAGCGTCATTATTTAATAGATTCAGCATACCTTGCTGAAAGAGCCAATGACACTTTTTGATGTGTGGGTGGTAGAGACAGACTTGCAAATGAATAAAAAACAAGTAGCTATTAGAATGATTTTGATCAAGATAGCTTTATACATGGCAATATTTTCATGATTACATGTCTGTATTTTTGATGGTATTGGAAGATATATCTTTGGGATTTCTAAATGGGGTAGACGCTTACAATTTACAATTTACAATTTAGGCATTTAGCAGACGCTCTTAATCCATCTTATCTGACCACACCAACGTCCGGCATGCGCAAATCACCCATTGCTTCCGACATGCGTTGGTCCGACATGCGTTACGTCGTGCTTGCGGTTACGGTTAGGGTAGGGTGTCGGACTAATGTCAGACTGTTAGTATGTCGGAACTTATGCCTGTACTGTACCCTTCTAAATATCCTGGTATTCTGTAATACTTTGGACACCGCCCAAGCCTTCTTACAATAATAGAATATTGAAATAAGTCACATGCATTTAGCTTTCCTTAGCGGTAAGGATCTTATAAGGATACCCTTGTGTTTCAGAGTAATGATGGTGAGGAGCGGCTAGCTGTGGTACGGTTACTAGCTAAATTGTTTGGGGCCAAAGACTCTGAGTTGGCTACACAGAACAGACCTCTGTGGCAGTGCTTCCTAGGACGGTAAGTTACACACACACACACACACACACACAGAAGCCTAGTTGTGAGCCAGTGTGAAGCATAGAAAGTAGTACATGAGCCGGTCACTATTACACAATTAAGTTGCCAATTCATTGTCCCACAAAAGGTTTTGCGATTAACGATTTGTATTTTTTGCATTGAACATTGAAACGTTACAATTTGTATTTATGTTTGCCTTTTAGGCTTCGTAATCACAAATTGCACAGGGCAGATATGACCCTAACCCAAATTTATGAATGTACATTTCTTTCTTTCCAAAACATTTACAAAATTGTGGAAATGGCTGATTTACAAGCTTACAACATGCACGCTTGTAGATCTGCTATTTTTGAAAAATGTTTGAAAATGTATGGACAAAACTATTGACGATTATGAAAAAATTATTATCTCAAATAATTGTAATAATAATAATAATTTTATAATAATAAAATTAATAATTGTGACAGGCCTAAGCAGATCTAGATGCTCTTAAATCGGTTGTCTGTGCGTGAGATGATTTGCAACGACTTATAAATCAGGTGTAATGTAACGGGGCAAACCTAGCAGCACGCACCCACATCTGTATTTACTTACCCAGTCGTTGACTTGTGTGAACTCTTTTATCGTTTGTGAACTCAACGTTCTTTCGTCCTTCCACACCAGGTTTAATGACATCCATGTCCCAGTCAGGCTGGAGTGTGTCAAGTTTGCCAGCCACTGCCTCATGAACCACCCAGACCTGGCCAAAGACCTCACAGGTGTGTCTGTGTGATTCTGTGTGTCCATAATGTGCATCTTTTTCTCATGTATAGCTGTGTTCTACATCCCTTTCACATAATGTACAATAGCACAAAAACCCAACCCTGGCCCTCTCTCTATGCTTCAATGTATCAGAATTCCTGAAGGTGCGTTCCCATGACCCAGAAGAGGCCATCCGCCATGATGTCATTGTCACCATCATCAACGCTGGGAAGAAAGACCTCAACTTGGTTAATGACCAACTGCTGGGCTTTGTGCGGGAGAGGACCTTGGACAAAAGGGTGAGATCTCCTGCATGGGAAAACAAACATCTACCACTTAGACATGTGAAATAGTAAGGATACGGTATGAGACTGTGCGCCTACTCGGTGTGTTCTGACTCTTGCACAGGAAGCCAAACATGTACTACTTAATCAATCCCCTTTTGGGCAAGAAAGATGGCAGGCTTCCAGTCTTGCTGGCAAGCGATGCTGCTGCACATGTGTACAAACACACTCATGCATAACATGTATTATTCATATACGTAAACACAATGTGACTGTACATATGGAGCAGGGTATACTGTACATGTATTTATAACTACATAATGTGCATTTGCCCACTTTGTATTTTTGGCTGCTTTAGCCAAGGCCCTTCCAATAAGCATAATGTTATTCTAGTACAGTACAGTATAGGCCCCCGGGGTATTTTTCCCCGGGGGGAAAAGGCTCAACTAGTGGGGCACATGAATGGATTATTTTCCAACGAATGTGGGCAGTCAATGTTTTAATATTGAATATCACAAGAAAAGTACATTATTTGTCCTTCTCGTGTCCCTCCCCCCACACAGTGGCGTGTGCGTAAGGAGGCCATGATGGGCCTGGCCCAGCTCTTTAAGAAATACTGCCTGCACCACGAGGCAGGCAAGGAGCAAGCCCAGAAGATCAGCTGGATCAAAGACAAGCTGCTACACATCTACTACCAGAACAGCATTGACGACAAGTGAGCATATAATAACATAGATGAAGACACCCGCATTGCATGGCTAATAGTAATACACTGACTGTGACTGTTAGAATCAATGTCCCGGACAGAAACTATAAAAGACGGATGGGAATAATTGTGTAATACAAACAGCTGGCATCAAATGCTTACTAATGTTTCCTGCGTTTTGTTTTTGCCTGCTAGCGGTGTCGTTCTAAAGATGGTAATGTCTGTCCGCCCAAGTCTTTGGTCTCAAGATAGCTTTAAAACTGTCTAGCTTGTAGTCATAGGATTTGCTGTTCACTCGGGTGACCCCATGGCCTTTACAATAGTGCCAAAATGTCCACTTTTCCACGCATCTTCCATGCAAGAGATCTAAAAATGGACTAGGCAGAATGCCATGAAACGTGGAACAGCACAATATCTAGGGGAGTATATCATCTATTATCTCCATCTTATCTCTTGTCTATCTCACAGGCTATTGGTGGAGAAGATCTTTGCCCAGTACATGGTACCTCACAGTCTGGACACAGAGGAGAAGATGAAATGTCTCTACTACCTGTACGCCTGTCTGGACACAAACGCCGTCAAGTCAGTGCACCTGTACACTCATGCATCCACACAGACTGTCAAGTCAGTGCACCTGTACACTCATGCATCCACACAGACTGTCATGTCAGTGCACCTGTACACTCACGCATCCACACAGACTGTCAAGTCAGTGCACCTGTACACTCACGCATCCACACAGACTGTCAAGTCAGTGCACCTGTACACTCACACATCCACACAGACTGTCAAGTCAGTGCACCTGTACACTCACGCATCCACACAGACTGTCAAGTCAGTGCACCTGTACACTCACGCATCCACACAGACTGTCAAGTCAGTGCACCTGTACACTCACGCATCCACACAGACTGTCAAGTCAGTGCACCTGTACACTCACGCATCCACACAGACTGTCAAGTCAGTGCACCTGTACACTCACGCATCCACACAGACTGTCAAGTCAGTGCACCTGTACACTCACGCATCCACACAGACTGTCATGTCAGTGCACCTGTACACTCACGCATCCACACAGACTGTCAAGTCAGTGCACCTGTACACTCACTAGGGATGTCAGGGGTTAACCGGTTAACCGGTTAGCCGACCGTTAAGAAACATCCGGATATTTTTATCAGCTTTAACGGTTAATTTGCATAATAATAAATACGTGTTCTGATCTTAAATCCCTTTATTTTAGATCGTTTTTAGTAATAGTACAACATAAACATTACAGAGACTGTACTTGTCACTGTACAATACTTTAAAACAGTTGTCATGTTGCACACATGCCTAAAATTGTTCTTATTTGCACCGCCCAGCTTAATTGTCACACTCCAGGCTGCATGAACAGCGCTCTGGCTCGGTTTTCTGCCCCCTCAATATCCCAAAGTTCTCTGTTGTACTTCTGGCTAGTTGGCTACAAGGGTAGCTTTGCGGACTTGCGGTAGTCGAAATGTAAGCGAGTGACAGCGAGACGAGATGAACACATGTCGACCGTATAAATGCAGAGACCTACTTGGCATTATTAATTCCATTATTGGCCATTTGGCCTGGACGGAGAACGTTTACAGCCGCTGCCGCTTCCTCCTCCTATCCGTCTCCCCACACTGGGCACTGGCACGGCTTACGGCTATCAAGTTAGCCATGTGCTATCGATGTTTGAGGGATTTCTCGTCAGCGAAAAGTCAACAAACAGAACACGGTGACATGCTTGCTGATCTTCCTTAATAATAAAAAAAAAGGCTTAGCCCATGTGTCCAGTGGCTTTATAGGTAGCTCAGATCTGGACTGGATTTATTTATGTTTTGGACTAGAACTGGCGGACCTCTGTACTGTAGACGCGCATATGCATGCATCATGCAGATGCGATGCATTGTTTATTGATGATTAAGCCTACAACAATTTATTTATATTGTTAAATGTTGCTTTTTTGTTTGTCTTTTAAAAAAGGAGCATAAATAAATGTATACCATTCGTCTACCAACTTTAATTATGTAGCCTATACATGCATATTACATTTGGGGTAGCCTATTAAAAAAAAGAAAAAAATCAACCACTATCCGTTAATGACCCGGTTAATCCTGTCGGCTAACCGGTTGGGAAACTATCCGTTACTGACATCCCTAACACTCACGCATCCACACAGATTGTCATGTCAGTGCACCTGTACAGTGTACACTCACGCATCCACACAGACTGTCATGTCAGTGCACCTGTACACCCACGCATCCACACAGACTGTCATGTCAGTGCACCTGTACACTCACGCATCCACACAGACTGTCATGTCAGTGCACCTGTACACTCACGCATCCACACAGACTGTCATGTCAGTGCACCTGTACAGTGTACACTCACACATCCACACAGACTGTCATGTCAGTGCACCTGTACAGTGTACACTCACACATCCACACAGACTGTCATGTCAGTGCACCTGTACACTCATGCATCCACATTCCACACAAACGCAGGCATCACAGAACCCTGTCAAGTAACACTGACCCACATGTTTGAACTAAACACACACTGTCCCTATTGGGTTACACATTTGCTTAACAAGAACGGTGACGGAAATAAAGACGGTGAAGTTTCTCCTCCGTTTTTTGTAATCTCTCGAGTCTCAATTTACTTTCCTTTGTCTCTTTTTCTACACTTTTTTTGCACTCGCTCTCTTCTCTCAGGGCTCTAAATGAGATGTGGAAATGTCAGAACATGCTCCGAGGTCTGGTCAGGGAGCTGCTGGACCTTCACAAGCTGCCAGTGGTCAGTCTCACGGACACACGCATGCACACCCATACAAACATACTTGACATTGTTTTTGTTTGCAAGACATTCATTATCTCCATAATCCTAAATCTCTCTCCCCTGGCAGTCTGAGCCCAACAGTACAGCCATGTTTGGGAAGCTGATGACCATTGCCAGTGAGTTGAATAAGTGCATGTACACCATAAAAGTTATATTTTTTGTAAGCTTTTATACTCTTTACTCTACGTTTGTCAGTCTACATTTGTTCAATTCTTTACATCAAATACCATTTCCTTTATCAGGCACTGCAGGCAGTATAGTGTTTCTCTTGCTGCCCATCACACATTATTTAACCTTGACCTGTGTGTTTCCAGAGAACCTGCCGGATGCAGGAAAGGCCCAAGACTTCATGAAGAAGTTTAACCAGGTGCTGGGTGAGGATGAGAAGCTCCGAGTCCAGCTAGACATGCTCATCAGCCCAACCTGCTCCTGCAAGCAGGCTGAGATCTGTGTGGTGAGAGAACACGCCTACATCACACCTCTTTTCCTCAAACACATAGCAGATTTGACCTGTAAACGCATTTAACACCTCCCTATGTATTTCTGATATAAATCCTCTGCTGAACTAATCAAATCAAATCTAAGGGGAAATGATTGAGAAACGGGTATGACACTTTCTGGACAATAGGGACTACGGTTGTGCACAGAACACAGCCTATTGTATTACAGCATTGCCTATTATCATTTTAACAATATTTTAATTTAAAATTGCACATAGCACGTCGCAACGTGTTGTGATTGTGGATATTTTGTTCAACACTCTTGTATGATGAAGTAGGGCATTACAAAGAAAATTAGAAATATGGAGATATGAGTTTTCTTCCCGACAACAATTATGTTACTTTAGAGTTAGACGGACATGCTGTTCGCTTGGCTACAAATGTTAAGAATGTTAGTAATGTAGTTCACTTCACACAGATGTAGGGTTTGATGTTAACTAGTATCCTAGTACCTTTGTAGCATTTACCCTATCATTTGTTGACTAATTATATTGTAAACTGAGAACAGCAGAGCAGTTTTGTTGCATTTATTTGACCAATGAATTAGACGCCCGTCGCCACGCAACGACTTTGAAAAAAGGCGTATTTTTTAGATTTAGGGCAGGGGGAAGGAATGAGTTTATCAACTTAGATGTGAGTTTGCCCATGTGCGCACGCGTGCACACATGTCACACAGTCACACAGTCACACACACACACACACACACACAGTCACACACACACACACACACACACACACACACACACACACACATATGTATACTGTGTGTATATATCACACTCATAATCTTCAGCGTAGTGATTGAAGTGTGTTTACTCTGTTCTGTCCACAGAGGGAGATCACCCGTAAGCTAACGTTCCCCAAGCAGCCCACCAACCCCTTCCTAGAGATGGTGAAGTTCCTGCTGGAGCGCATCGCCCCCGTCCACATCGACTCCGAGGCCATCAGGTCAGCAGCAGGTCTTCATCCTTAGTGGTCCACTCCACTTACCCCTTTGGTCCAACTGGTGTGGACGTGCATTCGAATTCTGGTGCGGATCAAACATAGTGGAAAAGGCCTACTAACACGTTCCGTTTCCAAACGAACCATAGTCCGGTTCGTTGCGGTTGGCAAGACGACAATCACAACAAGCTTCTGTTGGCTAGCTTGAAAAAAGTCCTGTGTGAACGCTAAACAGACCAAATTTAAACATTTGGTCCCTGATCCGGACCTTCTAAACGATCTTTGGATGTGAAACAGACACTTTATTTTAGTTTTTTTAAACAGACCCCAGTGCTATTTACTGAATACATTCTTGTAAAAACGTGGTCACGGTATGCTACACCAGCCAGCAGAACTCTCTACAGGTCACATCCAATAAGCCTTGTGCTCTCCTCTCCCCCATGTCCCTGTGTGATTGTATAACAACACATTTACAACAGCATGCAGGCTTTTCTCATTCAGTGAGACACCTACTGGTGGCAGGATGCAACTACAGGTCTCAGACCAAATACCAGTTTAACCCTTTCTGATCAGTGGAAAAACACCACACACGGGGGCTTAACATCTGCTCTGGATTGACCGATCGAATGGATTGACCGTGTCGAAGCTGGTCAGCCTGACCGCTTGTTTCATGCAAACACTAGACATCTGCGTTAGTGCTAAAACCCTTTACCTGCAAGTGATTTTCTTCCCTTTTTTTTTTAAACTAATGAATTAAAAGAGGAATGAGTGATGTTTTTGTGTGAAAATAAGGTTCAATAGCTCTATATGTGCCATATAAAACATTGCTTCATGGTGTTTAACTGTTTATTCAGTAAAAGGGTTCTCCCCGTCTGTCAAGCTCTTTGGTAAACAGAAGAATTTCAGGGAGAGAGAACTCATGCCGGAGGCAAGATAAACAAGTGAAATTAAAGACATTAAATAAACAAAATTGGGACAGTATAAAATTGAAACTGATGAATAGGTTCTCTCTCCTGTTTAGATTACTATTTGTGACCCATCTGACAACTTATCTCTTGTCTTCACTAAAGAGCTGGAGAAGGGAGACCATGATTACTTACTACCAAGTGATTACTATGGGAATATACGCCAGAGCTAAAGAATAATAATAATAAAAAAGAATATATATATATATATATATATATATATATATACACATACACCTTATGCCTACATTTTTTATTGTTTGTTTGTTTGTGTTCTCTATCAGTGCTTTGGTGAAACTACTCAACAAGTCTATTGAAGGCACAGCTGACGATGACGAGGAGGGAGTCACCCCTGATACAGCCATCCGCGCGGGCCTGGAACTACTCAAGGTTAGAGAGTGAGGCACGGCAATGCAGGTGGACAGAGCAAAGAAAGAACTACTCGCGGTTAGAGAGTGAGGCAAGGCAATGCAGGTGGACAAAGCAAAGACTCAAGGTTAGAGAGTGAGGCAACGCAATGCAGGTGGACGGAGCAATCAAGGCATTGCTGCTTCCATGGATTCAAGTTCTCAGTCGCCACAACTGATTTCAGTCATTTGGATTCCATAGAAGCCAGCGTGTCTCCTGTGAAAGCATGCTGCGCACCGAAAATAGCAGATCTACAAGATCACAAAACGTTGCAGCGTGACGTGTTGTTGGCTTGTAGATTGGCTATTTTCGGTCATTAGTTATTTTAAGATGAAAGAGAGAAATTAAGGGCTGGCCCTAACTGATCTGGCCCTGAGGCCTGGTAGGGTTTGGGCAGAATTTGAGAGCTAGGGATGTGCCGATGAGACATTTTGGCCGATATCAATATCCGATATAATTAATTGCTGTTATTGCCGATAACCTATATTAACGATGTCGATATCATCTCATTCTGTATTAAAAAATATATAATTTTGTCCATTCTGAAAAAATACATATAACAGGGTGTCTTCACTGCAGGCTTAGGCAAGTCAGCTTTAACTTTAATACCTTTATATTTAATATTGTGAGCTTGTAGATCTGTTCAAGCTGTTACTTTGGGCTTGTTTATCTGTACAGACAGACCGATTAATCGCCAGTCAACACCATCTTCATAATAGATAAATAGTAATACACAAACCGATAGAACAGAACTATTATTTTTATAATTATGGATAAATACACAAACGGAACAGAACTATTATTTTTATAATCAGGCTTTTCATGGAGCCTGAGGCCAGGCCAGGCCCGGACCTACTGATTAGCATACATTTTAGGCCCGGCCCTAAAACATCGGGTCGGGCCAAGCTGACGTAGTCGGACCTGGTCGGGTTCGGGCAGAGTTTGAGAACACTAATGGTTGCCCACCTCGGCCACCTGCCACTGGCGGGTAAATAAAACCTTCGGGAAGGTGGAGTTTGCTTTCAGGTTGCCCGACCGGGCAAGTGCTCGTTAGAGAGAGGGTGCAACAGTCTATAAACACAACACAAGATATCAGTCGACTTATAACACCTGAGAGTGGCCAGAGTGCTCTGTCTTCTGGTCTGTGGAATGTAAAACATGAAGGCATCTGATTTACCTATAATGTGCCGTTTTCACTGTTGCTACAATTAAAAATATAAAATAACAAATGCGAATACGCTGCGCTGAGGCGTGCTGTTGTTGAAGGGAAAGGAGGAAATCCAAGGGAAAAGCTTTGCGACTATCGGACAAAAATGCTTTTTATTGAACAACGCGGAATGCACTGGTGCTAATCACCGACCTAGCAACATTCTAACATCCGTGGTGAGCGCTTTATATTTGAAATATGAATGTTTGTTTACACGTTTGCTCTGTAAATGTAGCAGCCGCGCAAAACAGGCTGAAGTTGCTGCATGACTGTCACGTTCCAGGGCTACCCCATGCTGAGCCCTTTCTCTGCCTCCTCCAGGTCCTGTCGTTCACACACCCCACAGCGTTCCACTCGGCAGAGACATACGAGTCTCTCCTCCAGTGTCTAAAGATGGAGGACGACAAGGTGGCGGAAGCGGCCATCCAGATCTTCAGAAACACGGGCCAGAAGATCGAAACGGAACTGCAACAGATCAGATCGTAAGAGACTGACAGATACATGGAGTGTTGTGGAACGAAGGAGGATACTGTAGTGCATTTTCTTTGCAGTTGATGTTTGCACTGGATCTATTTTGGGGGACAAACTGGATCAGGTCATTGGACCAACTGTGGATTAATCACTTAAATTAGCTATACGTAATAATATATATTTTGGGGTTGTCCTCAGGACAGCCAGCAATGGGTTTAATGCTCCCAAAATAAATGTAGTCTCTGACATCTCTAGGGGCCGCAATCTGCCTTCAAAGATGAGGAACAATGCATGAATTTGACTGTCCACTTCCTGATTGGCTAGTAATTTGCCACGGAAAAGGTTTGGACCAATGACAAAGCTTCTAGGAAAATCCTGGCGTGCAGCCTGCGGCCGTTAGAGGTGTCACAGAGACTAGATAGAACATTTTGGGAGCATTTAATTCATTGCGGGCTGTCTGACAAAATAATAATGATACTAATAAACCAGTCATTAAAAGGTTATTTATATTATTACTTGTAGGTAGTTTAACCCTATATATTTAGTTGACCAGGGTCCTTCAAGGATCTATAATTGGTCCTCTACTTTTTGTCTCTCTGCACCAAATGTCATGTGATTAAAATACATTTCAACACTGTCTCCATTGATCTGTCCCCTCTGTGCTCACTAGGACACTCATTCCCGTACTGCATCAGAAAGCCAAGCGGGGCACCCCCCACCAGGCCAAACAGGCCGTGCACTGCATACACGCCATCTTCAACAACAAGGAAGTGCAATTGGCACAGATCTTTGAGGTGGGTCACTTCCTCTGCTTTTGCCCTGCCTGAATTTGCACTTCAAAATAGATGATCGTCTAGTTCAGTGGTTTCAACCCTTTTCATATCAAGGCCCAATTATTTATTCGTCATTTGAGCCACAGACCAACATTTGATTCAGACCCAAAACTAAAGATTTTGTTGTCATTGGATAAGATTTTGTCCACAATTCCTTGCTGTATTGATTACATTCTCTAATTGTGTAGACTTCTTGTAAATTACCAGCTGCAAACAATAAGGTGAAACGAAATGGACCCATAAGGGTCCATTTGTTTTCATTTTACGCTCTCAATAGTTCTATAAGGGTCCATTTGGTTACCAACTCCTCCATCATTTAGCTGGGGACAACCTGGAACCTGCTCAAGGACCACTGGTTGAAAACCACCGGTCTATTTGGTTATGTTCCATTCTACACATTTGTCATCTTTTGTCCCATTTCCCCTCCCGCAGCCTCTGTCTCGTAGTTTGAACGCAGATGTCCCAGAGCAGCTGATAACTCCTCTGGTGTCCCTGGGCCACATATCCATGCTGGCCCCAGATCAGTTTGCCTCGCCCATGAAGTCCATTGTGGCCAACTTCATTGTCAAGGACTTGCTCATGAATGACAGAGTATGGAACGAAGCGGTGTAGTCGCACACACACACACACACACACACACACACACACACACACACACACACACACACACACACATTCTGAAGTATTGTATACCCCATTATACTTATTCAAGGGGTGATTACTCAGCATTTCTCATATATAATACATAAAGAGAAAGACATAACATAGCCATGGTTCTTCTTAACCACCAAACTTGCAAGTTTTCATTTTTTATCCATATGGTTTCAGTATTTACTTGTACATGTAATAAGTAAGTAAGTAGGTCATGTGGCCTTCATGTAATAATATTGACAATTAACAATCAATCATTGAAACCCCCCCCCCCCAAGGACCCCTGGGGAGTCTCTGGGCAATGTTGAGGCCATGGAATAAAGTTTTCAGTCATTTGGATTCCATAGAAGTCAACATGTCTTCTATAGAAGTGTGTGCTGCACCAAAACTATTGTCTGTTATTAGTTATTTCAGTTAGCTGTATGGTTACCAAAACATCGTAATTTGACATATTGTGTTAAGTGCTAGTGTGTGTGGTGGCTCCTTTCACGCCGTTTCACAAATTACTTGGCCTAGCAACATTTTTCCGTCTTTTTATTTTGTTTTCATCCATGTGTTGAGGCCCAGAGACCCCCGGTTGAAATATATGACGGGACAGTGTTAATACTTTCTAATGCAATCTGTCCTGAACCTTTGTTTTGTCAAGTCAATGGGGAACAAGAATGGGAAGTTGTGGACATCCGATGAGGAGGTCTCGCCTGAGGTTCTAGCGAAGGTAAGACCCTTTAAAACACATGTGAGAGTTAAGGATGCTTTATCCGAACATGGATCAAGAACAATCCTGTGTTGATGACATGATTGTGGCTTGAACCTTTGTTCTAAAAACGCAAACACATGTGTGAAAGAGTGCTGTTTCCTCTATAATCCCATTCGAATGATGATGCTTTATTATTTTTTACATTAAAATATATTTGACTATGAAAACAAATAGCCTCTCCATCCACCAGGGCTGTTGATGGCCACAGGTCGACGTTGTAGCGACAGCACACACAATGTTATATAGATTAACTTTCATGTTGTACTAATTATGAAAGTTTCTTAAACTTTCAAATGAAGTTTCGTTCCCACGGCCCTTGTAACAGATGTCGTTGGGTCAGCGAGGCAGTGTTGTTAAACACCTCTTCCTTCCTCTTCCTCCAGGTGCAGGCCATCAAGCTGCTGGTGCGCTGGTTACTAGGGATGAAGAACAACCAGTCGAAGTCGGCCAACTCCACCCTGCGACTGCTCTCTGCCATGCTGGTCAGTGAGGGAGACCTCACGGAGCAGAAGAAGATCAGGTAATTCTCAGTACCCAGGCTTTATTCGGCTCAAGATGACTTTATTTTTTCTCCCAAGGGAGAAATTTGTCTTGGCCACAAGGGCCCACACTGCAGCAAATTGTACAATACAATACAATTGAGGTACACAGTGACTTGTACAACATCTAAGTAACACACACGCCAAAATACCTAGTCCAAAAGAGAGAGCAGCACCCTAGTACCACCTCAAAACCTTCTACCCCTACCCTGTCTGCCCCCTGCAAAGACTCTGGTAAGGAGTGTGATTGACAGAGGGACAAAGGGATGCTTGTACCAATTATACCTATTATATTTGCACGCATTAGAAATGCCTTCTAAATCAGTACATCTGTGCGTATGTATGCCTTTGGACCTCTCAGCTTCCCAGAAGAGAAGACTCTTCAATATTAAAAAAAAAACAAATAGCAGATGTACAAGCTTGTGGCACTGAGCAATGATTAATTAGTCTCTCTCCTTTACAGTAAGTCAGACATGTCTCGTCTGAGGTTGGCTGCAGGTGGCGCCATCATGAAGCTGGCCCAGGAGCCCTGCTACCATGAAATCATCACACCTGAGCAGTTCCAGCTCTGTGGCCTGGTCATCAATGTCAGTCCTCTCTCTCTCTCTCTCTCTCTCTCTCTCTCTCTCTCTCTCTCTGTGTATGTGTGCGTAACTGTGTATGCATAAAGGGATCATTTATACCCATAATCATGCAGTTTGAATCTTCTGTTTTGATTTGCTTTGATTTCCTGCTATATTTAACCACATGTCTACGAACGTGAGTTTGTACAGTGGTTCCCAAACTTTTTAGCCTGGGACCCAAGCGCGCAATGCAGCGCGTGCTTGTAGATCGGCTATTTTCACTACTACTTAAACATTTGTTTTCTGATTTATAAAATGTATTTGATTATTTTTTAATTCATGAAAGATTTTGCGTTCTTGGGGATTTTTTTCTTCTTTTGAATGTTTTTCTCGTGGCCCATGAAAATGTGTCCCACTGTTTGTGAACCAGTGATCTAATTGTGTCAGCCTTTTCCCTGCCTCCTCCTTCTCCTCTGCCCTGCCATGCAGGATGAGTGCTACCAGGTGCGTCAGATCTATGCCCAGAAGTTGCACTTGGCGCTGGTGAAGCTGATGCTGCCCCTGGAGTATCTGGCCGTGTTTGCACTGTGTGCCAAGGACCCCGTCAAGGAGCGACGCGCTCACGCCCGACAGTGCCTGCTCAAAAACATCACCGTCCGCCGCGAGTTCATCAAACAAAACCAACTGCCTCAGGGTGAGTGAGTTCAGGGTTGCTTGGACTGAATTACATTCACCGTTGATCACCATCATTATCCCATAAAGACCTGAGAACAGATTCTACAAAATGTCTTCCAAATCTGAAAGTTTCTATGTCAGTGGTTCTCAAACTATTTCATGTCAACTTAAGAACCCCCAAAATTATATGTAATTGGCTGCCAAACTCCATCTGAAAATATGTTGTTCCAGGGACCCCCAGAAGCAAAGATATGAGTTAAAAACGTTTGCTGTGAAATTGATAATATATTCAAAAGATTTTCACACGTTTTCACGAATTTTCAAAAATAGCGGATCGAGTGCTATGAGCTTGTAGATCTGCTATATTTCAACAGTTAAAGTTTAAAATAATGGTTAAAGTGGTTAAAAGCTATAAGGTGACACAGATGCGTCCTCAGGACTAAATGGGTTATGAGAACACGGCTAGAATTCGTATTATGTCAGTGGTTGATAAGAACTTACAATATAAGTAATAAAGAGACGTAACATGAACTTTATTACTTATGGCTTTTTTGTTTTTACAGAAAAGATGTTGTCGCTTCTTCCCGAGTACGTGGTTCCCTTCATGATTCACCTGCTGGCCCATGATCCAGATTTCACCAAACCGCAGGAGTATGACCAGTTAAAGGACATCAAAGAGTGAGTCATACGTGTCATCTGGCATGTTTAAAGTTAAAGGACGGACCACTTGTCCACTTCACCACTTTTCAACCTATCTTCATATAATTGGTCCTCACTAATCATGATAAAATAGCAAAAGATCTACTCAGTGTGGGCAGTTCAGAAACCCGTACACATCAAATCCAAGCTAATAGAAACTGCAGGCTTTCTGTTCCTTAAAAGTTGCAATGCGAAAATGGAAGCCATCGTTCTCATGATAATACAGATCTAAATGTATGTTTTAAAAAAATCTTCCTAACGATGACACTGGTGGACGGGTTTCTGAACTGCCCACAGCCCTCCCATGATTGATATTAAAGGATTTCATTTTATAGCGCTTTTCTATGCACTACGTGCTTACTCAAAGTTTGGCACAGTTTCTCAGTACCGAGTTTCATTTATCCAACAGGTGCCTGTGGTTCATGCTGGAGGTTCTGATGACCAAGAATGAGAACAACAGCCACGCCTTCCTGAGGAAAATGGTGGAGAACATCAAACAGACCAAGGACGCACAGTGTCCGGAAGACGCAAAGGCCAATGAGGTAACGTTAGCCGAGTTAACAGAATACCAGTGGTGGAAAAAGTACTCAAAGTTACTCAAAAGTATCAATACTGCAATGTCGAAGTACTACCGTTACAAGTAAAGGTCTGGAATTCAAAATGTACTTGAGTAAAAGTACAAAAGTATTGGCATCAAGATGTACTTAAAGTACCAAAAGTACTCATTATGCAGAATGTCGAATGTTTCAAGTTTTCAAGTTTAAAAATCTTTTGAAAATAGTCTATCTACAAGCTCACAATGCGTTGCATAGCGACACATTGGATGGAGTAGAAGTAAAAGTTTTGGAAATTGAAAATTCTCAAGTCAAGTACAAATGCCTCAAGGTGTACTTAAGTACTGTACTTTGGTAAATGTACTTAATGTTACAGTGCCTTGTAACACAAATTCTGAGCCTCTCTCTGTTTCTCAATTTCATTATATTTTGTACTGCCATGTCAATGTGCCTCATTTTCCATGGTTACAGAAGCTGTATATTGTGTGTGATGTCGCCCTCTTCGTCATCGTCAACAAGAGCACAGCATGCTTCCTGGATCCTCCCAAAGAACCCATCCTACCTGACAAGTTCTACATTGCGCAGGACAAGGTGATATCTTTGTTTATGCATTCACATATAGTTTAGTTTTAGTTTGTTTTGACAATAATCTTTCTAAATCACTTATTATGACATGCCCAGAAATGGGAACGCTGTGGTTCAAGTGGTTTTAGTGATTGTGCTCATCACCAATTTCTTTTGCTCGACAGGACTTCAAAAATGACAAAGACTATCTTTCTGCAGAAACCAGACAAGTGCTTCTCACCGGCAAGGTAAGTACATAGTACATAGTACATAATGGGCTTAATTTGTAGATTTTATCATACTCTGTTGCAAACGTTTCCACAAATAATTGGCATTAGCAAGTATTAACCACTTCCTTTGACCAATACCAATAGACCAATAAACGAAAGACAGTCCTGGTTGTTTAAACATAAATGCACCCCCACTACTGCTTTGTTCTCACCCTAACGTTACGGCCATCTCCACAGCCTAAGCCCTCTCCAGTTCTGGCAGCAGTGAACAAGCCTCTGACCGTACCAGGGAGGAGGGTCTACGTCAAGCCCACTACGGGCTCAGACACAGCCAGCAACGCCAGCACCAACTCCCAGCCGAGCTCTCCAGCCCTCAACAAGAACAGGTAGACAGAAAGCCCCCACACACACACTGAACTCCCATTCTCCTGCATGGTTTGTTGACGCACGTGCACACATTTTTGAGGAAAATGTTTTTACTTTTCTCGTTTCTCCCATAGCAACAGTAATGTGGGAACAGAGTCGTCGGAGAGCGGAGCACGGGAAAACGAGGAGAACCCGATCATCAAGAATAATGACAACAACGCAAAGGTAAATAAAACCTAGACAGGATCTACACAGGGTCTAAGAAAGGTAAAGCAATAATACCGGTATGTACTTGAAGGTTATTAAAAGAGAAAAGGAACCGAATATGTATTCAACATCAATTGGCATTGAACATTAAAAATGTGTTTTGTAAGTAACCCTCTGTGTTCAAAAGATGTAGTGGGGCTATTCCATATACTAAAGCATGTGTAGACAAGAAACAGATTGGCTTTTTTTGTTATTCAATAAATCTAATATGATACTTTTAAAATGGTCATAAATGTACTGCTCAATACACATGCTCATGGATCTTCATCAAGCGTTTCCTCTCTCAGGAGGAGGTAGGCCGGAATGCGACCACCCCTGACGCTACGACGGAGGCGTCGCCCGTCAAGCGGCGCGGGCGTCCCCCCAGGGGGTCTGCGCCCGCAGCGCCCCCTGTGACCATGGCCGACAAGGAGGGAGTGGCGGTGGTGACGGGGGGCGCGGGGGCTGGCAGAGGGAGGAAGAGGGCGGCTGACCCTGCTTCCGACAACTCGGCGGACTCCATCAACATCAAGATGTCAAAACAGCAGCAGCAGAAGGACGAAGGCACGAAGAGACAGATCGACTTACAGAGGTGAGCCCGTTGATGGAACGGGGGTGTAATGTGACTGAGTACATTTACTTGACACTTTATTTTACCATGAATATTCAGAATAAAGGTGCTAGAGTGCCCAGCAGATGAGGCAGAGTTTACTCTAAAAAGCCCCGCCTTCCATTATCCCCCAAAACAGGGAGACATAATCTTCCATTATTATGTCTAAACTCTCTATAGAAGCGTTTATATTCCAACCGAGATGCTAGGTTAAGTCAGAAATGAAGACGGAACATTGCCGTTTTAGTCAAAACCATGGAGAGCGCCGTAGATTTAGAGTTATGAGCCACTTTAGTCGGGCGTAAACAAGGAAGTGAATGGCAGTGCGCATGCGTGAAACAGGTGAAGAAGGAATGGCAACAAAAAAAAAGGTATTGAGGTATTGATTATGAGTATTTCCAATACTTTTACTTCTACTCTACTAGATCTTGGAGACAAATATTATACTTTTACTCCACTACAATTATTTGAAAACTTTTATTTGTAGATTTGTAGATCAGACCTAAATACATTTCGGCCATTTGAAAATAGCTGATCTACAAGCTCACAATGCATAGCGATGCGACGCATTTTGAGCTTAATGTAGACCCTGTAATTTTCAAAAGAGTTTTATACATTTTGAAAACTTCAAATGAAAAATTCTGCCTAATGAGTACTTTCTACTTTTGGTACTTTAAGCACATTTAGATACAATACTCTTATACTTTTATTCAAGTATATTTTGAATTCCGGACTTTTACTTGTAATTTCTACATTGCAATATTGATACTTTTACTTAAGTAGAAAATGTGAGTACTTTCCCCACCGCTGGAATAAAGGCACCCGGGGCAACAGTTTAGGAAGACTATTTTGGTTACTGTGATGAAAAGAGAGGAACGAGTTTTAAGTCTGAACTTTTGGGCAAATTATAACTTGACACAGAATTCTGTCATCTGTTAGCATTTAGCTTGACTGAACTGTACATATTGCATACAAGGTTTGGGGGGTATAAATGAGAAGGAGCACCCAGCCTTGTCTTTGTGTAAAAGTTGTTTGGAATCCGTCGCCAATTATGTCATTGATGGGCAGGTTTCTGTGTACAAGGACATGGTACCGTATTATCATAATGAGCAATTATTGTTTACAATTTCTAGAGCGACTTACAGGTCAACATAAGAACATGGAGGAAGTTCTCATTAAGGAACCAAATGGATATCCAAACAATGGCAAATCACAGTAGAACACTGAATAAGCTCCTTCACTTGATGGCTCTGGTTTTTCTCCAGGTCTTTGCCCCTGAGCAGAGAACAGGATCCAGTGAAAGACAGGGAGAGTGGAGAAGTGACGTGGACAAATGTAGGAATTGCCTTCCTCCTGGACAGTGAGGATGATGATGTCAGAGAGCTGGAGATTAGCCCAGAGAGTTCTCTCTGGTAGGAACAATGTGTGCAGCAAAGTTGACACCAGTGTTACGCCAGGGCTCCACCAGACGCGTTGCGTCTCCGTCGCGTCATGACAACGTCAACGTCACGCTAGAGGTGCTCCACCGCGGGCTTTTGCGCGTCGGCAACATTATGGACAATGTATTGTAGGTACATGCGTGCGTCAAAAAACGAACCGGGGCAATTTTTGAATCACCGAACGCAGCACAACGCAACGCGGGCAGTGGAGCCACCCTCCATTGATTAAAAGGGAACATTCCCAACGCTGACGGAGACGCGACGCTGACTTGACGCGGACGTGCCCGGTGGAACCCTGGCGTTAGGGGCAGCGCCCTCTGGCAGGCAGCAAGAGACCAACGGGGAGACATGACAGGGATACTAACAGTGAGTTGGTGAATTTTTGCTATTTGCTAAAATTTTGTCAAATGCCAGCAAATGGCAAAACATCTGATTGCCAATACTGGCCCAAACAATGTTTGCCAGGGGATACACATTTTCTCTGACTTAACTACCCTGAGCGTCAGTGGTCTTCTAAGGTTGGTTATGTGAAAGTTGCATTGGCCCTGATGAAAAGGGACTTTTAGGTGGGTTTCTCGAGTATTCATCCAAAAGAGAGACAATGGAGACATCAGGATGGGGGACTCTGGTCCTATCCTGGTGCACTCAGTTGCACTGGGTGCGTTGCTACATTTGCTAGGTTTTAAATGGCCTCTCGTGCATGAGATAGGTGTGTTTTTGCCATTGCTGAAACTAATAATAATCCTTGTGTATCTATGAATGCATCATTCGCAAATGGCTTCCCTTGTGTCCAGCACACATTTGAGTCATGCTTTGTATGTAACGTCACTTGTGGAAAAATGGACTGACTGAATAGATTTTGTGGCAAGTCTGTACCCCATTAGGAATTTTAGGAATTGGCAGATCGCCAAAATGTGATCTGAAGACATTTGGGAGTTTGGACAGAAATGTTCCACTTCCAGGTATAGGAACGAAATAAGAATGTTATTTAACATGTAGCCTAAAGGAAATTTCAAATTAACGTTTTGGCTCAAACAGTTTAATATTGTGTCTTCGTATTTGCTTCTAGTACAGTATTTCTTTTTTTTAATATATTTTTTTCTAGAAACCCTGCTCATTAAGTTTACCTGTTTCCAAATTAGAATATTCTTATTTGCTGTTATTCTTGTATTTTCTTGATAATAGTTGTAATTATTTGTCTTTCAGGTAAAGAGGAGACCACTGAGGGCCAGATCAAGACTGTAGAGAACATAGCAGAATCCCTCATGCCCCCCCCACCCCCCTTCCTTAGCCCCTACACATGCTTTCTGACTCTAAAGCTCTTCTGGACACGTGATCGTGATGGACCTTTCGTACCCATACATATACAGTACATACACACACACCACTGATACTAGAAGGTTTTAAACACCTCGTAGTTATGAATGGAAGCTCATTGTATGTAGATCTTAATCTCAAAAACATGTATTTTTTTCCTTTGTGTTTGTTGCTCTTTGCTTCTTTTGTGGAGCTGTTTTTAAAAGAAGAAAAAAAGGATGGACATTTTACAAACGTTTTAATCTGGTTATGATTGTTGCTTATTAAATTCCCTGGGAAAATATTATGTCTCCTGGTGTCTTACTCAAGTCTTTTTTTTACTAGGCAATGTTTAAATTTCATTTTTGCTAACCTGTTGAGTGTTTTGCTAATTATAAACTTACATGGCAACTTCCAGTTAAACATTTTAGATCTTGGAATACAAAAATAGCTAAAGATTGGTTCACTATCAAGTTCAAGGGAATGAAAATGTCCAAGTAAAACCCTATTCCTCTTGATAGTGGATATTTTGTTATAAACTTAGTAATGTTAAATGTCATGGACAGGGACAAAGTGAATGGCTTTATTATAAACAATTTAATGGAAATTAATTAGTCTTTTGACTAAAAGAAACCAATATCCTAAGCTCCTTTCACTTAATTTATACTGGGAAGAGGATATTGAATAGGGGTGGGTGACGTGACATGGTGTCCCTGGCTGTCCTCAGTGTCACTCATGTATAAAAAAAAAATATATTTGATGATAAATTGGGTATGATAAACATTAAGTACTTAACTGTGGATTTCACAATTATTTATATTTTTATGTACAGTATTGCCGTTTTGTCAGTAATATTTTGTAGTTAAAATGGGTTCACAGCTGTTTTATCATTTAATTATTCTTCAGAAAATAAATGCTTTTACATTTTCTTGTACAGTGCATTTGTTTTTGTCCCAGCATGTTGTAAAGAAGACTTGACTTGGCCCAACCAAGAGACACGGAATGCAAATCGTTGGTTTTCTAGATTTTTTTAATCAAAGAAACATGACACTGTCACAATAAATAACCATGCTTTGTACTGTTGATGCTTGCGTCCAGAGGGGGAAAAAAATGGAAAATAAATTCCCAATCCTAACAGAATCCCAGATGCAACAACCCAATTTTTTCCCCACGTCATCGTGCAATATTGAACATTGTGATAACATCCATCAGTAAGACAGGGTAAGTGTCTTTGTCTGGTTTTCTTACAAAATATAAATCCGGCCTTCAATGGTGCACTCTAGTAATAATCAGAATGCTCTTATTGATAAAGAGCCTTCACTATTTACAAAAGAAGCACATGTGCCTACACCACGTATTTGGATCTAGTCTGATGCACTTCACTGTTGGGTGGTCAGCTTCTGCTCTCCATCTCCTAGTCATACTACATGCTACTGGGTTGGTAGGGGTAGTGCAAGGAGGGCAAGCAAAAGGGGGGTATGTGTGTCTTCGAAGGAGGCAGTGAGGATGCATGGATACCCCACTAATCTATGCTAAGCAGTCCATTTCTTGTGAATTTTGCTCACGGTACCTCAGTAAAAGAAAAAGTCTTGCAAATATTTTGCAGGCCTGCCATCTGATATTAAATAACAGAGGAATTCCAGCCTCCATATACCATCCATAAGACTTGAGTTTAGCACAAGCTTGACCATCTCACGCGGTTACAAATGAGGGCATTGCCGACTGTACACCATGGACATGGTCCAAGTTTTGATTGCCTCCAGCTGGATTGTGTGACCAAGTCAGAGCAGAGAAAAGAGATCTCATACTGATCTCTGGAAAGGTTAATATATCTCCTTCAATTTATATTAGGATCTTTAAGATGGTGAGATGCTTTTAAATCTGGCAAAAAGCATGTTGTGCCTATGGTTAGTGATCTGTACAAAACAAAACCTACTCAGCTCTTCTAATGCAACATCCAGCATGTTTTTTTTATCAATTACTGATTCTAGGTAAATCTATTCATGATGGGATTTCTCAGAAACATATTGAGGTAAAATAAACAGCGAAGCTTGAAATTTCACAAAACTATACCACACTGGATGTGCCTAGTGGTTAGTTTTGTAGCCATCAAGGTGGCTGCTATACAGTAGAACTGGATAAGTTTTTAGCACTATTATAGTTCACTCCAAAGGAGGATGCCAGTAGTTAGATAACTATGTAACTTGGCCAGGAAAGCCTATTAGAAGGCAACATACTATAACGTGCAAAGAAGCACAGACACAATAAAAGGTTAGTGGTACAGCGGAGAAGGTGGTATGTCTTTACTTTAAAAAGGACCTAGCAGCCTGAGCAGGTTGTTCTGTAACCCCCTTGCAATACAATCAGGACCAGTATATTGGCTGTGCCACTCACTATAACACAGTCTCGGCCACTCAAATGTACTTGGAATAAAATGGAAATCATTTTAGAAAACAAGGTAGACATTAGGTATAGCAAGGTAGGACTTATGGACCACAAAAGGATAAAAAGATATTTCCATGTATTTGTAAACTAGGTATAGTTTATATTTAAAATAATTTGTTTTACAATGTCATGTAAGAAAGAAAAGTATATCCCAATTTATTTTCAAATTTACACACTTATATATCTATTTACAGATAACTTTCTTCCTGCTGTGCAGGTGTTAAGAGAATGCATGTATGTTTGTCTGCTTCTATAAATTAGACCCTAAAATCCATATCCAAAACTCTGCAGGTGTTGGACTCTAACATTAAGGAAATCCCACACACCACTCTTGCACCACAACAGCATCTATTTAGCCCAATCAAGGCTTTAGTCAGGGTATTAAATGTCCATCAAAAGAATACTCTGACAATCGTCCAACTGGGATGAAATAACAGAATAACTGACAATGTACAGGAAGTGCAGTTTGAGGGGTTTCCCTTTTGTTTTAGGATGATTCTACAGATTAAAATGTAACCAGGTGGTGGCAGTTATTCTTTGAAGTAACAGGAAATCTTGTCAAAAGTTTTAGAATTAAACTTCAGAATCAATCTTGTGCCAAGTTGCCCCCCCACCACCCCCCCCCCCCCCCCCCCACCACCCCAAAACAAAGCGGGTCATAAATGGCGTCATGTTTAGGTTTGTCTGATTTCTTTTTGGGCGGGACATGATTAAGTTAGTGGAAATTCAAAGTGGAAGAAAACACATAATTCAAATGGAGAAGAGTAATGAATGGCGAGAGACAGTAGGCAGCAAGGTGGTGTGCATATTGGCGATTGTGACAAGTTTATAGCATACAAACTTGTAACAACACTCCTCCCTCCCCCCCCCCCCCCCTCCCCTCTCAAAAAAAGAGGGAAAAAAAAGAAAAAGGCTCAGTTTGATGGATGTGGTTGGCGGGAGTTTCAATGTAATGGAAGGCAATGGTGAAATGGCAACCGGGAGAAGTGGGTGTTGGGGATCATCAAGCCTGGCTGAGACTCAGTTGCTGAGGAGCAGCTCTGTTGCCGTTTCCACATCCCAAGATTTTGAAGACAAGGCTGCTATTACTGCATTCTGGAAGGAAGGAAAGAAATTACTTGCGTGTGATCAAACGCTATGTCAAACAGTGACCTTCCCCACTACTACATACAAAGTTGTTTTAACTTGAGGTAATGACCTGAAGGAGGGAGAAGGGATGGCATTCCTCTTGTTAACATAAAATATGTAATGCACCCATTCTCTATACCTGTATATTTTCATTGAAACATCAGAGAAAGAGATGGTTTATATTCACACCATGCCCCTTTCAAAATCAGGTGTATTGGCATATAGTATTTTGAAATAAGACTCAACAAGTCCTTCAACAAGGTTGCCTTGCAACTAAACCCATTAAGCTATGCTGTCCCATACTATGCTTCATTCGATATTAATTTAGCCTGAGAAAAAAAGTGATACTGACCTTATCAAAGCCCATAGCACAGAGTTTGTCTATTTTACGCGTGTAGTCGGGACTGGAAACAGGAGCACCTGCGTACACGTGGGACCACAGTCGTGCCGTCTGTTTGAACATCTCTGGGTTCTGCTTATACTGTGGGAGCAGAGAGAACAATTACATCCTAAAGAAGGCATATCTCCATGTTGGTGTATAAATAGCATACATAACTTGTTGGTATTAGATGTGTGCAGCCTGTATTATTAATTTGATTTACTCTATGGGTCTCAAAGTACCAACAAATATTAGTTTCGTCACAAACCAGATTGAGAAAGGTTGCATTCAACCTGTTGTGGGCAAATCTAAAAATAAGTACTTGTATCTACCCTTACAGTGCAACAATCCTTTCTGCATGTTTATTTGATATGCTTCCAAAATAACTCAATAACAACGGATGGCCGAGAGATTAGGTTTTCAGTAAAAAAAAAGTCAAGGTCACAATCAAGGTCATGCTCAAAATACAGAACAGGCGGGTGTATTTTAATGACACTTGATGTGGGGTACAGGCTTTAGTTCCGACATACTATTGGTCCGACTGTCATTAGACAGACACCGTACCCAAAACCCTAACCGCAAGCATGGCGCAACGTATGTCGGACCAGCGCATTGTTGGGAGTGACGGGTCATTTCCACATGTCACACCTTTGGTGTTGGATCTGCGTGTGCATCCCATTCACTTTTGGGTCAAAAAGATCAAGGGCAGATGCCTGGTGGACAAACCATTTGTTTTCTTACCTAGTTTTAACTTGACCCTTTTTTGTTTAGCCGAGCTGGGTTCCATGATATTGATTGTTGCCATGCTTTTAACCCTGTACCACTATGAGATTTGTGATAATGTAAAGTGCTTTATAAATAAAATGCATTATTATTATTACCATCATTATGCTCCTAGTGAGTGTTAGGACTCAGGTTCGACCCCTGTATTGCATCTCTCTCAAGCATACAACAATAAAAAGACAGTGTACCTCATCCTTAACTATTATATGACCTGTCAACTATCAACTTGCAAAACAAAATGACATGCTTTAGCTTGCAACTTCACCAGCCTTGCCAAACCTGTTTGCTTCTGAACAGGGAGAGAAGGTATGTTTGAAATGGAGAACCTGAGCATTATTCTCTTATCCAATAAAAAAATAAAACATTGTTCATTACCTGGTTTGCTACTACTGCATCCTGTGGGTCATCTGGCTCAGCAGCAGCAAGGAGAGCTTGTAGAGATAACAGCACTGTCCTCAGGGTCATAGCAGCCGCCCTGGACATAACAGGAGGACAGGGGTGGACATAAATAGAGTGGGTATGATTAAACGATTGGCGGAAAGAACAGAAAGCAAGTTAGAGGTGCTGGCAGCGAGTGTAAAATGTATTAATTTGAAGTGCTGCCAAGTCTATTATATAAAGCACACTGGAACGATGTTTGATGTTGGTCACTAAATGCAGGCATTGTTTACCTACCACTGGTCTTTTAAAATGTCCAGACAAATTGCTCCTGTCACAGAGCTGATGTTTGGATGCCATATCTTAGTTATGAATCGCACCTAAGAGAGAGAAAGATGCGAGATTGAGAAAAAGAATAGGAATAGTATGTGTGCGAGAGAGTGTGTGTAGCTTCATGTATAGATAGTTTATATCATTTCTGCAGAGCAAGTGGTTGGGTGATACTGGAATACATACCTTTGGTGGGTTAAATGGATACGTTTCTGGGATTTTTATTTCAAGCTGATACCTTCCACCTTAGGAAGGAAAGACATGAAACACAATCACACTGATCATGATGATAATGAGGAACCAACAAATAAACTTGATTGACTAGCATGACATTTTAATGGGTACACACAGCACTGCTAATTGCACAAAAAAGACATGGGTACTACCTTCATATGGTGTGTCTGGTGGACCTGCTATTTCCCCTCTCAGCTCCGTGAAGTTCTCATCCACTAAATCTACTTTAATTTGGTTTTTACTTGTCTGTCAGGGAGAACAAAAATTGATTAGGACAATAACATTGGTGGGGAATAGGTTTCAGGTGGTCACAGTAATGGATCACAATCTATCGTATATAAAATCACAGATTCTGACATCATAAGACTGTTACTGACAGGTTAATAACGATGACAAGTCATAGAAATACCATGGAGTTTCAGTCTAAAGCTAGTTAGCAACACAGCTAAACCAAATTGTTAACTTCGGAACATTTCATGTGTAACAACTGTCTGCAAGGTGACATAATAAAAGCTTCGCCTTAGCTTGGACAAATCCATTTAACTTGGGACACGTGACCGACCACTAATTAATGTCAAGTTAATGTGGACAAGTTTCTTAGTTAAGTTAGCCTGAGACAGAGAGAGCCGTCACTGCATGGCTAATGTTAGCAGAGACATAGCTGTCAAAACGCTGCTAAAACAAGCTTGTTGGGCGTTGATCACGTCTTCTAACATAGCATTATAAACATGTAATGACTCATAAAGAGTGTCACAGATGCCATCAGCAAGCAATGGTGTTTGTTAGGACGGAGTAATGAAACGAGAGGCCTGTAAATCCGCGGGGTTTCCTACGTGAACACCCGCTGCCACCTGACAGATATTCATCCGATCAAAATACCTTTCAGTCGTAAACATGTCATGGTTTTTTTCCGAGCGTAACGATCGGAAAAAACACAACATGTTTACGACTGAAAGGGCGTTTTCAGCGCATGATCATTGTTTTGTTTTTTTTGCCATATCGTTATCTTGTTATGATGATGAAGTGGTTGTCAGCTAGCTAGGTTAACGCTAGCCAACCTCAATATCATGACACTAATCGTCATTAATTTATACTTCGTCGTATACATACGACACCTTTCTCATTTGAAAACAACGAAGTGTTTTTGTAGTACTGCGACTAAAGTATATAAATACCGCCGTATCGGTTTTAGATCACTAACAAACAAGCTCAACAACTCCCAATTTATCCCAGGCCTCACTTCCCTTCCTCCCCATCACAATCCACAACACACACAAGCTAACGTTAGCCCAAAGTAAAATAGCAGTGAGAGCCGCAACAAAATGACATGAGACAGGACTATTTCATTTGACCACATTAAAACCCACTTCAACACAACAACACATCGTTCGTTTACAGGGTGTAAAAACCGTTTCGCCAAGTGGCGTCCACACCTCTTCGCTTTTAAGAACTTCCTTGAACTCCCGTTTGATCCTCTGGACCGCGATGTTAGCCATGGTTCTGACTGTTCCTCTCCTGTCCTAGGCTGTCCTGTCTGTCTGTGTCTGTCTGTGTGGAGCTGCGCCCAGATCAGACCAGCTTCTCCCCCGGTGTGTTTGTGGCTCCTGGTCGTGGCTCGCTGCTGCTTTTCTCCACGATGGAGGATCTCGATCTTCTTCTTCCTACGTTTCACTTTCCAGCTAAATGATAATAATAATGATTAAAAACACGGCACCCCTTCAACAAACTAAATTAGACGGCAAGAGGCGGCATTGGGTTGTGTATATGAATGTGGCCCGCGTCACTCAGTCTCTAGAAATATTATTCACATTCCACGCAAACAGTCAGTGATTCAATGGTAGCAAATCGTGGAGACGCTGGAATGTTCATTATAGTGGACAATGATGTGAACTGAAATGATTTGTGTTTTTCGGGATATTTCTCATTTTCTCCTGTGAGAGGTGAGCAGGTGAGAGGCACAAATAGACACAAATAATGTTATCTTTACTGACTGACGATATAAATCTGAGGCATTATTATTATTATTTAATAATAAATACTGTGTTAATTTAACTCTGCGAGTTGCCACCAATTTGATTACTTTCGATACATTTGTATCTGTTTACTAGACAGTAGGGTTTTCTTTTGACTGATTTTTTTTTTTTAAGAAAATCTGTCAAAAGAAAACCCAGATGTCCAATTTGCTCTTGGACCTAATATTTATGCTGACAGAATAAATAAAAACGTAACCACATGCAACGACTTATTTGATCTCTTTTTGGCCAGCAACTCTACATCTGACCTCAAACCCTTAGATCTCCATATATGGAGCTGACCTGTTCTGACATTCCATATGTTGATCCTTCCCCATGGGTTGACACTAAAGGTCTCAGACTCAGAGGCAGGTCATGTTCTACTTGCCCAAAAAGTAAATCCTCCATTATAAAATGACAATTACCGTTCAATTTAACACTTACCATATTTATTTTAAAGGATATGTACTCAAACTAGAGCTCGTTGTCTTGGTTAGGAGGACCGCTGCAGTGGTGTCCTTAACTTAACCTGGGATGCCAAAATCTCTGTGAGAATAAATACCAGCACTCACGTTGTGTCCTTTTATGATTGTTTTATTTTCCGTTTCCCCCCAGCAGGCAACAAACAGATAGATGGACGTTTCGGCCGAAATCTCGGACACAACGATATCAGGGTTGTAAGGCCAGATATCCTGTCTCGTACTGAGGGCGAGTCTCTCGCAAGGAGCGTAGCAAATTATGCTTGCCTCTAACTTCAAGGGCAACAACCACTAAGCTCTAGGTGAAAGCCTTTGTTACAGGCTGTGTGATAATAAATGTCATACCTCAATTTGTATGCCAAATACCTGCATAGAATATGCCCACGCTGCCACACTAGAGTTCTCATCAGGCCCGAAAATTAAGACCCAGCCCTAACTCTGCCCTCATCAAACCCTGTGTACACTCAAGACACTGCCCCCCTTAGAGGAGCTGACCCGTTCTGACATTCCATATGTTGATCTGACCTCATCAAACCCTGTACACTCAAGACACGCTCCATATATGGCCAGTACAGAATTAATTCCATATGTTGATCTGACCCCCCATGCCAAAGCGCCAGCGCCAATCTTTATCTATCTATCTATCTATCTATCTATCTATCTATCTATCTATCTATCTATCTATCTATCTATCTATCTATCTATCTATCTATCTATCTATCTATCTATCTATCTATCCATCCATCCATCCATCCATCCATCCATCCATCCATCCATCCATCCATCCATCCATCCATCCATCCATCCATCCATCCATCCATCCATCCATCCATCCATCCATCCATCCATCCATCCATCCATCCATCCATCCATCCATCTCTTTGTTACACAACTGTACAGATGTTACGGGTGGCTGAGTGGCAGCTGTGTTGATTGTTTACTGAATCGTCCCCTGCCTGTGATAGGCTCTTAGATCTGGTGGAGTCCTTATTAGACCAATCAGATGTGCTTTTGGAAACGTAAAGCTCCCGGATGTCTCGCGTGTCCAATGTGTGCTCGAGTCTAACCTGGACCCCATAGCCCCGAAGGACGGTCAGCTTTGGGGAAGGAACTGCAGCCAGGTATCATTCCAAAATAAATACCTCGACAAAAAGGTATATTATCCACCTTCTGTTCTCTTATATTATTTTATATTAAAATATATATACAATGTATACTTTAAAGCTAACTTTAGCTCATAAATCTGTTAATCTTTAAACCAACATTTTACAGATATAATAACTTAGTAATACACATTGTGTGAGCTAACCGTCGCGTGACAACAAACCCCGTCGTCCTTATGGGATATGGGATTTAGACCGTTCTCATCTGCCTGCTGCTGCCGCTAGGTTCACGTGTAACAAAACAAAACATACTGGTGATACTGCCCGAGATTTTGCTGCTGTTCAGATGACATGTTAGCCGTTTAGGGCTCTGTCTGGAAGGCGTCTCGCGTTACAACGCTAGTCCGGAGAGTAGGAAGAAGCCAGCCAGTGGGGAAGCTTGCATTGAACATTCCCAACACTCAAGTAAGTCACGATTTCTGATCTTTGTTGTCTTATCCGTTTTAATAATTCAGATGCACGATTGATCGGAAACAGCCCCAAGATGGCTAGGTGAAAAACCGGTTTTCGGACTAACATTGTTGTAGCCTCACACACCCATGAACATGGTGGTGTGATTATTTGGTTTCGTGAAAATAAACATTAAGATTTTCTTATGGTAAAGGTTGCTGAAAATAACCATCGTCCTACTCCAAAGTCTTACTCCATGTATTTCAGTGTTTTTCTATGTGTGTCCTTCCTTGTTGTCCTGCCCCAACTCTGCCAAAACTGTAGCCAGAATGAGAGAACGTGCTGTGTAAACAAATCCTGGAATGCATAAAGGAAGATCCCTGTACACGGGGAATTGTTTGCTTATTCCCAGGCTGCATGTCTCCACCCCCTGACTGACCTGTGTTTATCAGACACATCCAGTCAGACTCATAGCCCAGCAGCGCTGACAGTGACAAAAGTTAGCAGGCTATATTACATTTCTCACCTTGCCTCGGGTATTTACAGTACTATACTGCATACTTTTTTGTCTAAGGTGAATCCTTCTGGTAAGACATGGCGGAGGGTGGCTTCGACCCCTGTGAATGCATCTGCTCCCATGAGTATGCCATGAGACGGCTCATCAACCTGGTAAGTGATGTACACTAGATAAAGGATTATTTATTGTGCTAGCTCCTTGGGATCCAGTGGAAAGGCCTAATCAAGTAATACAAAATAATTATCGTGCAAGAGGTGTAAAGTACAATTTATTCAGTTGAAGTGTATGTAGAGAAGAAACTCACAAAGCGTTTTTATTTGTTTTTTTAGTTTAGCTACAAGGTTAATGAAAGGCTTTTCTTGGGGAGAAAGGGAGCAATACAAGAGAAGACTATTTCACCCAGGATATCCTGGTTCCTGGTCCTGTTTGTCTTGAGTGGCTCGCTGCACAGCAGTTTGACTGTCGATCAGGTGTACTGTGTAGATGAGAGCATTAATGCTTCGGTCACTTATTTTTTTACCCAATAGTGAAAGGAATAGTCTTAACTCTTAAGAAACTTTTTTTCCCTCCAGACCTTTCTCTCTGTCTCTCTTGTTACTCTCCCCACTCTCTCTAAAAAACAAAACAAAAAAAACAAAATTAATAGCCTCAAGTTTAGTGTTTATTACCAGGCAACCTCATTGGCTTCATTACACTGTTGTAACAGGGCCTACGTGGCGAGCTGCAATTGGCCCAGGACATCCCTGGGGGCTTCCTGATACAGTATAGGCTACAGGTGGAACGGATTTGAGTTCTCTAAGCCAGGGGTTCTCAACGTGTGGGTCGGAACTGCCAGGGGTCCCCTCATGGTTTTTGGTGGGTCCCCAATTGACAATTTAAGGACATTTAAGACATTTTTAAAAAACAAGAAAAAGACCAATCAAAAGTAAGTCAGTAAACCTAGACCACTGGGTACTTTGGGGGGGGGGGGGGAGGAGGAGGAGGAGGAGGAGTCTGGTGCATCTTCTAGCGTGCATGCACATGCACCGTTCCGTCCCTGCGCGTGCACGTCAAAAATGTACTGGTACCACGGTGTGGTACTGCGGTCTACGAGCATGACACCACTGGGGATCACTTAAAACTGTAGGATCACTTGTCTTAAAACTGTAGATGCATTCTGGAAAACAATTAACTACGACTATTGTCTGAATGTTTAATGTGTGATCATCAAGTAGGTGATTTTGTTGTACTTGGCTTTGTGCTTTGTGCAGTTAGACTGAGCCCTGTGTGCATGTCTCATGTACTAATGTGTCGAGTCATCGTGATGGGGAACTATACACAGAAACTAATTTCACCCATCGTTTTTCTTGTAAAACTGTGATGTGACAATAAAGATGATTCCGATTCAGTTCCTTCTTTTAGGACATTTCTATAATTTTGGACATTTCAAGCAACCTCCCCCTCATTTCTGATTATTATTTTTGCTTCTTTTTCTGCTTTTATATTTTTGCTCCGTGGTGTCTTAGTGGTGTAAAGTAACTAACTTTTACTCCACTACATTTATTTGAAAACTTTAGTTACTTTGTAGATTACTATAGCAAAATGTACACTAACTACTTTAACACTTTTTAAACTTTTACTTACTTTTTGACTTTTACTGTAACATATATATTGAATTTCTATTTAAAGGATAAGCCCCTTGCGATGCATCATCTCGTTTTAGAGGGGGGTCCTCATAACAGAGTATTTCTATATTGCAGACAGTATTGATACTAGGCTCCAGACTTCCCAAAACAAACTGGTCAGGCTACTACTTGGCCTCACTCCCCGAACCAACCTCACCCCTGCCCACTTTGACAGGCTGGAATGGCTTAGGGTTGACGACAGAGTACAGCACCTTGCAATGGGTCTTGTCCACAAGATTCGCTACACCACCAAGATACCCATGTACCTGTCTAAATACTTCCTTAATGTCAACGAAGTCCACACCCACAACACCAGAGGGAGTTCAACAAACCATGTGCAACCCAGATTCGGCACAAACAAGGGATTAAATTAATTTCGCTCCTATGCCACCAAAATGTGGAACGCCATACCAACAGTCATTAAGACATGCAAATCCCTTGACTCCTTCAAAACTGCTCTCAAAGGGCACCTACGGACGGCTGCAATTCGAAACTGGCCCCTGTAAAATCTGAATCCCCCACCCACCCCTGTTTCCCTTTTTACCTCCTATGATGATTTATTTTTTACTATATAGTTGTGTATATTCGTACGTCTCTAAATGTTTTGATTAATTGAAAATGGTGGGCCCTATTGTAAACAAGTGTAACGCTTTATGGTGTCGTCCACTCACTGTTAACAGTTTTTGTATTGAGTTGTACTTGAAATGTACTGTAATTCTGCAAACTGTTAATAAATCAATCAATCAATGCTTTTACTTAAGTAAAACATTTGAGTACTTTCCCCACCACTGCTTAAGCATTCTTATTTTCTCTTCCAGCTCAGGCAATCCCAGTCATACTGCACAGACACGGAGTGCCTTCAAGAGTGTATGTATAAGCGTAACTTTGTGGGTTTTATATTGGGCATTGTTTCTCTCATATTTGATGTTTTATCAGGAAGCATTCACAATATGAAAGAAGTACTCACATGATTTACTTAAGTAAAAGTATCAATTCTGCAATGTAGAAATACTTTGTTACAAATAAAAGTCTTGAATTCAAAATGTACTTGAGTAAAAGTACAAAAGTATTGGTATAAAACTATGCTTTGACGTAACTAAAAGTAGAAATGATCATTATGCAGAATGTCCCATTTCAAGTTTTAAATGTAAAAAGGAAAACAAATCCTGCTGAAGGATTTAGGTGAGGTCCTGGAGTCATAAAAGTGTAGAAATTAAAAAATAAAGGGAGGCTCCACACACTGTCTCAAATCTCTGCACAATCGATAGGTTCATTGCAAGCTTTCGGTCTACTGACCTTCAGGCAAGTTTTAAATGTATAAAACAATCTTTTGAAAATAGCAGATCTACAAATTGCGACGCATTGTGCGCTATAGATCAGCTATTTTCAAATGGCTAAATGTATATCGGGCTGAAGTGGATAATGAGTGTTTTGTAATAATAATCAAAATCTCCAAAGTAACTAGTAACTAAAGTTAACATCGCAGTAAAAGTACAATATTTGCCTCTGAGATGTAGTGGAGTAGAAGTGAAAGTATACACTGAAAATTGGAAATACTTAAGAAATAAAAATGTGTGAAGCGAGGGGCGCTCTTATCATGCTATGATTAGGTGATGTAATGATGATGTCAAAACAAACATTAAATTATCTTTATTGTTAATGGGATTTAATGTTTGTTACGGACAAGATGATGTAAATTTTCCCTTCATTGTCAATGGCGTTTTTAAAACAAACATTGAACTAAAAACAAACATTAAACCTGTATATAGTAGGGGGCGGGGCTAGTACCCCTCAAAATTAAAAATACTCAAAACGTACTTAATTTACAGTGCTTGACTACATGTACTTAGTTACTTTACACCACTGTTCATGAGTGTAGATTTCTTCCTGTATGTACAGTGCCAGCCCCCGGTGGGTCAGTGGGAGCTGGAGGCGAAGGCGACCTGACTTTTCCCATGATTTTTATGGGATGGATGCTGCTGGCCTTGATACTCTTCGTGCTCCGCCCACCTAGCCTCAGAGGTTCACGTCCCACTGGCAAACCCACTGGACCCCACAATGTTAGTATCAATTAACATGCACGTGTTGTTACTCTAATAATTGATACTTTGTCAGTTTCTTCTTGAAAAGAAAGAAACACCGTTTGTTGTGTGACATTTTTTGCAGTTATAGCAGGGAGAGTATTCCACATTTGTACGCTAATAGTTTTTTAATCTCTCATCACACATTTCTTGTACCTAGTGACTGTAATGCCAATTCTAAAAGTAATCTTCTATCGCAGAGAATGAGGCAGAAGGGTGAACAAAACAAATGTGGGAATATGCACATAAAGTTGTATTTTGCCCAATCTGGCCTGTGACCTGACAGAGAATGTATGTACCAATAGTTATGTGGGACATGCCACCATGTTTGGAGGAGTGACAATAGGAGAGATTGTAATATTATCACCTATTCCTCTCTGACAAAACCAAGGAAATGCCTAAGCCTCACTTGTTGGTTGAATAGTAGCCTGCCCCAGCCAGTGTGATTTCTGGTCTAGAGGGGGCGGGGCAGATTAAAATTTCAGAAGAAAACATCCGTGGGCTCCTATTGGTTCACCGATCTGTGACTAGGCATGTCAACAGATAGCCGGTTAGCCGACTGTTAAATATCCGAATATGCTTATCTGCTTTACGGTTAATTTGCATAATTATAAATGCATGTTCTGATCTCAAATCCCTTTATTTTCTTACTTTAGTTGTCAGTTGTCACTATACAATACTTTAAAACAGTTGCACACATGCCTAAATTGCTGTTATTTGCGCCGCCCGCGTTGAAAACGATGTATTTCAAACTCTTTCAAAAGCTTGTCACACTCAAGGCTGCATGAACAGTGCTCGAGCGCTGTTTTCTGACCCCTCAATGGCACAAGTCTGTCATACTTCAACGGCTCTGCACAACAGTAGCTTTGCGTCAAAACTAAGAGCGAGTGACAGCGAGACGAGATTACCACAACATGTCGACCGTATCAATGAATGGAGAGCCTACTTGGCATTATTAAATCCATTATTGGCCTGGATAAAGTTTACAGCCTCCTCCGTCTTCCCACTGACACGGCTATCAAGTTAGCCATGTGCTATCTGTGTTTAACCGGCAGGCAACAGGGACTGAGGGTTCAAAACTGTACCTGCCTGGACACTGTAACAGTCCACAAAGATCACCATTGTTATTGTTCTTATGTTAATAAATCCAGACCTAAATGTAAAATATCTTGTTTATATATTTTTCATTGTATTGGGTTGCAGAGCAATGACCGTGGGCCCCCTGCACCACCTATTGACTAGCAGTGGACCCAGGGAACCCATGATCATCCAACCGTTGTGACTGGACCTTCACAGTTGGCAAGTTACTATGAGCTGGACTGCACCAACTCCCTGTCAACCTTCATTTGACTTTTGCTTTTTCCTTTTCTGGTACCATTTTCTATGTTAATTTTTTGATTAGATTTATTTCTGAGATAGGTGTGTTTTAACAGAGGTTGTCAAGTTAATTTTATTTTGATGGAATTATAACCATGTCTCTCCCCCCCCCAACTACGGTGCAGATTTTTGCTATTCGAAATCAGACACAAGGTCAAAATGAAGGAATGTGTTACAAGGATTAGGGGAGAAGGGAGGGGTGGCCATGAATTCCTCTCTGGACAGTCAAATTGCTATTCTAGTTCTTGCTGAGCAATACTGGGTGGAGGGTTCTTAAATGTTTAACACATACATTCCACTTAGATGTAACAACTCTGTATAGTGCCAGTAATTTTGTCAAATGGCAGATTAATTTAATTGCATACTTAAACAAGGCCTTCACAAACGGTATAGTTGTTCAGAAGGTATATACTTAAAAAGATCCGGTTTGCAACGTAACAGTTCCAATGTAATCCCTGCTTCCCCATTCCCCACACACCTCGCTGTGGCGTGTTTAGTAGCGACTGTGAGCTGTGCATCTGTATTTGACTTCGGACTCTCTTCACCATGATATTTGTTTTGATAACACATTGATGAAAATAAAATATCTATATTTCCCAAAGAAAAGGTACCAAGCTTCAATACTGGAAGAAATGTGTGACAAACACACACACACAAACAGAGAATTCAGTTTTTTACTTTTTTACGTTCTCAAACTTCTCATGCAGGCTGCAATGACTTTAAACCATCCAACCCAAAAGTTGTTAGGAATAGAAGAAGATTTACCTTAAGATTTAACTGCTGTCAGTTCAGTTGAAACAACTGAATCCCATTTATTTGAGTATGTAGTCATCAAGGAATGGGTCCCAATTATGGAAACTAATATTTGTATAGAGTGTTATGTAAATGATATATTGTCTATCCAGAAAGTGATAAGTGTGGCATGGTCTTTTACATACAGCTTAATCAAAGGGTTGATTGGATCAAGACAGGCCTTCAGGCCAAGGTGCCATTGCTCACAGACGCGACCTAACAACAGCATGGAACAATATACTATATAGATTAAAGTCTTCAGATCTACTGGGATTTACAGGTAGCTAAGACATTTTATTAGCACTTTTGTTTCAATACATTCATGTAAATACTGGCCGTGAGAATACCAGGGTTGATGTAACATACCCTACCATCATTGTGGTGTGGCATTAGATTGAAGGACGAGGTCCCAAGTTTATTCTTAAAATGTCTGTCCTATCACTCTAGTAGTGAGTACTAAACAGGACGCAGTTGTGAGAAGCACATTCTTGTTTTGTAACGGTGCCAATGTGAGGTGTTGTGGTCTTACTACTAACATCTCTCACCTATTCAGAAAGTTGATAACCGCAAGACACAAATTTGAAAGAAAAGCTATAAGCATTTTTAGCTTTATTATGGTCACTAGTGTTGTTTACAGATGTAAAGAAGTTTTGTGCATCGTTCCCATCATATCTTTATTTCGTAGAGAAGTAAGAAATGGAAGAAGAAAGGGGAGGGCAAAGGAGATCAAAAATTAAAAATATAAAATATTTACATACATATCTACATGGTGCCTGAGATAGGATATAAAAGGTGTGTAAGCATAGCAGCAGATGTATGCTCATTGCTGTGCATGATATACTTATGGGCATTGGTTAACACATTTAACGCCATTGCCGGCAATCTAAGGGCAATTAATAAATACTACGCTTAGCGCCATTGCTGGAGATCTTCGGCAATATTGGTCTTTTATAGTACTTTTGATTGATCAAGTAATGCTACTCATGTTAGCATTGAGTTGCTACCTGGTGTTGTCTAACACTGGAGCACACCATCATGAATTGCGCACACACCCACGCCTGTTCTGTTTCTTTCAATTGACTTTATCTCCAATTGCCAGATAGCATTTCTGGTCAAAACAAGCTTTATTCCATGGCCAATAGCCGACGCTGTGATCGCCGCAGTAGTCCTTTCTGATCGTCCAGCGGGAGACCAGAAGTGATATGCGTCAAAATAAGGGTTGAAGGGGGGGAAATGCTGGCGTGAATTATGTGTGTAAAGATGTTCCTCTCACACGCTTCTGAGTAGGTTATGCAGTGGAATTGGTTACCTGGCCCTTGTGGAAGTTTGGCTGTAAAGAATACATAATAAACTGGGGATGCATTTAACATTAGTTATAACTTATGAATGAGATGGGTAAGTCTTTTGGAAGTTCAATGTTAAACACAGGATATTAACTTTGATTGTCGTAGCCACTTTGACCATACTGTAAAGTAATTGTAATCATCTACAGAGGCTGTTGGTACGGTGTTCTGTATTTTATCTGCCGTGGACTACATGTTTTGGGTGTTACTGCCAACTATGCCCCTCCATGTAAGTAGCAGTGTGTTTCTTATTTGTTTCTCTTTTTTTGTTGGACCCTTTCAAAAATGTGTGTGAGGTGATGTGAAACAGGCTGTATAGATATGGGAATCTTTTATTTTTTTTGTAGATCAAGACAGCCCCTTGTCAAGTGTATCTGGTGCCATATGAGGCCTCAGTTTACACAGTAAATTCTATTTGAAAAGAAAGGGCTTCAACTATGCACTTTTCCTTACAAAATAACAAATAAATAAGAATGCAGTATTGTGTTGTATGTATGTGTTTATTAAGCGCTATTAGATGATCACACCAACATAGACTCATACATACTTGCTTGTTTGTGTTTGATAGATTTGTATCTGCGTGAGAGTGTGTGATTGTGACAGTGACAGAATGTAATATCAAACCTTTTAATTAATTGTCTGGTTTGGGTCTTTTTGTGCATGCTATTCTTGTGTGATCCACAACACAGGATTTGATAAATCCAGACTAAAATTATTAGTATTACTGTATTACCACCACCACCAATAACCATGATAGTACAGCAGCTATTTGCACCAGGGGGCATCACTATGCCAGCTGTGATGGACATTTCCATTTAAGTTTTATTTTTGCCACAGACATGCAAAACAAGTGATCAATAATATTACACAGAAACACATGTATAGCCTAATGGACTTGATGTGCCATATAGTGTCTACTCTGTTCCACTGCACTACGTTTTAAAACAAGTCATTTATCGAAACTTTTTTTTTAAGCCGATCTACAAGCTAACAAACACATCGTGGTATGTTGTGAGCTTGTAGATCAGCAATTCTCTCTTTTTTTGCCTAATGCCCAAAATTGCGATGTCGGGGTTAAAGGAGTTACCCAGCAAGACTGGGAAGTTATTCACTGTATAGCCTACATGTGGCGGACCTGGGACAGGTATTATATGTGGCATAATAACGCATGGTCCGACCGTCCAAGGCTCCAAGTATATTCCATGTTTGGGATTTTAAATGGGTCTTATCAGTACAGTTGCAGGAGAGAAAGGGCCACTTGGCTGCAAAGGTGAATGTATTATATTAATGTATTATACACTTTATATAACTGACGGTAAATGCACGTTTTCATAGATCGCTTTATTATTATTAAATTCAATAGAACAACTGACACTGACACTTTTACACTTACTTTGAAAATAGAGGACCCGGTCGGAAGTAGCTTCCCTGCCGGGCTAACCCCCCCGCCCCCCCCCCCCCCCCAGCTCAGCTTAGAGGGCTGGTCTTAGAGCCTTTATAACGGCGCTATGAACTAGAGGTGTGTGTGTCTGTGTGTGACTGTGTGAGTACAGAGACCAGAGTCAGTCCAGACTACAGCAATAGAAGAAGTACTAGAGGGCTGGGTTGGCCGTTGGGTTGTGTGATAGACTGAGAGTTACATTATACTTCTAGGTTCAGTCGTTTAGAAAGTTGGGAGAGAAATCTATGCTGTAAATTCAAGTAATTTGTCGTGACATTCGGACAGACAGATTCCAAGATCCATTCAACAACTTCCACGATCGACTGCTGCTTCACGAAGGTATTTGCTGAATTCTACACATTAGTACAGATTTATCAGATTGTCGAGTTGGCACCACAGGTAATGTAGCTAGCATGGATGCTAACATTAGCTAGCTAACGAAACTATGCCTCCATTCATTCATGATGTTACAGTTACAAGAAAAAGGTCCAGTTTGGTTAGAAAGTGAAACTTCTCCTGAGTCCTGACTAACGTAACCACTTAAACACCGGCGTCCCCTATTTGGACATGTCGTCATAGGAGAGCATTTTCAAAGATCTTCAATAATCGTATCATTACAACGAACTTGTAACTTGCCTACCTAACGGATTTAAGGTTAGCTGGAATAAAAGGCTCCTTCTGTTCTGCTTGGATCATACGTGGCTTACTTGGCTGAACTGAATGGGTCTTTATCCCCCCTTGACAAGGTTTTACTGTTAACATTATTCCAGCATAGAACGAACCACAACCTGGGAAGGATTAGGAAATCGATCATCTTCTTGAGAAGGGTTCTTCAACGTTTTACACGCCATGGGAGAGAGAGGCAGGGAGTCAGGGACCCCCACTGTGTGTGTGTGTGTGTGTGTGTGTGTGTGGGGGGGGGTCTTTTAAGCCTTAAATTGAACTTGATAAGCGACTTTCCGATTCTCTCATCAATGTCTGTTGACTATTGAGAGATGGAGGTTTGAGACTAGCTCAGCTAAAGTACAGTGACTATGAAGTGGCTAAATTGAATCTAAGGGACTATGGGTTGCCTCCAAGTAATGCTGCAGCGTTGATGGCTTCATAGATAGAATTCATTTGACACAGTTGTGTAAATGAAATGTTTTTGTGTTTGCTTGTTTCACACATTATCTTTGCTAATATGTTCTATTCGTGTTAGTATTTGATTCCTTCCTTTTGTTGTTCCTATCAGAGAAAAATTGCTCTGTAATGAACTCTGAGGACCCCCTTTTGAAGACTCATGTTCTTGAGAACATGGAGTGTAGAATTACCGTTACAAGTAAAAGCCTGGAATTAAAAATGTACTTGCATAAAAGTACAAAAGTATTGGCATTAAAATGTACTTAAAGTACTCACTATGCAGACAGACACAATGCATCACACGATGCATTGTGAGCTTGTAGATCGGCTATTACAAATGGTCGAAATGTATATCGAACTGAAGTGGTTAATGTATGTTTTGTAATAATAATAATACAAATCTACAAAGTAACTAGTTTAGTTTTAAAATAAATGTAGAGGAGTAAAAGCACAATATTTGCCTCTGAGATGTAAATCTCAATTATCCAAGGCGCTTTACATAGACCAACCAGCACATCAGGAGCAATTAGGGGTTCAGTGTCTTGCTCAAGGACACTTTGACACTAACTCTGGGGGAGCCCGGGTTCGAACTGGCAACCTTGCAGTTACCATCCAGCCACTCTACCATAGACTGTAAAAATACTCTACCCCTGAGCCACCGCCTCGTAGTGGAGTAGAAGTACAAATACCTCCAAATTGTACTTGGTACAGTACAGTACTTAACTAAATGTACTTAGTTACTTTACACCACTGCGTATAAATCAAAAGCGATCTAGCAAATTTAGGAAGGATCATTTTAAGGATCACAATACAATGTTTTGTATTCTGATTCGAATGTTACAAAAGATTGATCAAATTAACACACAGTATGATTAATGTCGGTGTGATAACCATTTACCATTGATAAGAACGCACAGTATGCCTTGCCACAGATATGGAAATCCCTTTATCTATTACAGATTATCAAGGTGGAGACATTTACTATTAACTAATTAACTATGGAGGAACCAGATAAAGCAATCAATGTCTCCAGGGAAACATCCAGGGGGGTGCCGGGGTGGGCCGTCAAAAGCTTTGATCTTTGATGAATGGTGTCAGGAAAAGGGTATTCAAACAGTCAAAGGTGTGGTTGTACTATTTATGGTATTTATTTGTGGTATGTTCTGTTTCTATGCAAGTATCAAAAACTGTAAAGGACGACATGCAGCCATGCTAACTAACTTGAAGAAAGAAATATTTATAGTCAAACTACCTTTGTGTGTGTGTAGGCAATCCAGGGTTTCTTTTTTGTTGAAAGTACGGTATTTGTGGTAATTACATTGTTATATCAATATATAAGGCTTTCCTCAGTACATGTAAAGCCTGGTTTCTATTCCGAATCAACCAGTCTAGAGCCCGCCTAATGCATTCGGTAATTTTTGCAGTGCACTCACATGCCAGCACTAGTCTGTTTCCGTATCCACTCTAGAGTCTAGACCCAGACCGGATCAGCAAAAAGGGACTTGATCCCAGTCTAATGAATAGATCATTATACATCGCCGTGGGGAAATTGCAGCAACAGAGACAATATGCCATAGCCTGTTCCGAGTTATTGCTTAAACCAGCAATGCTGTAGGTCTTTTTATGGTATTTTGCCGGTGTGTTTTATTAGAACCCCCCCCCCCCCCCCCCCGCACTTATTGCTACTGTATCTTAAATGTTTCATAATAGCGAGTACCTCTAACAACACTCTCTTCTCCAGATGTTTCAGATAAAGAAGATCTGTTGCATTGGCGCAGGGTATGTCGGAGGGCCAACGTGCAGTGTGATTGCCCAAATGTGTCCGGGGATCACAGTGACTGTTGTGGATATCAATGAGGCTAGAATCAAAGCTTGGAACTCGGAGACACTGCCCATATATGAGGTAATTGTCCATAAAACCATCACTCTCTAAAGTAAATTCATGGCTGGAGCTTGTGTAAGAGATCAAAGCACAGCTGGAGGCCCCTGGTCATTATGGGCAATAAATTAGCCTGTAACCTGTGTTTAACTTTCTTAGTGCTTCATGTTTGGCCCCACCCCATTCAGAGTCACTACAGCCATCCTGGCATCTAGAAAGGGAACAGTTTTGGCCAGTTTCAAGATCTCTAGGCTATTGCTCACTAATGCTCAGAGAACAAAAAAAAGGGAAAAAAGAGCCTTAATGAGTTCCAGACTCCTCGATGTTGCAACTTCTCAAGTTGTCAGCCGTTGAGTTGTAGCTCTAATGACGTCAAGGGTGACTAGTACTGACCAATGTTGGTGTAAAGGGGGGGATGGTGGTGACACAGTCCTCATGACCACTTGTGAAAGTAACGTTAAAACCGGGAAAGCATCTTTGTAACCACTTTAATCATAATTTTATACTTTGGATATTTAAAAATAGCAGATATACAAGCCCAAAGTGCTACGAGCTTGTCGAACTGCTACTTTTGGAAAATCTTGAAAATGTGTGCAAATCTTTGAATATAATTATGTATAAGGGAAGTAGGGAACAATGGTCCCTGGAAGGCTGGAACCTCCAGATTGGTCGGCAACCAAATGCATATCATTTTGAGGGTCCACCCAATTTCCCTTTTTCTTTCTTCCTTTCTCCAGCCGGGCCTGAACGAGGTGGTTGAGTCATGTAGAGGACGGAATCTGTTTTTCTCTACAGACATTGATTCTGCCATAAGGGATGCTGATCTAGTCTTCATCTCTGTGAGTCCTCTAGTTACCATGCCTGTTACAAACACACTACTTTCACATGTGATTTACTATGCTTGCTACTGTTTGACAATGCAAAACTAAATACAACCAAAATTACACACCACAAGTACGAATGAGTGATTGAATGGCTGTATCTTGGTGGCATTGGAATCCATATAAAGTTATTCTCCAACTACAGGTGAATACCCCCACCAAGACCTACGGGATGGGGAAAGGCCGTGCAGCTGACCTGAAATACATCGAGGCATGTGCCAGGCGGATCGTGGAGGTTTCTGATGGCTACAAGCTCGTCACAGAGAAGAGTACAGTTCCTGTCCGGGCTGCCGAGAGCATTAGGCGTATATTTGACGCGAACACTAAACCTAGTCTCAATCTGCAGGTATGTTTGTGTGTCTCTGTGTTGTTCTAGAGCTAACCCTACCTATATTACAACTTTCCCTTTATTCATACAGACCAGGGCCGTAACACTCTCAGGTCTGTCATTATGCAAGTTACTAAAAAAAAAACAATGTTCCCCACATCTGTCTAGGTGCTTTCCAACCCAGAGTTCCTTGCGGAAGGAACTGCTGTGCGTGACCTGAAGGTGCCCGACCGTGTTTTGATTGGTGGAGATGAGACAGTGGAAGGTCAAAGGGCAATCAGAGCACTGTGTGCAGTGTATGAGAACTGGGTACCCAAGGAACGCATCATCACCACAAACACATGGTCCTCTGAGCTTTCCAAACTGGTATGCAAGGCAATTACTTTTTGTCTGTAATGCTGCGTTCACACGAGCGGAAACAATGAAAATGATCCAAGCGTGGTCAGCCACATTGCGTAAATGAAAAAGGGTTGGGTTAGATGGCACGGGGCACTGGTTTAACGGCAAGAATGTAGTTCTTCTTCAGTTCACAGAACGGAGCAGGAATTGTGGTTGAGAAAGAAGGGGAGTGGAGGTGGAGAAACAAAAAGATAAGATTGATTGATGCTTCACTGCGTCATTGAAGTGCTGAAAAGTTTTAAGTCAATAGAACTTGTTTTTGTTATGTGCCCGTCAAGTGGTGGATTTCTAGCTTATTTTTTAGCTTCATGTTGCTGGCTTCCATTTAAAATGACTTGTTGTGTTCTGTTACCACTAGTGTGAATGCAGCGTAAGCGTATCCACAAGTGTCTTTTTTTATTCCAATATACAAAACCTATGTACTGTGTGTGTAGACGGCCAATGCATTCCTGGCCCAGCGGATCAGCAGCATCAACAGTATCAGTGCTCTGTGTGAAGCCACCGGCGCTGACGTGGAGGAGGTCGCTAAGGCTATCGGCATGGACCAGAGGATAGGCAGCAAGTTCCTCAAAGCCAGCATAGGTAAGAGAGAGACCTATGCCACAGCGCATAGGTTTGCACTGAAATGTTATTGCATAACCACGTGAACCCCGGCCGACAACATGTTGCATCAGGTTTCGTTGTGACCTTATATAGGTTATTTTGGTGTAGATGTGGTGTACAGGGAAAATATGAGGGGGTGGTGGGATTATAAACCCCCTAGGGGCCCCAGTCAACTAAGAAAGGTTTACTGTCAGTGGTTTGTTCTGTTCAAATCTGGCTTAATGTGCTTGCTCTGTCTCTCTCTGACCAGGTTTTGGTGGCAGCTGTTTCCAGAAGGATGTATTGAATCTTGTGTACCTCTGTGAGGCCCTCAACCTCCCCGAGGTGGCCAATTACTGGCAGCAGGTGGGAACTAAACTATACATTTCACAGCACTATATCAATATATCTTGGATTATGTTGTGTCTCAACATCCATGCAAAGCGCCTTCGATAAAGGCGCTATATAAATGCACCATTTAATATTATTTTACCTCATCATCTCTCCGATTCTTTATCTCAGGTCATCGACATGAATGAGTACCAGAGGAGACGATTTGCTTGCAGGATCATAGACTGTCTTTTCAACACTGTCACTGGCAAGAAGATCGCCCTGCTAGGTTTCTCGTTTAAAAAAGACACGGGTGACACGAGGTAGGTCTCAAATCACTTCAGCTTCTTCTGAGGCCCTATATACGCTGGGTACGGTACTTTGTTGTATGGCGACTAGTAAAAATATCTGAGCTTGTAGATCTGTTATTTTCAAAGTTTTAAAGATGTTCGCAGTCAATGCCATGCCAAAAACAGGGGTGCCAGGTTTAAATTGGTGAACTTATATTATTTACACACCTCATTCCCTCTTGTCACGCCAACAAACAGCTCTGTTCTGTAAAAGATCCTATCACACTCTTGCAGATATTTAAATTCCACAGTTTATTCAATTAATCATTACATTGTTATCACTTGCCAGGGCCTAGGTGTAGGTGTGTATACAAGGTCAAGGTGCATGCTGAACATTTATCTACTTTTGGGCGTGGCTATATATTGACAAAAGCTGCATGTTTGTGTTTCGAACCCCAGAGAGTCATCGAGTATCTACATTTCCAAGTATCTGATGGATGAGGGGGCCAAGCTGTTCATCTATGATCCAAAAGTCCTTAAGGAACAAATCATTCACGACCTCTCCCAGCCCAACATCTCAGAGGACAACCCAGAAAGAGGTAACTGGTGTAAAAAATTAATAAAGACGTGAATTAATTTGAAAAGTCCTTAATACTCATTAATACCACCCTCCCAACCCCCGCCCCCCAAAAGAAGGAGAAACAAAAAGGTTTACCCGTATGGAGACACAGAGTCTCCTTTGTGTCTCCATAGGGAACGACTGCTGGTCATCAAATTACCATGGGGTAAATAGAAAAAAGTCATTTTGGGGGTGAACTATCCCTTTAAATGAAATTCAGTCTTAGCAAACCTATAGTAATTGAGGGCTACAGTATAAATTGACTGTCTAACTGCCCAGTCAATTAAATTATTAATGTATAAACACTGACCAAAAGTAAGTAGAATCATGGGTTTTTTAATTGGAAAACCGGTAGGAATCTTGATATATTCTGAATTATCAATTTATTTATTTTATGAAAGGGGAGGGGGGTGTCCTTTTAAAAACGGTTATTGCTCATATTTTCCTTGGGTGAACACACTGAATGAACCTTGACCATAAGTATTACTAAGCATTGAGAGACTGATGACTCGTTGCTGATTACTTACTGTGGGTGGCTTTTTTCTCACTTCTCTTTATTAAGTGTCTGAGTTGGTGACCGTGACAACAGATCCCTATGAAGCTTGCCACGGTGCACACGCAGTGGTCATCTGTACCGAGTGGGACATGTTTAAGGTCAGACACACACACACACACACACGCACACACACACACACACACACACACACACACACACACACACACACACACACACACACACACACACACACACACAAAATGTAAGTCTGGAATCATTAAGGAAATGTAAACAGCTTGAATTGACAAGAGCTAACCCCTCATGTTTCTCCACAGGAGCTGGACTACGAAAAGATCTACAAGAAGATGCTTAAGCCAGCCTTTTTATTTGATGGCCGGAGAGTGTTGGACCATCTCCATCCTGAACTACAGAACATAGGCTTCCAGGTAATCACAGAGGGGCCTGAAAAGAATATACATACACACTTTTATTTTGTTCTTTTCCGCCAAAGCAAATATTTAGTTTCTTACGAGCTTTACAGGTTTTTACGAGCTTTTTCGTTTCCTAGAAGTGCCTTTGGTTAACAATAGCAACTTTCATGTTGTTTTTCAGATTGAGACCATTGGAAAGAAAGTGACAGCGTCACGTATCCCCTACACCCAATCAGCTGTATGCCCCAGCCGCCACTCTGTCAGTGAACCGCCCACCAAAAAAGCCAAAATCTGAACCCTGCTTCTCCCCCACTATGTGCACTACATTCCTGCCTTTAACCCTTTCTGCAGCAGGTGTCCAACATTTCAATTACCTTCAATCAATCATTCTCGTTGGAACGTGCTTAATAATAATAATGGTTATATATACACAAAGTGGTTTGTTGGCCAACTTCTGCTCGACAATGGGTTTCTGAATGAAGATCGTTAATGAAATTAATTATGTAGAAGTGGTAAAAAAAAGACCCAATCACGAAACTGTCTTATTGTACTGCTAATAACTGGCAGTCGCCAGTTATTTTAAATGCAAATGTTAACAGAGTAGTCTTATAAAGTATTTACTGTAATGTAATCCAATATTGCCTTAGCAATGGCACAAGTTTTTATACGTTTTTCTAAAAACTATTTTTTATAATTCATCTGAGTGTATGTTGATGAGCGATGTTATCAAAGGAGTCTGTTTACCAAATGGGCCAATGCAATAAAAATAAAATCACCTGAGACTATTTTTGTTAATTATTTTCCTACAACTCCTACATTTAAACAAAAAAATTACTTAAAAAAATGTGGTGATATATAGTTGTTTTGTTCTACAGGAGTTATACAACAGGGGTCTTCAAAGTTGTTCAGGTCTAGGACCCTTTAGCTGAGGTAAAGACAAAGCAGGGACCCCCACTACATATATTGTGTAAACGTTTTTACGCTTAAGCATTCTTTGTATTTTTTATTTTTTTCAGAAACCCTTCCAACTTGATAAGAGGCTCAAAGCTAGCTCACCATAATTAGTTGGAGATTTGAGACTGACATGGAAGTATTCCAGTTTTTGAGGGGTGCTAGCTTGCACTTTTAACGCACATCGAATGTCTTTTAATGTTCGTTTAGGGTAGCAGAGCAATTAAACAAACATTGACGTTGTGAGACGTCATGTGGCCAATATAAGTACACCTTGTGACTGATTTTGTTTTATACAATAATAACACTGCATTCATGTCTCATAATGTATATGGCAGTGAATCCGCACTGCATCATCATGCAGTGCCACTATATAGTGGGTGCCTCTCACTTCACACGAGTGAAACCCTCTTTTCCTGATTTCTGGATCAAAGTACCCCCTTTACCCAACTACGTTGCTTACAAAAAGAGCACACTATATTTCGCATATCGTTGCTGTCGGGCAGAAACCTCATATCTCTATATTTTAACCTTTTTGGGGGGTATTGGAAGTAATGCCCTACTTTGCCATACTAGTGTCAAAAATTACACAAGCTCAAAATGCATTGCGTTTTGAAGCTTGTAGATCTGCAATTTGACACTTTTGAATTTGAATCCTGAAAAGTAGCTATTTTGTACATGAGATATCCACCCAATTCTATGAATGATAACCCACCTTTTGAAGAATATTATAAGAATATTATTTGTAATGTAGAATATTACAAATAAATGGAGTCAAGACTTGTAATTAGAGCATCCTGAGCACATTTACTTGTGTCCAGTTTTTACATTTTATATTTTCTCTCAGGTTCCGCCTGTAGTACCTCTGCATACCACCATTTGAGAACCACTGCTTTAGCCCATTAAGACCTGAGGCCGATTCTACAAATGCCTTCTAAATCGGTAGTTAAAAATAGCAAAAACGCCTATGATGAGTTGTCTCCAAGTCCAAGTGATGTTGCAAGCTTTTGATGCTTAATAGATTAAATGTTTTGCTTGGTTACAAATCACCAGCTCAGTGGCCTCGTGGTTAGTGTCCGGCCTGAGACTGGGAGGTCAGGGTTCAATCCCTGGCCGGGTCATACCAAAGACTCTAAAAATGGGACCCAGTGCCTCCCTGCTTGACACTCAACATCAAGGGTTGGATTGGGGGTAAGTCCCTGCGACATACTAGCGTCATGTCCAGGGGGTGTACTTGTACATCAAGCTGCCTCACGCTACAGAAACAGGAGATAGGCTCCTGCCCTATGGGCCTCATGGCTCGGCAAGGCTACTTACTTACTTGGTTACAAATCATCTTTGCTAATACCTTGGATTCATGTTAATGTGTATTATCAAGGATGTGGCCTGCTAAGTGCACACATTGATTACAAGCTTTTCTATTTGCAACCGTTTGTTTGATTACACACAATTCTATTCAGTATGCAGTTATGCCACACCTTCAGAGTTGTCAAACACACAACTATGAATAACAGAACAGACCACAGTCTACTCTACAGTGTCGCTAATATAGAACATTTCTTTAATAAGACAACAAAATTACTCAACTAATAACAGCTTTTACGCCTATCATGTCTGCTCCACCATGTGTTGCTCCTTTTCCAAGCACACTCTCTGATGCAGTAATAAATCAGTGCTTTCCAACCAAGAGGGACGGTGAGTGGGGGTGGGGGTTCAGGAAGCCCTAAGGAGACTTGCGGTTTCCAGACTTGTGCGTCTCAGATAAATAGTGTACAGGGTGTGAAAGAAGGGATTATATAGGTGGAATTCAAACGCCATATCTTGATGTAACCAACACATTTCCTGTCCCCCACTTATATACTGCATCTCACTTTCCTGATAATCTTCCTCCTATGGGAATACTATTGTATATGATTATGCAGTGGCGTAGTTTACGCTTCACTTTGATGCTGGCATTAACTTGAGGTCAAATGAAGGAAGGGAAAGCTAAAACAGGAGGCAGCAGGTTTTCACTCTGCAATAGTGACTTCTGATTTTCTCTTCTCGAGTAGGTTCTTCAGGAAGAACTCTCCTGTAGAGGGAAGCCAGATATGACCATGACAAGGTAGCCCAAAATAATAATAATAATACACTTTATTTATAAAGCACTCTTCAAAACAAAGTTACAAAGTGCTTTCCAATAGCAGAATAACATACAGTGCAGCCAGCAATATAAAACAACAATTAAAATATGTAAACCGGTGACACCATACACGGTCTATAAACCTTAAAAGCATCACAGCACCTCACCTGCTTTATAAGACGATCGCACCAGGGGGCCACTGGCCGTGTAGGCAAAGCCCATTTCATTCCCAACCTTCTCCCAGTGGGCAAACCTCTCAGGGGTCACGTACTCTTCCACCTAGACACAGATCATCACAGTTGAATCCAACAGATATAAAAATGCCAAAAAATTATGGATTCAGAATCACTGTAGCAAAAGGTGAAAGGAAGATGGAGTGAAATGTTCTGATTGTACCTTGAGGTGGCGTTTGGTGGGCTGCATATACTGGCCCAGTGTCAGACAGTCCACCCCTGCCTCCCGCAGCTCTGTAACAACATCACAAGACCCATTTAAAATAAATTTGAACAGGGCTAATCCAGCCATCGTAGAGCCACCTTATTTCTGTGGATTTGAGTCAGAAACACACACCTGTCAGGGTATTGAGTATTTGTTCGTCGGTCTCCCCCAGTCCCAGCATAATTGAGGTCTTGGTAAGCAAGTTGGGCTTGACCTTTTTTGCATGTTTGAGCACGCTTAGTGACTGGTTGAAGTTCGCTCTTGGATCGCGGACATGCCTGTGATTAGAGGTGACAGATCATGAGCAATTACAAAGCAATGCACATTAAAAGCAGATGTAAACATAGAAATGTTTCTACAAAAGTAAGAGTGACTCGGCGTGATACATACATACGCTACAATATTTGTACTTACTGCATTATTTTGCTTAATGTCAATACAAATCAATTATTTTTTTAGTTTATCAGTGTACTGAGAATTGGCTTCATTGTGCCACCTGCTGGTCAATGTGTATAACCATCCCTCCCCATTTTGTCATCTAAATTATAATCTTAATCTCTGTTTGTACTAAACATTTACAGATACACCTAGAGAAAACATTAATGTGATGTGTACCATAACCTGAGTTCCAGTATATTATTATCAGCTGCTGTGCACCAGCTAGTACCTTTGCAGTTCACGGACTGTCTCCACATTGTGGGCGTAAACATCCAACCCTGACAGGGCGATCTTCTCCACCGCTGCCAGGTCACCACGGAAATCAGGAGTGAGGCATTCCACCAGGATCCGAGAAGTCCTAGATGGAGAATAACCAGGGTGAAGGTCTGCAACTATTTATTCCTTTCTTAGTGGTTATTCTATCGATTACTGTTTGGATTCATTGAATAATCGATAAATGCTGTTTTAAAACATTAGTAATTCTTGTTTTATACTAAATCGATTAGTATGATTAACCACTTAAGCCATATTTAAAACTTTCGTTAATGTTGTTGCACAACAATATCTGAAATGGGCTGGCTTATCTACAAGCTCATATAACCTTGCAGCTCCTTGTAGATCTTCTATTTCCGCTACTTTCAAGAACGTATTTTATTAAAATAGATAATTTGCTATAATCCAGTGGTTTTCAACCAGTGGTCCGGGGACCACCAGTGGTCCGGGGACCACCAGTGGTCCTTGAGGGGAGGATTCCAGGTGGTACCCAGCTAAATGGAGAGTTGGTAACCAAAAATACCCTTATAGATCTTTAACTCTTGAGAGCGTCAAATATAACCAAATGGACAAGTACAGGTCCATTTGGTTTAATGTTACACTCTAAAGAGTTAAATTATTGTTAATCATCTGCATTACTTAACCTCTCCTAATGGTACCAACATCAATACAGCATGGAATTGTGGACAAAATCTTATCCAACGACAAGAAAATATCCAACGTTTTGGGTGAGAGGCTAAATCTCATCAAATGGTGGTCCGTGGCTCAAATGCAGAATAAATAATGGGCCTTGATACAAAATGGGTTGAAAACCACTGTTATAATCGATTAAATCAATTAGTTTGAAACTTATTAACACAATAGTGCCGTTATGTCAACTAGATAAACCAGCCTTTCATCGTGGAAATGACTGTCCCAGAATAATGAGAAGACTTGATTACATTATTCAGTTCTGTTCTAGAACATGGTGCGTTTGTCTTACCTCTCCTTCAGTTGAGTGACCGTGTTGGCAATATGCTCCGCCCCTCCATCAGCGATATCTGACAAATAAGTAATGTGAGAGCATCTTTAAAATAACCTGTTCCTATTGATGCGAGTGCTGACATTCACTCACATGTAGAATACTGTATTTATCTTGGTACAAAACACTGTCTTCTTACCATCTCTGTCTACAGAGGTCAGTACCACATAGTCCAACCCCCAGGCCGCGATGGCTTTAGCGGTGTTGTAGGGCTCGTTTGGATCTAGAGGAGGGGGCCGGCGGGCCGTCTTCACCGAACAGAACCGGCACCCACGGGTGCACGTGTCTCCCATCAGCTAGAGAAAGACAGAAAATGGAAAGAGAAAATGATCAGGGAGAGGTTATGGGGTTATATGTATTAGTAGTCTACCTCCCTGCTTTATTTACAACTTAAATTTGATAGAATCCAAATACCCACCATCATAGTCACCGAAAGACAAGAAGGTCTGTGTCTCTCACTTTGTTCTTTCAGAGTCCATACCATGGCTACATCTTACATCCCATTTTATCGCCATTATTTTACAGATAATAGTTTGCATTGTTTATTTATATATCACTGCTTTCTTGTGAAATGTACTGTAGCTTTTCAATCCTGAAGTATATATATTTTCCAAATTTTTACTTCACTAGTTTCTGACCCATGTGATTGATAAATACTTGGATGTTGAAAGCATAACCTCCACTTTTAATTATATATAGAAAGTGCTTTTTCCAATACTGGCTGAAATCAGCAATGAACATCAGAAAACAAGTTGTCTAGACACTATACTGACTACAGTCAAGCATACAATAAAACTAGAACTCCTATGGGACTATCTCAGAACTAATTGAGGTTTTTAAAATGGCCTCTTATCTGCAGGCCTTCCCCTAAGCCTTTTACAATGTTTTAATCTTTTTATGTGACCCACCCACTGGATTTCCCCCATTTTATTAGTGTTATTTTACGGTGTTGCGCCTAGGGGGCAAGATGTGTAGAAAAGAGCGTTTGTCTGTATGTACTGTATGTCCCCCAAATGTATCCATCCATATTTGGACATCATTCTGACAAGATTCACAGAGAAGCCATACTGTTAGACTAACCTAGACGATTTGTCTCGATAAGAAGTGCAATATAAACTCAATTTATTATAATGTATTATAATTATCAGTGTCTTGCTCAAGGACGGGGCAATAGAAGATAAGAAGTAATAGAAGTAAGCCCACTGGTAGTGACGCCATTTCGGAGGAGCAGGGTCTAACTAAAATTCTTGCGATTCCGAGGTGACCACTCTAGCTGCTGACCCACTGCTGACCAGTATCATAATAATATCAACCCTAGGTCAGTAAGTAAGTAGCTTTGCCGAGCCATGAGGCCCATAGGGCAGGAGCCTATCTCCTGTTTCTGTAGTGTGAGGCAGCTTGTTGTACAAGTACACCCCCTGGACATGACGCTAGTATGTCGCAGGGACTTACCCCCAATCCAACCCTTGATGCTGAGTGTCAAGCAGGGAGGCACTGGGTCCCATTTTTAGAGTCTTTGGTATGACCCGGCCGGGGAACGAACCCCTACCTCAGGGCGGACACTCTAACCACAAGGCCACTGAGCTGGTCAAAAACCTTAGGTCAGGGCTCATGTTATTGCCAGACAAATCATCCAGATGAGGACTCACCATTATGGTAGCTGTGGCTGTAGCATACTCTCCTCCTCCCCAGCACTCCCCAATATTCGGACATCTGGCCTCCTCACACACCTGGAAGTACACATATTAAAGACATCACACAAATACACAGTGTATGTACTATAGTTAAGTTGAGTGAATTTTAGATGCATTTTGAAAACTTATAAAATTAATTTCAGTGTGACCAAGTCTAAATTTGGATTAATTATTTCCATATTCTATGGCATTTTTTTCGAAGGGGTAAAAAGGTAGTGCCACTTTACGGCCCATACGAACACACTGAATATAATGAAAATGTCACTCTCTCATACAGACACAAAGACAAAGTCACGCACATGCAAGCACACCACTTACGGTGTGTAAGTTAAGGTCTCTCAGCGTATTCTTTAACTTGTTGAAGTTCTTCCCAATCGGAATTTCCGTCTTCAACCAAGGAGGAAGCCTAAGCCTGTCAGAGCACAAATACAAGTTTATCTAAATAAATATACACATCTAATCCCTGCATAAAGCTGCTGAAACAAGATAAAAGTTTGGATTGTCTTTCAAGAAATGTAAGAATGATATGCCACAGTAGTAGTACTAGTGCTTGTGATAGTTCATCGCTGTCTATTGCGTAAGGACAAGGAATGTCTGATCTTTGAACCATATACTTCCACTTCCAGTTACAAATGAAATACATATGACAAGTGGTCATTAATGTGATTCTACATGTTTAGGTTTACTTTGTACCTCTCTCCTTTCTCTCTCTTTAGCTTCCCTCTGTACTCATCCCACTTGCTCTTTTCTGATAGATCCCCAGAAATGAAATCCTGCAGGTCAGGGCCATCATCTGCCAATACATCCTTCCTGCTGTCTCTTCCTGTCGTGGAGGATTTGGCCACTGTGGTCATGCCACTGGCATACACCTGCGGAACAGTTAGCATTATCATTTATTATTCAGCAACAATTTGTCATTGACATTTTTATGTTCCTGCCCACTTATTTGGAGCAGTTATTCTCGCCTTTTAGCCTCAATTATTTGGTATGCATTAGTTCATACACAGACTACCCCCTCAAGGAACCCTGTCTGGACCATAGCTCTGGTCCATAGACCCTAGCCCAAAATTTGAACTCTCGAGATGTATTTATCGATCTAGGACAGTTGACATGGGGTATACTTAGCCCAAGTTTAGACTCTCGTAGACGTATATATCGATTCTGACGTCATCGTCAATGATTACGTCAGAATCGATAAATACGTATACTAGAGTCTAAATCTTGGCCTATATAAGTAGACGCCATGTCAACTGTCCTAGACCTAAGCAACCATTCTAAATAATGACTGCTGTTTATTTGTGGAAACAAATACAATAATAACGTATACATCAATATTACTAGGTTACATTAACTGCAAGTAAAGGCCAACGACAACCAATTACGACACTGACCAGGGGTAAGTATTATATAAGAATGAAGAAACCATGTAAGAAATTGTTAGTGACAACAGAGCTAGTGACAACAATGCAGTGAGTGTAAAATACTTACATATCTGCTGTATGTTGGACTCAACCATAAATTATGACAGGAGAAACGACCAGCAATAATGCATGTTTGTTTGATCAACGCCATGACATCTAGCTCGCAGTGGCTACTTAAGCTGTCATTGAAAAGAAACAACACTCTCACTCTGTGTGCGTTTATTTTGGTCTGAAAGCAAAAGACAAGAATTACAGACACCAAAAACCTGTAAAGAAGTACAGTGTGAGCTTTTCAGTTCAGAGTTAGATTTTAACCCACTTATGTTAAACCTAATTGCGTTTTGGCCTTACAGTTATTAAAATGATAATAATAATCTGTTCGTCATTTAATTTATAATGCCTGCTGGAGCCGTTACGTCATGACGTAGTCACCCTACAATTGCGTCGTGACGTCCTTCCTTCCTCCTTTCCTCTACTACCGGCGAGGTGAGAACGAAGGCGGATAATCTATCTTTGTTAAATCTAACTCCATCTGTGGCCAATAAACTCACATTTTACATCCCTGTTGGAATATTTGTCCGGGTATTGCTAATACACATTACAGACATCGTATTTAACACATACGCTACGTTTATTGGCATTCCACAACATTAGTTATTCCGATGGTCACTTCCCAGACTCGTCCTAGCCCAGGCCTACGCGTCTTTTTTTCCTGCAATATGGCCCCGTGGATTGGTTTAATATAATGAATGTTAGAATCTTCTAACCCGCTACTGCTAAATAATGTTTATAGCACCCTGTCATGCTGTTCCATTGAACATAGCTTACCGATATGTATCGGTTGAGCTAGCGTCACATTAGCATCATGAGCAGCTAAATGGTACTGTTCAGTCATTTGTGTCACTCATACACTACGTCCAAAGATTAAATCAAATAAACGTGCCCTTCCACAAACTGCTTCATGTAGATTTTAACTTTGAAGTATATTTTCGAATCATCCAAGGGCCCACTTGCTGTCAACTATGAATAGTGGGAAGGGCTTGTGTTCATCTAGTGTTGTCAGGCTATTATATTATATGTACTGCTGTTTGGATGAAAGTTGCTTACTTGCTGTACAACTAAACCATGCTGTGAAACCTAAATATCAGTGTTTTTTATTGCAGAATGAAGACCATTCTCAGCAACCAGACTGTCGACATCCCCGACAATGGTAAGGGGAATGATTGAGTAATCACTGGGCGTTGTAATGCATCTTAATTAATTGTTTTGAGATCGTACATCTTATCTGCTGTTTTGATGTGTCTGTGCAGTGGATATCAAGTTGAAGGGGAGGACGGTAATCGTCAAGGGTCCCCGTGGCATGCTCCGCCGGGAGTTTACCCACATCAATCTTGAGCTCAGACTTCTAGGCGCAAAACACAAGAAGGTAATCATTTAGCACCTTGTAGTTTATCTAAAATGTCTGGAACTTTGGGACAACTTTTGGACTGTCTTCTTTATACTATGTGTGTGACACATTTTAGACTGACTGAAGGCTTGATCATGGAACTGAATATTTGCATTTTGTGTATGCATACAGCATTGAATAATTAGATGAGATAAAAGGGTAACATGGTGAAGTTGGGGGTTCTTTTGGACAACATGATACATTTGTCATCTCATTTGAGCCCCTTTTCATTGATGGGCAGATCATGTGAAGTGAGGATTTGTCAGTGCTTACTGCTTGGTAACACTATTCTAGTTATTGTCAATGGATAATCTCCACAAAAGAGTATACGATGTACAGTTTTGCGTAAAGTGTGCAGTGTCCCAAGTGTGCAGTGTCTTGTGTAAATATGTAATCAGTTATGTACATGTGTGCTAGCTGGTCAATCTCTGTTTTTTGGTCAGAGCTTGTTGCTTTTGAGAACTGATGTTTCAAGCCTTCAGAGTTGGGTACATTCGTAACCTCCAAGGCTCCAGCTATTTGTAGAGGACAGCCAGTGTCATAATGTGATGGTACAAATGGCGTATGTTCTGTACCTTCTGGCAAAAGCCTGCCTGGCCCCTTAAAAAACATTAAGATACTTTTGCTCACTTGGGTCTCACTGCTCAAGGGATTGTGTGGTTTCGAATGGAAGTGCAGAAGTTGATGTCCTGATCTGTTTTCAGCTGCGTGTGGACAAATGGTGGGGCAACAGAAAGGAGCTGGCCACAGTCCGCACCATCTGCAGTCATGTCCAGAACATGATTAAGGGAGTCACAATGGTGAGACTGCTTTGTATTGGCATTTTGTACATTATACACATGGATTAAAGTTCTGTCGCCACGACTGATTTCAGTCATTTGGAACAGTGAAAATAGCCAATCTACAACCTCTCAATGCGTCGTCGATAGGCTGTTTTTGGTTATTTTAAGATTAGAGCATTTGAAGTAGCTTGTGTTAAAAAATATATCATTAAATCTTAATCGTCTGGGATATTTCATATAAAAGCAAAGGTTAAAGCCTGATCTCTTCACCTGTAGAACAGCCGGATCAATACTTAAAAAATGTTAATTGTTTATTGTGTGGGGCTTCTTTCACACTTTCACAAATGGCACATTATTTAGAACTTGACAATATAAACATTTTCAGTCTTGAGATTTTATTTAGCTTTAATCCATGTATACAACTATACATATATTCTTGCCTGTTTGATACTATTTTGTTTTGTCATGAAATTTACTTTATTTAAAGATGGGGCTTATTTGGAGAGGGCGTTCTATTCAGTGCTCCAGTCATGGTTTTTATTGTTGGAAGATAAGTCACTGTCAATGCTGACTGCCATGTTTCTTCCCTCTATAGGGTTTCCGGTACAAGATGCGATCTGTGTATGCCCATTTCCCCATCAACGTAGTCATTCAGGAGAGTGGGAATTTGGTGGAGATCAGGAACTTCTTGGGAGAGAAGTACATCCGCCGTGTTCGTATGAGGGCCGGTAAGTGAGACTGCACCTAGTGACAAAAATAATTGGTGCTTTTGTGACTGCAGTTTGCCCATGTGGTATAATGTGCCGTAACGATTTTTCTATCAGGTTTCCTCAAAAGAGCTGTGATATTAATCCTCGGTTGGTTCAAAGATTTTGTTTGTGCAGGATCATTCTGTGGCTGCAAACTAAGCTATTGTCTTCTCTGTTTCCCTACCCCAATCTGTCCCCTTCCCAGGTGTGTCATGTGCACTCTCACAAGCCCAGAAGGATGAGCTGGTCCTGGAGGGTAATGACATTGAGCTGGTGTCAAACTCAGGTGGGTTTAACAACTTTTCCATGTAGCTCAGTGATGATCCACCCTCCTCTGGGGTAACTGCTAGTTTTCCACTGTACCAAATAATATCAATCTAGTGTCGAGGTCATTCTAGTGACCGTAAGCGGGTCGCCATGAATGGTTTCTTTGTCAAATCAAAGCTCATTTAGGTGTACATGTCAATGCTAGGGGACCACTGCAACGATGGGATCCTTTTGCTGCTTCTGTGAGCATAAGGTTTGCCGATGGGTGATTCAGTTACCCGTCATATCCTTGTCCATGGAACTGTCATTTACTGGTATTAGACACCATAGTTTACCTACCTGTAGTGCCATGATATTTGTTTTGTCCTTAAACTATCCAAACCATCCCTTTGACATGTAGAACATCCCAAGTAAATCATTGTCAGAATCCATATATTAGAAATTTGATCATTCTCCCCGCCCATCTACATTTTGTAAACTGCGTGCTGTGGCTCGCCCCTTTCGTGCCCATTGACAAGATGGAGCATTTACACTGGCTGTGATAATGGAAGCACACTTTGACATGTTCAGTGTACTTGAAGACAGCTTCTAAAGTTCACCTAATCATATTTGAATAGATCTTATTGACTGTTGCTTTCCCAAGTGTAATGCGCCACAATTTACATATTTCTTAACCAACCATAATGCTAAGTTTTGTCAGCTCCATCTTGAAATTAAGTCTTGTGAATTCTGATAATACTCTTCCCAGCCTTTTCCGTATTCCTTTTCTGATATAGAAAATGTTGTGGGCAACAACATTTTACCCCTCCAATTCCCCCATCTTTCTTCAGCCCTCCTCCCTCTTCCCATCATTCTACAAATCCATAATCTCCCTGGCCTATCCTTAGTAGGGCTGAGCAATTTGTAAAAGAATGTCCAATTGCAAATTTTCAGACCAAGGTTTATTTGGTTGAGCTTCAATTCTGTTTACTGGGTTCCAAAATATGTAAGGACCATACCAATGTTATTCCATGTTTAGCCCATTGACTACAACTCATGAATATTTTTCATTACTACCAACGATAATTGTGTTTCTTTTTGTATAATTATTGCCAAGGTTGCCTATTATAATGTTGCTCAAATCAACTCTATCTTAAAAATAATCGGCTTAAAGATGTAATAGACATCTGAATGTCATACGTCTTGACTATTTTCTGCGAGCCTTTTAAAAATCAATCCATGCCACATTAAAACTAAACAATGGCTTACCGGTAATTTTGCTGTGACGTTCTAGACAGTGAGCTAAACATGCAAAATGGTCCTGTTGGTATACATATTAAGTTTGCAATATTGTGCTTCATTCATTGGACCAAATATTACCTAAAACATTAGAATACCTTGTTATGAGGCCATTTAGAAATTTTTGATGCTTTTTTTTCTGCAATAAATCAAATTGGACTCATTGTTAAGCCCTATTACCTAGTGTAGAATGTGTGTTGTCCTTGACCCTGTGTGACCTGTGCATGCTGCTCATCACCCCTAGCTTCTCTGTGTTCCAGCTGCCCTGATCCAGCAGGCCACCACAGTCAAAAATAAGGATATCAGAAAGTTCTTGGACGGTATTTACGTGTCTGAGAAGGGAACAGTTGAGACTACGAAAAATTAAAAACAACAGCTGCAACTGTAAAGGTTAGAGAATATTGCCAAATCTTCCCCTGTGGACTACAGGGGTTGTGCATTTTGTTTCATCTTAACCAATTAACACCTTTTCTTTTCCTTGTGTGTCCAGTTCATGCATTGCCAGGTATGCTAGACATGTTTTAGTAATTTCATGGTAACACATGGTGTTCAGGATGTTTGCATGTTTCATTTTGATTGTCAATATGTGTGACTATTGACTAACCACAGCATGCTTCTGATCATAACATAAGTTTGTCTAGTGTTAACAAAAATAACTGATTGACGTACTGTATTTTGTAGGTTAAAAATGGTATGCCTCATATAATTCTCCAGTGAACCACCTTGACTATGCATGTGACTCACTCAATCCCTGTATTCACTCTTGGCCCTTGTTTCCCCCTCCAGCGGCCTTGCTTCAACAGGCCACCACGGTCAGAAAGAAGGACATCAGGAAGTTCCTGGATGGCATCTATGTCAGCGAGAAGACCACTGTTATTGAACAAGATGACCAATATTGTTCTGTTTTGACAAATAAAGTTCCATCTACTACACTTTTTTGAAACTTACTAGTTTGTCATTTTCTTAGTAGTTAGATGGATTGGTGTTTATGAATGATGCAATTTTATTGTCATGCATTTTCCAAAAGTATGCTGTGGCTGCATTAGTGTTGAAACCTCAATTTGAGCAGTTATTCTGGAATTCTTGGATATGAATCCAGATCATTTCTATGTGCTACCAAGTATCCTAAACAAAAGCAAGGGCTCGCAACTCAATTTGTAATGCTCCAGGTAAGTTTATTCAAAATTGCAGCAGGCAGGTGTACGTTTCGACCCAAATTGGTCTTTCTCAAGTATACTTGAGACCAATGCGGGTGATTGTGAAAAAACCTACCTGGAGTATTACATTACAAAGTGAGTAGCAAGCTATTTTCTACAGTCAGATTGTTGCGAGCCCTTGCTTTTGTTAATGATATCTGTTAGTTTAACAGTTGCTCAGCACCAAGATCGGAGGATGCGTGCCTTATTCTACCAGGTATCCTAACCTTTACCTCTTGAGTTAAATAAATAACAATGTGGATAGATATTTTTCAATGTCCTTGTGGAAATGGCTAATCTTGAATTTAGGTTTTAGACATTTCATTCAGGGATGTGTTTGTAGTAATTGCCCAGAAACATAAACAAACTTATAATTGAATAATTGTGATACATGGAATCAAGTAAATACATACCGTTTGGAAAATTGAAATTTCTATTTCACACTGCAGAATGGGTGCATTTCAAACAAAATACAATTTACAAAACCTAATGTGGACCACACCATGTTAAAGCATTACACTTGTTTACAACGGGTCCATTTTTAAAATTTCAATTCATCAGAGATGCTGTAGGGGTTTTATAAGCTGTTTATATAAATAAATAAAAAATACAGTGGTGGACGTGACGTACAGTCAGTCTACGCCTCAACCTTGGCCTCAACACTGATTTGAGTGGCGCGCTGGAAATAACCGATATACAAGCTCACAACTCTTCGTGGAGGTGGCACGGTGTGAGCTTGTAGATCTGCTATTTCTCAGTGCGCGGCACCACCGTACGGCGACGTATCAAATCGAGGTTACGTCATTTCCAGGCGACAGCAACGGACGCCGCGCGCGCCAGATTCGTTGGATTATGATTATTTCTCACAGTTACAACTGATCTGACAAGCCAGAAGAAAGATAACGTTATTGTGTTGATTATCATGGTATGTCAACCGATCTGAGCATTGACGTGCAGCAGTCTGCGTAAATTAGTTGCATTGCATGAAATAATCTGTGTTGTTAATTTGTTTATCATGTTTTGGGAGCATGCACACTAGCCAACGAGCTAATGTTAGCTGGCATAAAGTTGCATTATTATATGATTATATCTACCACTCAACTGTCACATTGTGGTTTTATAGCCATGGTTAGTTATGTTTCTTTTACTCTTTAAATGTTATAAAAATGACATGATTTACTTTCGATATTAACGAACGTTGCACGTTGAATCGTGAAATTAACATTAAACACAATGTAGACAATGCAGTGTAAAAATAATGATTTGCTAGGTAACATTGATTGAATAGTTAACATTTAGCAAAATAGTATAAGCCTAGTCGTACGATTATACGATGGCGCTATAAACTTGGATTACACATGACACAAAGCCCTTGAGGGCAAGTCTTGTGTATTCAATTCGGTCGCAGCATCTTGGTTTATTTTCTGTTGAACCTGGATCAATGTTGTGTATGTATTGTTTGGTAAGAACAGCAAAAAGCATGACTACCGGTATACCTGTTTAGTAAGTAATAGCAACACTAGCTGTTGTGTTACATGCATGCATAGCTGTTGTTCTCGATCCTTTCTCTTTCTTGAGTACCAAACGCGCCATTTTTAAATTAAATTAGATTGGAATGTTCAGATGCTGGGTTTATGTCTGCTGTAATTCCTGAGAAGAACCCTACATGCCAAATTCTTCTTGTGGTCTCTAGTGTCATGATGATTCAAGAATCTCTTCCTCTCTGAAAACACAGGACATCAGGAGATTCTTTGCACCAACGTCAAGTAAACCAACGGTGCAGAAAACAGCCCAGAATGGAAATGGTAGAGATGAAGATAGTAAGAAGAAACATAAATCTGTTTCCTCAGAGGAGGATGTGAAGAAGAAAAATAAAGTAACTAAAAAGGTATTTAAATAGTATGATTTTTCCTACTGCCATATATTGGTCTGTATAATTACCATGATCATATGTTCATATGAAGCACATCTTTTGCCTGTGTCAAGGTGTTTGTGGGGCATTCATTTATGTGGGCTATGTCTTGATCTTTCCTTCAGATCAAAAGTCCCAAAGCTGAGGTGAAACATAAGGACAATGAGAAGAAACGTAAGAAGCGAGCTGTCATAGAATCAGGTAACAATAGAGATGACTTCGCCATGATCACATCAACTACGCTAGCCAAGATCATTATCAAAATAATTGTCCTCATCATTACTACTGTATTTCATACAATATATATTTCATTGCAACACTAGATTTCTTTATAGGCCTAATGGGTTGAATCTAGAGTTGCAATACCCTCCATAGAAAATGTCGATCTGCTTGTATTAAACAATGTTTATTTTTTTGTAGTGTTGTAGTTTGGAAGCGCTCGTTGGAAGTCACTGAACATACCACCTGTTTCGAATTTGCACATAATGCAGGAGGCAGCAGCACGATGCGTTTATGAGTGCTTCCAAACTCCAACACTAAAGACTTAAAAATATATTCACCTTTTATGAAACAAACATTGAAAGAGGATAATTCAAGCTTGCCCTACAGCTGTAATGTTGGTGTAAATTTCTATTTGGATCAATGGGCTGTCAATGGAGGGTATTGCAACTCTAGATTCAATCCATTATAAAAAATATAATTGCGCCTATGTATTTGACAGTTGTCCCGTCAAGCGGATTACCACCTACATTTTCTTAGGATCTCCTCACAATCGTCTCTTTACATTTGATACAGACTCTGAGGAGGAGGCACCACAGAGACAGCCACAGAAACCCTCAAAATCCAGTAAGAAGACCAAGGAAGAATCCCCTCCTAAAAATGATCCTATACAGTATGTCTCTGAAACAGGTGTGGAAGAGTAAGGTCATTTACATGCAGTGCACAGAAAAATGTACACAGAGCAATTTCCAGTATTGTTATTATATTGGATATTGTAACCCAACCTGCAATACTAGATCTATTTTGTGCATTTTTGGTTTTAGACTCAGACAGTGATAACTTCCTGTCCCTAAAGAAGACTGCGAAACCCAAGGAGAATGGCCTTTCTAAACCAGTAAAGATGGAGGAAGAAAAGGCTTGTCCAGTGATCAAAGACGGGGCAAAGACTCCTTCTAAAGCCTCCTCCACTCAAGGGAATTCATCATCAAAATCCCCACGTATAGCTGTAACCCCCAAGTCAACTACCATTCCCCAGACCAAACGAACCCCAACCTCAGTGATGGATTTTTTTGGCATGAGCAGTGTGCAGCGCTCGGATAAGAAGCTGGTAGCCAGCACCAAGAGGAAGGCTGTGAGTATCTGAGCCCTTTCTTTCTCTACCTATTTCTTTTTTTAATGTATTGTGTTTCTGTTTTCTCTTCTCTCACCCATTACACCAAAACAAGAAATACAACAACAACATGGACTGGGAGTATTACACTTGAATGTGCTACTTAGTTAGATGTATACATTTGAATATGATTTGTACCCTCAGCCAACTCAGGACCCAGACGATTGCATGAGTGATGACTTAATTGCCAAACAGCTGCAGATGGAGGAGGACATGGAGGTAGGCTGGCATCTGCGATAGCTATAAGTGAACTTATATGCTAATGTATCAGCAAAGTGATATCTCTTTACATTCCTGTTATGGATTTTTTTTAACTTGTAGATGAATGAGTGAATGATGAAATCATTCAATATTCAATTAATTGACGACGGCAGTGGGATCTATTCTTGTATTTAATTAATTTGTGTTATCTCTCTCACACAGCTGGAGAAGCAGGTCCACAATGATGAGGACTTTGCCAGGACTCTGGCCATGCTGGATGAGGCACCACAGGCCAAGAAGGCATTGAATATAACCCGACATTTCACATGAACATTAAACAATACTCACTTTCCATAAAAGCCACTGGTCGTGACATTATGCCTTGTGTGTGTCTGTTCGTCCAGGCTCGTAAGGACTCTGCTGAGAAGCCAGGGCCAACTATATCGCCCAAGAAGGAGAGTCCATTCTCGGCCAACAGCAGCACAAGCAGACAGTCAAAGGCCAATGAAACTGACTGCTCCATAAGCGAGGCTATCAGCCCATCCCCTAAAAAGACCACAGCTCCTGTGAAGGCCAGCTCCAAACTGGCCCTAATGAAGAAAAAAGATGAGGTGAAAGAGGAAAAAATAACAATTTCACCCAAGAAAATGAAAATCTCTCCCAAAAAGGAGCCCTGTACTGATTTAACCATAGAAAAGAAACGCACACCGAAAACAGGAAGCATTGATGAAGGAGAGACTGCAATCAAAGTGTCCCCCAAAAAACCACAGGTAAGCCAAACCATTGATGCCAGTTGCAAGGGGAGGAAAAATGCTTTTCAGTTGAAATTGTATTTTAAAAGACATACGGCAAGGGTCCTTTTTGTGGTTGACATAATGTTCTCAACTGCCTAGTCCACAAGCACTAGTCCTGATGACGGCGAGAAAAAGAAAGGCAACGCTACAGCCTTCAGAAACTACCTAAACAGAGATGGACCACGTGCTCTGGGCTCCAAGGAAATACCTACGGTAATACCTACAGCCACTTCAAACTAGTGGTGGGATGATTCACTTACCTCCCGATTCCATACGATCTCCATACCTAGGGTGCAGATTTGACTTATATTGCGATACTTAATTATTTTGCGATTTTGCCCCCAAGTTACTTTTAATTAATTTAGTTAATTTTAAAACAATTATAAACAATATAAACCATGAAAAGTTGAATCATACACTTCAATGCAGCGAGCTAACACTCTCTTACATAAAAATAAAATAAAATGGAAAAACGAACCTAAAAAAACCCCACACGATTCGAACTTCACGATTCAATTTTAAAATGGTGGCATTAAGAATCACAATTTGTGAGTGAATCAAAATGTTTTGCCCACCCCTAGTCAAAACAACATTACGTTTGATTCATAGATGATCTCAAATTCTAATAAATGGTGTGATTGTGTATTCCAGGGTGCAGAGAACTGTCTGGAGGGGTGTGTTTTTGTGCTGACTGGAGTCTTGGAGTCCATGGAGAGGGACGATGCCAAGTCTCTCATCGAGCGCTATGGGGGCAAGGTGACGGGCAACATCAGCAAGAAGACCTCTTACGTGGTGCTGGGCAGAGACAGTGGAGTGTCCAAGACAGTGAAGGTAGCAAGCTGAGATAGCACATAAACCACACCGTTCAGGCTCATTTTAATAGTGTATCGCTAAAGGTCTCTGTCAAATTAGCACATCTTGCTTTTGTGTTTATTCTTTCTTTAGTTGCTACCATGTTATTCTATTGACTGTGTGATTCTACTACTGCTTTGATATTCATGTTTCCACTCTTTCATCAATTCAACTTCAGTTAAAAGTGAATACACTTTGCATTGATGAATTAGTTCCCCGGGCCTAGATTGTTTTCTCACTTGTTGTTCTCTCCTTCTGTATCCAGGCAGAGAGTCTGGGAACTAAGATCCTCGATGAGGACGGCCTGTTAGAGCTGATCAGAACCAAACCAGGGAAGAAGTCCAAGTATGAGATTGCTGCTGAGGCTGAGGTCAGTGTGCGCACATCTGCCTCCATCCACGTGACTGCCATGCTTCAAACTCATTTGTATTGATTCATTTTTGGGTGTCATTTCTATTCAAGTCCCGTAAGTTGAGTCGGATACATAGAAGTTAAAGTAACACTTTGATGTATTTTGTCTCCTGTGTACTCTCATACCGCACAGTGCAAGGCCTCTAAGAGCAGAACTCCTTCCAGCCAGCCATCGAAGAGCACCCCACCTGCTCAGAAAATCTCACCCTCCAAGGGCAACTCCAGGTCCCCTCAGACTCCCAGCCCCTCCAAGACGGGCCGGAGCTCCAGGCCCGCAGCAGGAGGCAGTGCCACCCCACCCGGGAGAGGCTCCTCTAGGTCCGAGGTCCGCAGGGGACTCTGTCTTTCCCCCTCTTCTTCCTCTGCTGTGGCCGGCGATGCCGCTGCTAGCCTGCTGTGGGTGGACAAGTACCGGCCCCGGTCTCTGAAGGCTATCATTGGCCAGCAGGGGGACCTGAGTTGTGCCAATAAGCTGCTGCGCTGGCTGAAAAACTGGCACAAACACCAGGCAGGCGGCGCTGCTGCTAAACCAGCGGGTAGGTGTGCCTGTCTGTGATGCTTTTTTTAAAATAACTGATTTCACATAAGGTTTCACGCACATTGAGTGAGCCAGCAACATTTTGTTTTGTGGCCTAAAAAGGATTGCGGTAACACTTAACAGACTGTATATACTTCTCTCTCTGCAGCAGCAAAGTTTGGTAAGTTTGGAGGCGGTAAAGATGATGGATCAACATTTAAAGCTGCTCTGCTGTCTGGACCCCCAGGCGTGGGGAAGACCACCACAGCAGCACTTGTCTGTGAGGTCAGTCTCTCTCTCACACACAGACACACACAGTCTCATTTTGCCTTGACTTTTCAGACACAAAAAAGCAATGACATTTCTTGAAATCAGCTTCAATGTCCGTCCACATTCTGTGTGTGTGTGTGTGTAGGAGGTGGGCTATAGCTATGTGGAGATGAACGCCAGCTGTACTCGCAGTAAGAGCAGCCTTAAAGATGTGGTAGCGGAGTCACTGAACAACACTAGCATCAAAGACTTCTATACGGGTACTGATGTGATTTGCATAATCCTTCCACTCACACCTGTACACCAATCACATCCGGCTTTCTGAAATGACTCCTGTTTTCATGCGTTTGCATATGTTGCGCAGGAACATCCCGGACGGTCAGCAGCAAGCATGTCCTTATCATGGATGAGGTGGACGGTATGGCTGGAAATGAGGACCGGGGAGGAATACAGGTACACTGGCCTGGCCCAGCCAGCATGCTTTCTGCTATAGAGAGGGGCGGGTAGCGCCGATCTGAGCGCTGTTGATTATTACAGAACATACGTTCATCACAAATCCAAGCGTGGCTTGAGTTTCCAGAGGCCCTTTTGCGTGGTCCAAGGGAGATCAGTCCATGTTCTCCCTCATGTTGTCACTTGAGAGGATATCGGTTGTTGTTCTGTCCACTCACCTGTATCTCACACACTATGTTGACGCGTGACCTTTTCAGGAGATGATTAGCCTCATCAAACAGAGCAAGATCCCAATCATCTTCATGTGCAACGACCGCAACCACCAAAAGATTCGGTCCTTGGCCAACTACTGCTTCGACCTGCGCGTCCAGAGACCTCGAGTGGAGCAGATCAAGGTACCTGCTGACAGCTACTTGTCTGATGTTAGATCATTGTTTTTACAAAATTCTTTTCTCTCTCTACACATACACACACAACCCATTGAACCCAAGCCACTTTCCTTTTCCTTGTTGCTCATCCACCTGCTTTTCCTTTCCCTCCTCAGGGAGCCATGATGTCAATAGCATTCAAGGAGGGCATCAAGATTCCACCGCCAGCACTCAACGAAATAATCCTAGCTTCTAATCAGGACATCCGACAGGTAAAGAGCCCAGTCGTTCATAAGCGGCGGGTGCGTTTTACCTTTGGGTAGGCTATAGAATTGCGTTGGGGGGGACTGTCGCCCCGGATTTATTTATTTCCATAATGGTCTAAAAATTAGTTATTTAGCATACTTTCCCCAATTAATTAGCCTATACACAGACAACGACTGATCAGCCTAAATATATATATTTTGGACGATATTGGTCTTTTCTCGAGTCAGTGTGTAGTCTCACTAGTCTGTGTAGATTACCCGGCGGTGTTGCTGCCCCTCCCGGGAGTCCCGGCTCATGGCTCTTCACAGACGGCACAGAGACAGCAGCCACTCCACTGAACGTGTCAGTGTTGCTGCAGTGGTGTGAACCGTGCGGGCACTGGTGGTGCTGAGTTCTGACAGCCGACTCACAGCTTCTTCTTCTGAATTGCCTTGAAAAATACATTTTGCGTTTTGCTGTTTCTCAAAACAAACCAGACATACCAATAGTAGCCAATCATATGCTGATTAGGCCTGTTGCCTACCCGATCAGCGATCACCAGGGAGCAGTGACACACACACACACACACACACACACACACAATAGCCTTCTATATAATGCTGCGCACATATATTATATATATTTATAAACAAATATCCAGCATAAATTTTGGGAAGGCTAAGCCTTCCCTAGCCTTACACACCCGCCGCCTATGCAGTCGTTGAATTTGCCACAGAGAGTGACGAAACCTAAAAGGCAACTTTGCTCATCTTTAACCCGAATCCTATCATTCTATTGTGATGAGGACACCGATCTGTGCTTGAGGTGTGTGTTGAGGTGAGAGAGTGCCCTCAGTCGCTAGAAAATCAGAAAAATCCACAAAACTGAAATTACAGGTGCAAATTATATCGCCAGCATCACCATTTCTCCCTCCTTGCTCAACTCTCTCATGTGCATCATCATGTCACCTTTCTCCGCTCTCACCAGGTGCTCCACAACCTCAGCATGTGGTCTTCTACGGACAAGGTGATGACAATTGACCAGTGCAAGGCTGACGCCAACAATGCCCGCAAGGACCTGAAGATGGGACCCTTTGATGTCTGCAGGAAGGTCTTTGCCTCAGGGGATGAGACAAGAAGCATGAGCTTCATAGACAAGAGCGACCTCTTTTTCCACGACTACTCACTCGCGCCGCTTTTTGTCCAGGAGAACTACGTGCACGTACGGCCAGCAGCCGCCGGGTAAGAGAGGGAAGATGTACTCAAACCTGTAGTGTAAAACATCTGTGTCATTATTTTCACCCCACTGAGCAATAGTAAAAATGGGCTATAACTGGTCTAAGAATTGCCGTCTAAGCTTTAGACCTTAATTAGCAGTTTTTTAAATGTCTAATGTCTATATAGACTGTCTATATATATCTGTTGAAATGACATTAGACTTCCAATACCCTGACAAATGCTCAGTAGGACAGTTCTTTCAAACATACTTTTAAATGTTGTATAAATATGTTGTCCTGTCTGTCTGTCTGTCTGTCAGTGGTAATTTGAAGTCTCACCTGATGCTGCTCAGTAAGACGGCTGATTCCATCTGTGATGGAGACCTGGTGGACAGACAGATCCGCTCTAGACAGACTTGGTCACTGCTGCCCACCCAGGTACACACGCACACAACTTTAACATGAAAATGAACTAGGGATGGGAATGATCCATTCATTTATTGATAATTTATACGTTTTTATATCGTATCGATTAATATCTAACTAAAAAATCTACATTTTGCTGATATACAGAAAGAATACAAAAGGCATATTATATTTCGATAAATGATGGAAGTTGGAGACCCGGCTATGCAATACCCAATTTTCTGTTAAGAAAAAAACTTTAAAAAAAACTGTTAAGTTTAATTGAATAATTTATTAACGGCAATTAACTATTAACATCCCTATGAATGCCTTCAAGTGCTTGTGGCTGGAGTGACTGTTTTCCATTCTAAAACGTACTTTGTCAGATAGAATTGAATTATCGGGTGAAAACCTGAATCCTCTTGTGCCATGATAGAGAGGTGAACTATTTCTTGTGTGTTGATTGTGTGTTTTCTAGGCCGTCTATGCAAGTGTGTTACCAGGGGAGCTGATGCGAGGCTATATGAACCAGTTCCCTACTTTCCCAAGCTGGCTGGGCAAATTCTCTTCCACCAACAAACATTCCCGTATTATCCAGGAGCTGGCTTCACACATGTGCTTAAAGTGAGTTGCAGCACATAGTACCGCTCGGCTATACTGTATGTTTATCATCCTTTTTCAGTTTTATCGATACACATTTTAGTCTCTTGCAATGTGGGATTTTCTGCACACGAGGACAAACAAGTTTTTCAATTAACTCATACACCTACTCCATTGCTGTCTGTCCGTTTTCATCACTTTTCTCTGCCTTCTCTGCTTCCATTCCTCCTCCTCATCTCTTATGGTCGTGCCTCCTCTCCCAATAAAAGGACACTGAGCAGCAGACAGGCGGTTAACCAGGACTACCTGCCGTACCTGCGAGGGGCGCTGTTGAGTCCTCTCCAGACGCTGGGGGCCGAGGGGGCGGGCCAGGCCGTGCAGCTGCTGGACGACTACCAGCTCATCAAGGAAGACGTGGACAACATCATGGACATCAGCGTCTGGGGCGGAAAGACTGACCCCTACTCTCAACTGGACCCCAAGGTAAGACTGACCCCTACTCTAAACTAGACCCCAAGGTAAGACTGACCCCTACTCTAAACTAGACCCCAAGGTAAGACTGACCCCTACTCTAAACTAGACCCCAAGGTAAGACTGACCCCTACTCTAAACTAGACCCCAAGGTAAGACTGACCCCTACTCTAAACTAGACCCCAAGGTAAGACTGACCCCTACTCTAAACTAGACCCCAAGGTAAGACTGACCCCTACTCTAAACTAGACCCCAAGGTAAGACTGACCCCTACTCTAAACTAGACCCCAAGGTAAGACTGACCCCTACTCTAAACTAGACCCCAAGGTAAGACTGACCCCTACTCTAAACTAGACCCCAAGGTAAGACTGACCCCTACTCTAAACTAGACCCCAAGGTAAGACTGACCCCTACTCTAAACTAGACCCCAAGGTAAGACTGACCCCTACTCTAAACTAGACCCCAAGGTAAGATTGACCCCTACTCTAAACTAGACCCCAAGGTAAGACTGACCCCTACTCTAAACTAGACCCCAAGGTAAGACTGACCCCTACTCTAAACTAGACCCCAAGGTAAGACTGACCCCTACTCTAAACTAGACCCCAAGGAACAGGGAATGGTGGATAAAGTACTCACATTGTTTTACTTAAGAAAAGTGCCAACTACAATGTAGAACTACTACTGTAGTAAAAGTAAAAGTCCAGAATTCAAAATGTATTACAAACGTATTGACATCAAAAATGTACTTATTATGTACCAAAAGTAAGAGTACTCATTGGGCACAGAATGTCTCGTTTCAAGTTTTCAAATGCATTAAAGATGATCCCGACGCACTGTGATTATTGAAACAACGAACAGGGAGTGGTGGAATGTCGACGGGCCAACATTAGAATTCTTGGTCACTATTCTGCTCAGGTGAAATCAAATGTATCATTATTCCCTACAGGTGAAAGCAGCCTTCACTCGGGCGTACAACCGCGAGGTCCACATGACGCCCTACTCCCTGGGGACGGTGAAGAAGGGCCGACGCGGCGCAGGAGGCACCGAGTCTGAGCTGGGAGGAGGCGGCGAGACGGAGCAGGAAGCTCAGGATGCCGAGGGGGAGGAGGAGGAGGATCTCGACCTTGACGCCATGATCAAAGTACGACGTCTCACTCACACCGCATCCGCACTGCCAGCGATACGAGCTTACAATGAAATCTCATTAGAAGACATGTTTTTCCAATGAGTCTGTGCTGACGTACCACGAGCGACAACCATAGACTGTAAAAATATGGACAAAGCGTTCCGCGGGTCTAACATGAACATAAAATGAAGCCTGTCAGTCCTTGCAATGGAAGTCGCCATCTTTCTAGATCCGTTTGGGCCCAGCTGGCCCATTGGCTGGCCCAGACAACGAGGCGGAACTTCCCCCCTTCTTCTTTGTTGGTTTTTATTTTGACTCGAGTGGGTGGGGGATCCCGTTCATAGACTGTAACGGTAGCCACGCCCCTCAGAACATGCACAACTTTATGGTAATTTATTTTATAAATGGGACCATAATTTTCCAAAAAGAATATTATGACATTAGAAATGAGACTTTAAACTAGTGACTGGAAGCAAAAAGTATCCATGACCATGTTTATTAAGGTAATACAGTCTAGGTGAAGTTGGGCCCAAATACATGGACTTCTATGGGGCTATGGGTTTTTTTGAGCCCAATGACAGCGCCACAACAGGCCATTATATGAACTTTCATTTCCTTAGTGGCTTCACAAAATATCTGTCTGACTGCCCCCCTGGCGACAACGCGCCCATGCAGCGACATCCTATATTCGCTCGCAGAGTCTTATTCGAGCGAGGTTTCACGGCCCCAAAACACATTTATTAGTTGAGATCTACACACTACTATTTATTGGTTATTTGATTGGTTCAAGCTACGTCACAACGCAATGGCCCAACGCTCCATATCAGGACAGTTTTTCCACACGATGACACTGTCGGAACGCTCGCTCCTTGCCTGTGTAGATGAGCTGTCAGACTGCTCACTGCACCCTGCTGCCTGTGATTATGATGAAGGCGTGTTTATGCATTTATTTTTGTTTCTACACTATTTAATCTGCCTTGCTTGTCTGTGTCGTCCCACAGCAGAAAAAGGCCAAATCCACCAGGGAGCCCAGGAAGAAGGCAGAGCCCAAGAAGAGGGCGGAGGTTTCGGGGAAGGGCAGAGCCAAGGCCAAGGCTAAGAAGTGAGCCGTGAACAGAACTGAGCCCAACGCTCCTCTAGGCCTGGAAAGCCCCCTACAGACTGTTCATAATGGGCTATATATGTGCGCACACACGCCATTTTGGAAAGAACTTGGGCCACTTCCCTACTTCCAGGTGTTACCGATGATACTAAATGAAGGCTCTGTTCCATTCTGCTCAAGCAGAGTCAGGCTGCTGTTTCCCACTGGAAACGCACTGCTACAACAGTGGGTCTCGAAGTGTCCTTGAGTGGGTTCTAAATGGTCCCGTATGGGTGTGTAACTCTGAGAGTGTACAAATAGGACCAAATGGACCCCCATTTGTACACTCTCAGAGTTATGGGGGTCCTTGAAATTAAAAGGTTTGAAAACCACTGCACACTAAAGGGAACAGAGCCTTTATTAGTATCATCGGTAACACCTGTGAAGAAAGTAGGGAAGCGGCCCGGAAGTAGGAAGAGTTATTTTGTGTGATTTTTTTTGGTAAAGGCTTGTAACCAGGACGACAAAGTCAAGGAATCATCTGTGTCATTCTGAGTTGGAGTTCTCTTCCACGTTAACCACTGCATCCGAATGTCTAGAAGTGATATTCAACTTGAGTCATATCATGTCAGCAAAGAGGCATTTACACTGCAGAGGTCATCTGTATGCCTCTGCAGGTGTGTGTGCTACTCTAGAATCATTATTGGGTTGAGGTGTTACAGCTGTAAATATTTGACTGTAGTGTCAAAAGACTTGCTTTGATATTACTACAACTACTGTTGCTACAATGGAGGTCTGTGTACAAGAATACTGTTTTTTTTTTCTCACTTTGATGACCAAAATTAACCAACACCACCACGTTTTCCTGTAAATGGCAATTTTGTATATAAAAAGATCACAGTAATCAATAAAGACATGTCTATTGTCATTTAGTCTTAGTCTAAACATTGCAAGGATGCACCTGGGACATACAGTATCCTCAGTGATGTATCCCTTCCCAAGGTCCTCTGGGTTTCGAGTCTCTCAACATCATACCCCTCACTCGGGTGACCCAGCCGGGGTGATCAAGTCCCGAATTATGTCCCAGTAGCTACCCTCGATCAGTCCCATTAGGGAAAAACCAGGGACACACAATCCTCTGCTCCAGAACCTCTCTGCCGGTACTGGGCGGGCCATCCGGCGCAATGGCGCGGCATCATCACTAAAAATGATCTGCACATGGGCACTCATGGGGGTTAATCCGGCCCTGATTCGGGAGTGGTGGATTCTGCAGGCTCCACCGGCAGGGAAACGGTGGTGGCTCCACTTGCGGCTCCACTTGCGGCTTGAATGGCCCTCATAAAGGCCTCTAAAAAGTCTTTCTTGTGGAATCTCAACAGTATGATGGAAACTTGAAAAGTAGTCTCTCTTGGGAGAAAAGTGAAAAAGTGATTGATGTGTCATCAACCTTCACGGTCGCCATTAATTTTGTTCAAGGCCAGTGAAGGTGCTTCGAGGACAAAGAAAATAGGAGTCCAGGGAATTTCTGTATCATATTCCAAATTTAAATTCATAGCCAATTCCAACCTATCAGCTATCTGTTGCACATGCATATTATTTTACTACCCAGAATATACAGACAGCGGAGGCAGACAGTTGCGCGTGCTCGCGCACATCTTCGGCTGCGCACAGCAGCTGCACACAGTTTTTAGACAGCTGGTGGATGGAAAAGAAGCTCCACCTCCGCGCCCGACTGACGCGACGGACAGCTTCCCGGAAACGCTCTCCTCCGCGTCAGTCGGGCGCGGAGGTGGAGCTTCTTTTCCATCCACCAGCTGTCTAAAAACCCCACGAAGAAGAAGGGCTTCAGGTTCTTCTGACGCGTCCGCGGCTCCGCGCGCGACAGTGTGCCTATGCCCATACAGACAGACAGACAGACAGACAGACAAGAATATATCGAAATGTAATTTTTGAGGATTTGAAAGATAGATGAAAATCACTTGAGATTGGCTATTTTCAAATGGCCGAAATGTATAATAATAATAATTGCACCACAGAACCTTTCTTAGTGGACTAATTGCAGGCATACCGATCATAGCAATGCACGCAATTTGCTTGGACCAGTGCATGATGGGAAATGTTTATACAATAAACTCACTCATTGATTCACTCATATACCATAATCTTTTAATTGACCAAAAACTGCTTCTCAAGTCAAAACTTGATATGCAATTACAATGCGATTAATTTTGATTAGTTAATTACAATGCTTCAAATTAATTATTTATTTAATCGAGTCCCAGCCCTAAAATCTCCTCTTGTCTAGTAAGGGGCGGAGTCTAGCCAAGTACACAGGCCGGGGCTTCCGCTTTACTTCCGCGTCTATGCAAAACAGATGGAGAATTGCTTCAGTATAGACCCTATTCACGTGACGTCAGTTACTCTTCCGGTTTAGACTTTGTAGGGGATAATATTTAATTCTCCATTGAGTTTCTATGGACCTCTTCTGATCTACGGCTACAATATTTAATTTCGACCGGTACATTATAAGGTAATGGTATTTATGGCTTTGCGATGATCCTGTCTTGCTAATGTTATCGGTCTTTTGCATTTTACTGTTATGAAAATGTCTACGTTAGTTGGAAATGGAAGCTAGCGATTTTCCTCTTGTATATTTAGCCTGGTTTATGTTAAGCTTTACCTTTTTATATGAATGTATAATGATCACTATACCTCCACCATACATTTGACTCTTGTCCAAAGCTTTTAATATAATCTGTTTCCATATATATCAATCATTTTAGTCATTTGTTTAAGTGATTTTGTCCTGACACCTTTCTTGTGATGCATAGCCTAGAGTGGTTCGCAAAGTGGGGTCCGGGGACCCCCAGGGGTACCTGAGGGAGTTCCAGCGGGGACTCATCTATTTTTTTCATGTTCATAAAGTGCTAAAGTGTTTAAAGCAGTGGTTCCCAAACCTTTTCATGTCAAGGACCCCCAAATTGACACTACTTAGCCCGTGGACCCCCATTTGAAAAGATATGCCAGGGACCCCCATAAGAGAAGACGTACACATTTAGACGTCTACATTTAGACGTCTGTATACAGACGTCTATATACATTTAGACATCTACATTTAGACGTCTACATTTAGACGTATACATTTAGAAGTCTACATTTAGACGTCTACATTTAGACGTCTACATTTAAACGTATACATTTAGACGTCTACATTTAAACGTATACATTTAGACGTATACATTTAGACGTATACATTTAGACAGTGTCCCCCCGAGTGCCTCCCCAGTGTCCCCCTGAGTGCCTCCCCAATGCCTCCCCAGTGTGCCCCCCGAGTGCCTTCCCAGTGCCTCCCCAGTGTGCCCCTGAGTGCCTCCCCAGTGTCTCCCCAGTGCCTCCTCAGTGCCTGCCCAGTGTCCCCCAGTGTCCCCCCAGTGTCTCCAATAGCAATACAAGAGCAATAATACAAATTAATCTTATTAATTAATTAATCAAATTAATTAATTAATCAAAATTGCGGCCTGTGCCCAGCACCATGCCAAAGCTTTTTCCTGCAGGAAACACTGCTTGTGGTTGTAAATATATTGTTATCCGTGTTGCGAGGATGAGGGGGTACCTGGAAAAATATCTACCCCAAAAGGGGTACCTGGTCCAAAAAAGTTTGGGAACACCTGGGCTATAGCCCATATCGTACGGCATACTATAGCGTGCCGTTTTTCATAATTCTTGAGGATTTGAAAAAAATGACGAAATGACAAAAACGATGGGTTATAGCCCATGTTTTTTGAAATTTCAAAAAAAAAAAGTTAGCCTCGTTTCTCATCATTTTGGACCATGGGCTATAGCCCATATCGTACGGCATACTATAGCGCGCCGTTTTTCATCATTTTTGAGGATTTGAAAAAAATGACGAAATGACAAAAACGATGGGTTATAGCCCATGTTTTTTGAAATTTTGAAAAAAAAAGTTAGCCTCGTTTCTCATCATTTTGGACCATGGGCTATAGCCCATATCGTACGGCATACTATAGCGCGCCGTTTTTCATCATTTTTGAGGATTTGAAAAAAATGACGAAATGACAAAAACGATGGGTTATAGCCCATGTTTTTTGAAATTTAGAAAAAAAAAGTTAGCCTCGTTTCTCATCATTTTGGACCATGGGCTATAGCCCATATCGTACGGCATACTATAGCGCGCCGTTTTTCATCATTTTTGAGGATTTAAAAAAAATGACGAAATGACAAAAACGATGGGTTATAGCCCATGTTTTTTGAAATTTTGAAAAAAAAAGTTAGCCTCGTTTCTCATCATTTTGGACCATGGGCTATAGCCCATATCGTACGGCATACTATAGCGCGCCGTTTTTCATCATTTTTGAGGATTTGAAAAAAATGGGGGAAAAAATCCGCAATTTCCGCAATTCAATTCCGCAATTCAACCACCTCATTTACTTTACTAATAGATAGACATACCAACCAAAACCCAACCTTTATTCATTGCAGCCAGCAACACCTTCCTGGATCTCAGCCAACTCCCTCCCCAGGAGTGGGGCACCCTCCCACACTGTCAGGAAATCCCAGTGGGAACTGTAACTGACTTGACTAACATTCCGTTCACCACAGCAAATCCTCCTCCTCCTCCTCCTCCGACCGACAGCAATGTGAACCGATTAATTATGTTGAACTGTCCATCAACTGTCTGTCTGTCTGTCTGTCTGTCTGTCTGTCTGTCTGTCTGTGTCTGTCAGTCGTGTGTGCGTGCGTGTGTGCGCGCGCATGCGTGCGGCTTCCTTCCACACAGCTGTGATCCATACACTCTGACGGACCAATGACCGACGGTCTAGACCCGGATACAGTAGTCGGGGCTTATGATTTAAAATGGAACCGCACGCGTTCCGTAGCAGTGTGTTTGGGGCGTAGCTGCAACAAGGTAAGGTTTGTTTTAGAACCGCATGGTTGTTAGCCAACATTAACTCTGTTGTTGTTTTTAATATTAGTGTTGTTAGAAGGACTGTTGGTTGTTTATTGTGACTCTAAAAGGACAACAATATGAGGAATGTGTTGGTACTTTTTGAGACGCAAACAAATAAACAAACAAACAAACAGGTGGAAAGTAAATAATTACATCTACTGAAGTACTGTGGACAATATATTGTACTTTTATATTTTATTTGGACACTACTAGTTGTTTTGTAGACTTGGATTATTTAAAAAAAATATCCCTTTGGCTACATTGGCTACACCATTTACCACTGGGCTAGCTACAACCACATTTTGGCCATTTGGAAGTAGCTGATCTACAATCTCACAATGCATTGTGATGCAATGCATTGTGAGATTGTAGTTGCTATTTTCAGATTAATTTTTCTTTCAAACATTTGATATGGGACATTTCTGTGTAATGAGCTACATTTGGTCATTTTTTAAGTGCATTTTGATGCCATACCCTTTTACTTTAGTACATAATGGTAAAACAAGTTGTAACTGTGGCTCAGACACTTCACCCCTTTTGCAACCAGATCTTATTTGAATGATTTTTGAGACACACTTTCCTGGGGTTTTTATGTGTTTTTAGATATTTTAGTATTTCAAAGTGTCCATGGACTCCATGATGTCATGGACACCGGGCTCACTTCCTTCCTGAACTACAATTCCCACAATGCTTTGGGCCACTGCTCCTCCTTGTGGATAGGGGGAGGGCTGTCTTACTGAGACAACATTTAGTCCAGGAAGGAAGTGAGCCCAGTGTCCATGATGACATCATGGACTCTTTGAAATACTGAAATATCTAAACGCATAAAAACCCCAGGAAAGTGTTTTTTGTCTCTAACATCATTAAAATAAGATCTGGTTGCAAAAGAAAAATGCAAGAATTTCCTAAAGATGTGTTTTCTACAATGTATAATATCTGGATAAAGAGTAATGTTGGTGTATGTTTGTGTCTTACAGGTTGATCATGTGACCTTTGTGTCATGCGGTGACCTTGGCTGCAGTCTTCAGGAGATAGCTGGTATTGATAATAGAGTGTCTACTCGGCTGAGCTGAAACGAATAACGGTGTCAACGAACGCTCCCTGAGATTACGAGGCGTACGGTGCTCGGGACGTATTGTGCCATACAACCTACGCGGCTCTATTAATACCGGCTATCTTCAACCGAGCGACGGAAGGCCCCCCATGGTAATTACATACAGAACTTTTTAGCTTTTAGGCTTCATAAAATAAATGGTTGCACAAGGCAGATTATAGCCCTAGAATGTGTGTAATAATGGTGACACAGCTCTGTCAGTGACTGTTATGACTTCCAAAATGTCATCCTGTAGGCCGACTACTAATTTTCTTTTCCCCTGCCATTTCAGAAAGTGAAGCGGACTGGAGGTGTGAACTCTATGCTGTTGCCACTGCTGGGTGAACTCTATGCTGTTGCCACTGCTGGGTGCTGTTATCAGTGAAGGTTAGTTAACCGTCTGATTCCTGCTGCTTGTTTAAGTGGGCTACATGCTACCATACCATAGGTTGTCTTTCGCGCCATGTATAATTTCACTTAATTTGTGTGTATAATGCCAGTCCACATCACAGTTATGTGATGTTTGTGGAGGCATGTGATTTATTTATCGTTTAACATAATTTACGGGTAAAGTCTGTCCACATCCACATCACATAATGCATGTTCTCTTGTGTCTCCTCTCTATTCTTTAATAAAGTTGTTTATTTTTTGTTGTCATAGTTTTTAATCGCATTTTGCTTTATTTTATTTAGGTAATTTCTTTCTTGCCTATCTTTCCCTAGTTCTTCACTAGTGTTTTATGTGATGTGGAGGTGTGTGCTTTATGTCTTATGTCATTATGGTAGCATGTAGCCCCTTAACACTGTGTTTACAGCTTACTATGCTGTAGGTCTGTGTACACTAACAAGAGGAAGCAAATGATGGCCGCTGTGTCATTTGCTTCCTTCGTTGGTGTGTGTATTTTGTTTAGTGCTGATATTGAAGGTAAGTGAGTGTAGTTTATTATCCTTGACTGTTGGGCAGAAACCTTGTATCTCCATAGTTCAACCTTTTGTAAATTAATTTCCTTACTTGGTCATGCTACAGTGTCACACACAAGTACCAAATGGCCAATCTCATGAGGCAAAGATAATCCATTATTGAATATTTAACATGTAGTATTCTGTTTTTCAAACCAGTGAAGTATCAGCAAGAGCTTGTGACTAAATAATAACATTGGAACACAGATTATTATATTAATAATATTGGATCAGTTGTTTTGGTCCATAAAAGTAACCATTTTGGACGTACAAGGTTTTTACCCAACCTTCATCTTTTCTCTCTTCTTTGCTTTAATAAAGTTATTTGTTTTTGGTCTCAGAGTTTTTAATCGCATTTTGCTTTATTGTATTGTAATTTCTTATTTCTTTCTTTCCTATCTATGACACTAGTTTTTCACTAGTGTATGTGTGACTCGGGTGAGTCGGGTCATGTCTCCAGTACAGTTTCTCATTTGGAGCTGTTTCATGTAATTTACCAGTAAAGCGTCATCACGTCAGTTCACATCAGATATGAACACAGGCCGATATGTGATGTGCATTTATGTGGGTTTTTTTTAAAGGTGATTTTTCACAGCAATTGCGGCTAGCTCGTCATTCACGTCTGTTGGCATTGCGCCATATGAATTGTGTTTATTGCTGTTCATGTTGTGTACTAATGTTCATATTGCTGACAAATACTGGGGCGCAAAGAATGCTGCTACCTCGTATAATTTATGTCAATCGTCCACAAATGGCATAAATTGTACAGTCTTGCCCCATGTTTCCTACATGGGACAACTAGATAGAAAAATACTTGCACCACGGAAACCTAAAGGCCAACTGCTTGGGCAGAGACCAAGAAAATCTATTTTGTTCATGTTCATAAAGCGCTCAAAGTGCTTGAAGTGAAAAGTGCAGCAGCAAACATCTAGGTCATAAGACCATTGTTCGTGCTATATTATCAGATCTAATTTGTGAGTAAAGCTTCATTACGTAAGCCCACATCACCTATGAACACAGGCCCGGTATGTGATGTGTGTTTATGTCTTGTCTCATTTCACATTTGTGAGTAAGGCTTCATCATGTCATCCCAACATCACATAATTAACTTGGGGTTAGGGTAGGGCTAGGTATGTGATGTTGGTTGATGTGATGTATGTCTTATAATGTGCAAGCTTCATCGTGTCAGTTAACATCACATTATGTGGTGTGTATTGATGTGATTTATTTATGCTGCCATTTGCAGCTAAAACTTTGGCATTGACGATGGGCCTATGACCCAAACGTTTTCTGCTGCACTTTTCACTTTTAGCACTTTGCAGCACTTTATGAGCATGACAAAATATTTTCTTAGTTTATGTCTGAGGAGTTTTCCTTAAGGTATTTGTGGAGTGAGTCTTCCGGCTTTCAATTGTATAAAGACATAAGCATGGCTATCATTATAGTCAAGATTCAAATTGAGTGTGTAGGCTCTCTCTTTTTTTAAATTATATTGCAAAATTGAAACTAATGACTGATTTGGACCTGTAAATTATAAACAAAAACTAAGGCACTGGTGTGGTACTCCTGGTTTACCAGAACGGGGTTCAACTCCCTGCGGTGCCCTCAATTTGTTGTATTTACATGGTTCATTTTCTGCTCATTGTTTCCTTTTCATAGATGATAACCCCCAGGTTCTTTACTGTGTTTGTACTCCCTACAGTTGGGTTACAAGTCTATTTAGGGACCAAGTCCGAAGGGACTCTTGGTCCCTTATTTTTCTCTTCTCCTTCCACCAAAAATGTTAGTTCTGGCTGAACTGTGCTGTCGGGTTTTCGTCAAACTTGGCAATATGGTAGCCCTTTATTTTTTTGGGCTCCCAATAATTTGAAAATGACGATTTGCCCTGATTTCCCATCACCCCATCTGATCAGGACAACCTAGAGGGCAATGCCAAACGGCGAGGACACAAAGCCCACAACCATTGTCCAATAGGTGGCGCTATAGCACTCAATTGAAAATTCAAACTTTAAACGGGCATAGCTCATGGACCGCTTGACCATGAGCAATAAAACGTTGATACCCATGTGTAGCGATGGAGCTCGATACCCGAACAAAATCCTTAAACTTGAGTACCCGTTATCAATAAGCTGTGTAGGGATGGAGCGATACCAGGAAAAATCCTTAAACTTATTGAGTACCCGTTATCAATAAGCTTTGGGCTTGTTGAGCGTAGTGGCCCGTTCATGTTTGAATAATCAAGAGGTGAATCAATAAATGCCAACCAGCACTATCTGGGTAAACTCAATTACGCTTTTAAAGTGGCGGAACATACATTAACCTGTTAACAGTTTCTTTAATATTTTATTGGTAAAAAGGTCAATTGCCCTAGCATTTGCCCCATTGGGGCAATTGCCCCAGTAGATACTAGTTCTGTTCAGAGTTTATTGTCTCCTGTCTTTCCTCAAAATAATATAAATTGCTCTAAGCCTGATCGTTATCGATATAAATTAATGAGCTCCATCCCTACCCATGTGTCTCCTCTTGCCTCACTTTCGTATTCTGACTTTTGTATCTCTCTCCTCCTGGGATCTTTGCTCAAAATGCCTAAACATTTATATATGGAAATTAAGTAAAAGACTGAGTTGTCCGAACCTGGAAGGACCACAGACGAGGGTTTTAAATGTATAACAATCTTTATTAAAGTAAATACTCAGTGGGTGTTAGAACAACACTAGAATGAGGCAAAACGGTAAACTACGACAAGACATTTCATATAATGCAAAGCACTTAAACACAATTAAACTCCCATCACATAATAAAGCCTTTCTCTATAAAATACTAGCCTCTAATACGTGTACATAATATACTGTATATACAACAGTGTTTGGTTGTGCAATTAACTCGCCCTGGTGGCGTGACCACGCCGAGGGGTTGGGTGGAGGGGTTCTCTTCTCACCCTCTTTACTTTGTCGGGTGACCTTTTGTCATAGAGGTTTTTAATCTAGTCTTGACTGTGCAGAGCGTGTCACCCCCGAGGACAGATGCCGGGAGAACTTAAACGCTCTGCCTCCTATTGTAACTTTTGATATTCAGGACTAAACATTTTTGTAAACTATGAACACACTGTTCTGTTAAGATTGTAGGGATCGATGAGTTCTTTGAAATATTGTGGTGCCTGACCATTGTGAGCTTTATAGGTGAGGATTTTGAACTATATGTATTTAACCGGGAGCCAGTGTAGAGGCCAGTGATGGTTCTGATCACATGGTTCTCGGACCCCTAGTATAGGGGTTCCTCGTTACTACAGAGGAGTGCCAAATCTTTGATTTTTACTTTTTTCATTTAATATCCATTCATTCGTTCATATCATTAATGTAATAAATCAAATTTTCATTTATGTATTTGCTACATTAATTACATTAACCCTAGAATCACTATTCTGAGGGGAACATTGGCAAAAAAATCTGATGCTACAAGCACATGATTTAAGAGGATTGGAAAAAAAGCTTTCATGACAATGCCAGGCCCAGGAAATGAATCCCAATGCATTTTTCCCATAGACATCAGTATTTATTTAAAGACCCAAGTGTCGTACAAAGCAGAGTGGTGACGAATCATGACAACAAACACAATATCTTGGCCCAAACAAAGAAGAAAAACAACAAAGTGTTGTACCTGCCGTTTTTTTTTCTAATTCTTTGTTTTGCCCAAAACATTGTGCCGTCATGATTTTGTCACAACTCCAGTTGGCTTTGTCCGTGGCGTAAACGTCTTTAAATAAATACTTTCTGAAAAGTCTGAGGAAAATGAACAGGGATTTATTTTCCGGGTCACTCGAGGGGGCGGGACTGCGACGCTCTATACTATAGTATGCCGTGGTGCAACTCAGCAGAGTTGCAGCACTTACTTCACACAGGTGTGATTTTTCAAGATTGGAGGATTTGAAAAAAAGATTAATCACGTAAAAAAGGTATACTATGGTCCATGGTTTCGCATGACGTTTTTCATGATTTTGCAGGATTTGAGTACAGGATGAAAATAATGGACCTGTAAATTACAATAAAACGAACTAAGGCACTGGTGTGGTACTCCTGGTTTACCAGAACGGGCTTCAAGTCCCTGCAGTGCTCTGCTCAATTTGTTGTATTTACATGGTTTCTTTTTTTTCTTCTGCTCATTGTGTTGCCTTTTCATAGATGATAACCCCAAGTACTACGTAAGTAGTAGTATACTTATACTATATAGAGGATGGATACTACTAGTAGTATCCTCCAATGATGAAAAACGGCATGCTATCGTCTGAGATGGGCTACAGCCCATGGTCAAAAATTATGAAAAACGAGGATTTGAAAAAAAAGACGAAAATCACTCCGAGACCATTGTCTCGAGTGATTTTCGTCTTTTTTTTTTTCAAATCCTCAAAAATTATGAAAAACGCCATGCTATAGTAAGACTCCATATAGGCCTATCTGCCGTTTGTTTGACAGACAGACAGACACCCATGTTGTTGCTTCATGTACTGTATACATACTGTACTGTACTATACATACTGTATGCTCAGTGAATATACTGCTGTACAGATAGTTTCTAGCAGATGTGGAACCGCTTCTCCACGTTTTGCATTCAATAAACCATGAAAGCCTTTCGGTTTAATAACTATGTCATATGATATCGTTGCATGACAATAATATAGATGCTGTACATTGTCCTGACTGTCATGCCAGAGGGAGGGGGGGCGATGGGGGGGCAGTATCCCCTTCCTGCTGCTGTCTGTGTTCCAGACCAGAGAACAGCTGGGCTCTCAAGTTTTAACCCATTCTGACCTGAGATCAGATTAAAAAAATGTCTATTACATCCTGACAGTTTAATTATTAACCCATTCTGACCTGAGATCAGATTCTAAAAGTGTCTTTGATTTTTCAAAAATAGCAGAACCTACAAGCTCATAGCGCGCCACTCGGTGGCGCGCTATGAGCTTGTAGATCTGCTATTTTTAAATAGCTGAAGCATAACGTAATGCTAACACCAAAAGGGGTCCCCGCCCAGAATGCATTAACCTGGTTTGACTCCTGGAAACAATGCAGATCTCAGAGGATGCCAGAGGGAGTGAAAAGGGGGGGGACAAAATGGCAAGAGTCCAATCGGAAAATGTTGGTCATTAATGATTTTTGTCTGTTTCCCTTTTTTTTCGGGGGGGTTTAACCCATTTTGGGCGGGAACCCATTTTGGTGTTGGCATCATGTCGTGCTTTAGCTATTGAAAAATAGCAGATCTACAAGCTCATAGCTCATAGCGCGCCACCGAGTGGCGCGCTATGAGCTTGTAGGTCTGCTATTTTTTGAAAAATCGAAGAGCGACTGACGTGCGTCCGTGCGTGTGTGTTGTACAGTATTAGGACTTTAGGAGAGAAGTGATTTTCCACGTTGGGGTCTAACCGTGCCATGCAGCAGCCAGAGTCCAGCCAGAGACCTGACAGACAGACATGCAGCTTGAATTAGTCCTGTATATACTTTGATGATAATGGATCTTTACAACTGAGAACGAAGACGCTGTCTGTGAACCGACAGTCTGTGAACCGACTGTCTGTGAACCGACTTACTGCTGGCCTCTGCTCCGGCCCTCTCGTTCTCACAGGCACTGTGTATACTGTCTGTTATAGCCTGGAAAACAGACAGATCTGGAAAAACAACTAAATAATAATCCAGGTTGAGATTGGCTCAATGGCAGACAGTGGCACGTACGTCAAAAAGTCACTTTCACCTAGAAACTCCATTCACATTTTGTATAATTCACCTTACTGTGGAGACACATGCTGGGACTTTTTACTTTGAAATGTTTTGTAGTTTCTGAGTCATTTAACTTAAACGCCCAATGAATGCATTCTCCATGGCAAATACCACACACTTTGGCATGCTACTAGTCCTACATACCATTCAAACCTATTTAGGTTCATCTTACGGTGGACATGTTTGCCTGAAAAGGAATATTTGAAATGTTTCATATAGTTTTAGAAATATAGTGCTTTCAAATTTGAGAAATGTCACACACTGGAACTTTTTACTTTGAAATGTTTTGTATAGTTTCTGAGTTATTTAACCTATAAACGCCCAATGCATTCTCAATGGCAATAGAAAAAACTTTGTTTTACTTACACTAGAAACCCCATTCAAACTTTAAAATTTTCATCTTACGGTGGACATGTTTGTCTGTATACAAAGCCCCAAAAACATGGGCTATAACCCATCGTTTTTGTCATTTCGTCATTTTTTTCAAATCCTCAAAAATGATGAAAAACGGCGCGCTATAGTATGCCGTACGATATGGGCTATAGCCCATGGTCCAAAATGATGAGAAACGAGGCTAACTATTTTTTTCTAAATTTCAAAAAACATGGGCTATAACCCATCGTTTTTGTCATTTTGTCATTTTTTTCAAATCCTCAAAAATGATGAGAAACGGCGCGCTATAGTATGCCGTACGATATGGGCTATAGCCCATGGTCCAAAATGATGAGAAACGAGGCTAACTTTTTTTCCCGAAATTTCAAAAAACATGGGCTATAACCCATCGTTTTTGTCATTTCGTCATTTTTTTCAAATCCTCAAAAATTATGAAAAACGGCGCGCTATAGTATGCCGTACGATATGGGCTATAGCCCATGGTCCAAAATGATGAGAAACGAGGCTAACTTTTTTTTTCAAAATTTCAAAAAACATGGGCTATAACCCATCGTTTTTGTCATTTCGTCATTTTTTTTAAATCCTCAAAAATGATGAAAAACGGCGCGCTATAGTATGCCGTACGATATGGGCTATAGCCCATGGTCCAAAATGATGAGAAACGAGGCTAACTTTTTTTTTCAAAATTTCAAAAAACATGGGCTATAACCCATCGTTTTTGTGATTTCGTCATTTTTTTCAAATCCTCAAAAATGATGAAAAACGGCGCGCTATAGTATGCCGTACGATATGGGCTATAGCCCATGGTCCAAAATGATGAGAAACGAGGCTAACTTTTTTTTTCAAAATTTCAAAAAACATGGGCTATAACCCATCGTTTTTGTCATTTCGTCATTTTTTAAAAATCCTCAAAAATGATGAAAAACGGCGCGCTATAGTATGCCGTACGATATGGGCTATAGCCCATGGTCCAAAATGATGAGAAACGAGGCTAACTTTTTTTTTTTAAATTTCAAAAAACATGGGCTATAACCCATCGTTTTTGTCATTTCGTCATTTTTTTCAAATCCTCAAAAATGATGAAAAACGGTGCGCTATAGTATGCCGTACGATATGGGCTATAGCCCATGGTCCAAAATGATGAGAAACGAGGCTAACTTTTTTTTTCAAAATTTCAAAAAACATGGGCTATAACCCATCGTTTTTGTGATTTCGTCATTTTTTTCAAATCCTCAAAAATGATGAAAAACGGCGCGCTATAGTATGCCGTACGATATGGGCTATAGCCCATGGTCCAAAATGATGAGAAACGAGGCTAACTTTTTTTTTCAAAATTTCAAAAAACATGGGCTATAACCCATCGTTTTTGTCATTTCGTCATTTTTTAAAAATCCTCAAAAATGATGAAAAACGGCGCGCTATAGTATGCCGTACGATATGGGCTATAGCCCATGGTCCAAAATGATGAGAAACGAGGCTAACTTTTTTTTTTTAAATTTCAAAAAACATGGGCTATAACCCATCGTTTTTGTCATTTCGTCATTTTTTTCAAATCCTCAAAAATGATGAAAAACGGTGCGCTATAGTATGCCGTACGATATGGGCTATAGCCCATGGTCCAAAATGATGAGAAACGAGGCTAACTTTTGTTTTTCACAATTTCAAAAAACATGGGCTATAACCCATCGTTTTTGTCATTTCGTCATTTTTTTAAAATCCTCAAAAATGATGAAAAACGGCGCGCTATAGTATGCCGTACGATATGGGCTATAGCCCATGGTCCAAAATGATGAGAAACGAGGCTAACTTTTTTTTCCGAAATTTCAAAAAACATGGGCTATAACCCATCGTTTTTGTCATTTCGTCATTTTTTTCAAATCCTCAAAAATGATGAAAAACGGCGCGCTATAGTATGCCGTACGATATGGGCTATAGCCCATGGTCCAAAATGATGAGAAACGAGGCTAACTTTTTTTTTCAAAATTTCAAAAAACATGGGCTATAACCCATCGTTTTTGTCATTTCGTCATTTTTTTCAAATCCTCAAAAATGATGAAAAACGGTGCGCTATAGTATGCCGTACGATATGGGCTATAGCCCATGGTCCAAAATGATGAGAAACGAGGCTAACTTTTTTTTTCAAAATTTCAAAAAACATGGGCTATAACCCATCGTTTTTGTCATTTCGTCATTTTTTTCAAATCCTCAAAAATGATGAAAAACGGCACGCTATAGTATGCCGTACGATATGGGCTATAGCCCATGGTCCAAAATGATGAGAAACGAGGCTAACTTTTTTTTTCAAAATTTCAAAAAACATGGGCTATAACCCATCGTTTTTGTCATTTCGTCATTTTTTTCAAATCCTCAAAAATGATGAAAAACGGCGCGCTATAGTATGCCGTACGATATGGGCTATAGCCCATGGTCCAAAATGATGAGAAACGAGGCTAACTTTTTTTTTCAAAATTTCAAAAAACATGGGCTATAACCCATCGTTTTTGTCATTTCGTCATTTTTTTTAAATCCTCAAAAATGATGAAAAACGGCGCGCTATAGTATGCCGTACGATATGGGCTATAGCCCATGGTCCAAAATGATGAGAAACGAGGCTAACGTTTTTTTTTCAAAATTTCAAAAAACATGGGCTATAACCCATCGTTTTTGTCATTTCGTCATTTTTTTTAAATCCTCAAAAATGATGAAAAACGGCGCGCTATAGTATGCCGTACGATATGGGCTATAGCCCATGGTCCAAAATGATGAGAAACGAGGCTAACTTTTTTTTTCAAAATTTAAAAAAACATGGGCTATAACCAATCGTTTTTGTCATTTCGTCATTTTTTTCAAATCCTCAAAAATGATGAAAAACGGCGCGCTATAGTATGCCGTACGATATGGGCTATAGCCCATGGTCCAAAATGATGAGAAACGAGGCTAACTTTTTTTTTCAAAATTTCAGAAAACATGGGCTATAACCCATCGTTTTTGTCATTTCGTCATTTTTTTCAAATCCTCAAAAATGATGAAAAACGGCGCGCTATAGTATGCCGTACGATATGGGCTATAGCCCATGGTCCAAAATGATGAGAAACGAGGCTAACTTTTTTTTTCAAAATTTCAAAAAACATGGGCTATAACCCATCGTTTTTGTCATTTCGTCATTTTTTTCAAATCCTCAAAAATGATGAAAAACGGCGCGCTATAGTATGCCGTACGATATGGGCTATAGCCCATGGTCCAAAATGATGAGAAACGAGGCTAACTTTTTTTTTCAAAATTTCAAAAAACATGGGCTATAACCCATCGTTTTTGTCATTTCGTCATTTTTTTTAAATCCTCAAAAATGATGAAAAACGGCGCGCTATAGTATGCCGTACGATATGGGCTATAGCCCATGGTCCAAAATGATGAGAAACGAGGCTAACGTTTTTTTTCAAAATTTCAAAAAACATGGGCTATAACCCATCGTTTTTGTCATTTCGTCATTTTTTTTAAATCCTCAAAAATGATGAAAAACGGCGCGCTATAGTATGCCGTACGATATGGGCTATAGCCCATGGTCCAAAATGATGAGAAACGAGGCTAACTTTTTTTTTCAAAATTTAAAAAAACATGGGCTATAACCAATCGTTTTTGTCATTTCGTAATTTTTTTCAAATCCTCAAAAATGATGAAAAACGGCGCGCTATAGTATGCCGTACGATATGGGCTATAGCCCATGGTCCAAAATGATGAGAAACGAGGCTAACTTTTTTTTTCAAAATTTCAGAAAACATGGGCTATAACCCATCGTTTTTGTCATTTCGTCATTTTTTTCAAATCCTCAAAAATGATGAAAAACGGCGCGCTATAGTATGCCGTACGATATGGGCTATAGCCCATGGTCCAAAATGATGAGAAACGAGGCTAACTTTTTTTTTCAAAATTTCAAAAAACATGGGCTATAACCCATCGTTTTTGTCATTTCGTCATTTTTTTCAAATCCTCAAAAATGATGAAAAACGGCGCGCTATAGTATGCCGTACGATATGGGCTATAGCCCATGGTCCAAAATTATGAGAAACGAGGCTAACTTTTTTTTTCAAAATTTCAAAAAACATGGGCTATAACCCATCGTTTTTGTCATTTCGTAATTTTTTTAAAATCCTCAAAAATGATGAAAAACGGCGCGCTATAGTATGCCGTACGATATGGGCTATAGCCCATGGTCCAAAATGATGAGAAATGAGGCTAACTTTTTTTTTTGAAATTTCAAAAAACATGGGCTATAACCCATCGTTTTTGTCATTTCGTCATTTTTTTTAAATCCTCAAAAATGATGAAAAACGGCGCGCTATAGTATGCCGTACGATATGGGCTATAGCCCATGGTCCAAAATGATGAGAAACGAGGCTAACTTTTTTTTTCAAAATTTAAAAAAACATGGGCTATAACCCATCGTTTTTGTCATTTCGTCATTTTTTTTAAATCCTCAAAAATGATGAAAAACGGCGCGCTATAGTATGCCGTACGATATGGGCTATAGCCCATGGTCCAAAATGATGAGAAACGAGGCTAACTTTTTTTTTCAAAATTTCAAAAAACATGGGCTATAACCCATCGTTTTTGTCATTTCATCATTTTTTTAAAATCCTCAAAAATGATGAAAAACGGCGCGCTATAGTATGCCGTACGATATGGGCTATAGCCCATGGTCCAAAATGATGAGAAACGAGGCTAACTTTTTTTTCCGAAATTTCAAAAAACATGGGCTATAACCCATCGTTTTTGTCATTTCGTCATTTTTTTCAAATCCTCAAAAATGATGAAAAACGGCGCGCTATAGTATGCCGTACGATATGGGCTATAGCCCATGGTCCAAAATGATGAGAAACGAGGCTAACTTTTTTTTTCAAAATTTCAAAAAACATGGGCTATAACCCATCGTTTTTGTCATTTCGTCATTTTTTTCAAATCCTCAAAAATGATGAAAAACGGTGCGCTATAGTATGCCGTACGATATGGGCTATAGCCCATGGTCCAAAATGATGAGAAACGAGGCTAACTTTTTTTTTCAAAATTTCAAAAAACATGGGCTATAACCCATCGTTTTTGTCATTTCGTCATTTTTTTCAAATCCTCAAAAATGATGAAAAACGGCACGCTATAGTATGCCGTACGATATGGGCTATAGCCCATGGTCCAAAATGATGAGAAACGAGGCTAACTTTTTTTTTCAAAATTTCAAAAAACATGGGCTATAACCCATCGTTTTTGTCATTTCGTCATTTTTTTCAAATCCTCAAAAATGATGAAAAACGGCGCGCTATAGTATGCCGTACGATATGGGCTATAGCCCATGGTCCAAAATGATGAGAAACGAGGCTAACTTTTTTTTTCAAAATTTCAAAAAACATGGGCTATAACCCATCGTTTTTGTCATTTCATCATTTTTTTAAAATCCTCAAAAATGATGAAAAACGGCGCGCTATAGTATGCCGTACGATATGGGCTATAGCCCATGGTCCAAAATGATGAGAAACGAGGCTAACTTTTTTTTCCGAAATTTCAAAAAACATGGGCTATAACCCATCGTTTTTGTCATTTCGTCATTTTTTTCAAATCCTCAAAAATGATGAAAAACGGCGCGCTATAGTATGCCGTACGATATGGGCTATAGCCCATGGTCCAAAATGATGAGAAACGAGGCTAACTTTTTTTTTCAAAATTTCAAAAAACATGGGCTATAACCCATCGTTTTTGTCATTTCGTCATTTTTTTCAAATCCTCAAAAATGATGAAAAACGGTGCGCTATAGTATGCCGTACGATATGGGCTATAGCCCATGGTCCAAAATGATGAGAAACGAGGCTAACTTTTTTTTTCAAAATTTCAAAAAACATGGGCTATAACCCATCGTTTTTGTCATTTCGTCATTTTTTTCAAATCCTCAAAAATGATGAAAAACGGCACGCTATAGTATGCCGTACGATATGGGCTATAGCCCATGGTCCAAAATGATGAGAAACGAGGCTAACTTTTTTTTTCAAAATTTCAAAAAACATGGGCTATAACCCATCGTTTTTGTCATTTCGTCATTTTTTTCAAATCCTCAAAAATGATGAAAAACGGCGCGCTATAGTATGCCGTACGATATGGGCTATAGCCCATGGTCCAAAATGATGAGAAACGAGGCTAACTTTTTTTTTCAAAATTTCAAAAAACATGGGCTATAACCCATCGTTTTTGTCATTTCGTCATTTTTTTTAAATCCTCAAAAATGATGAAAAACGGCGCGCTATAGTATGCCGTACGATATGGGCTATAGCCCATGGTCCAAAATGATGAGAAACGAGGCTAACTTTTTTTTTCAAAATTTCAAAAAACATGGGCTATAACCCATCGTTTTTGTCATTTCGTCATTTTTTTTAAATCCTCAAAAATGATGAAAAACGGCGCGCTATAGTATGCCGTACGATATGGGCTATAGCCCATGGTCCAAAATGATGAGAAACGAGGCTAACTTTTTTTTTCAAAATTTCAAAAAACATGGGCTATAACCAATCGTTTTTGTCATTTCGTCATTTTTTTCAAATCCTCAAAAATGACGAAAAACGGCGCGCTATAGTATGCCGTACGATATGGGCTATAGCCCATGGTCCAAAATGATGAGAAACGAGGCTAACTTTTTTTTTCAAAATTTCAAAAAACATGGGCTATAACCCATCGTTTTTGTCATTTCGTCATTTTTTTCAAATCCTCAAAAATGATGAAAAACGGCGCGCTATAGTATGCCGTACGATATGGGCTATAGCCCATGGTCCAAAATGATGAGAAACGAGGCTAACTTTTTTTTTCAAAATTTCAAAAAACATGGGCTATAACCCATCGTTTTTGTCATTTCGTCATTTTTTTCAAATCCTCAAAAATGATGAAAAACGGCGCGCTATAGTATGCCGTACGATATGGGCTATAGCCCATGGTCCAAAATGATGAGAAACGAGGCTAACTTTTTTTTTCAAAATTTCAAAAAACATGGGCTATAACCCATCGTTTTTGTCATTTCGTCATTTTTTTTAAATCCTCAAAAATGATGAAAAACGGCGCGCTATAGTATGCCGTACGATATGGGCTATAGCCCATGGTCCAAAATGATGAGAAACGAGGCTAACTTTTTTATTCAAAATTTCAAAAAACATGGGCTATAACCAATCGTTTTTGTCATTTCGTCATTTTTTTCAAATCCTCAAAAATGATGAAAAACGGCGCGCTATAGTATGCCGTACGATATGGGCTATAGCCCATGGTCCAAAATGATGAGAAACGAGGCTAACTTTTTTTTTCAAAATTTCAAAAAACATGGGCTATAACCCATCGTTTTTGTCATTTCGTCATTTTTTTCAAATCCTCAAAAATGATGAAAAACGGCGCGCTATAGTATGCCGTACGATATGGGCTATAGCCCATGGTCCAAAATGATGAGAAACGAGGCTAACTTTTTTTTTCAAAATTTCAAAAAACATGGGCTATAACCCATCGTTTTTGTCATTTCGTCATTTTTTTCAAATCCTCAAAAATGATGAAAAACGGCTCGCTATAGTATGCCGTACGATATGGGCTATAGCCCATGGTCCAAAATGATGAGAAACGAGGCTAACTTTTTTTTCAAAATTTCAAAAAACATGGGCTATAACCCATCGTTTTTGTCATTTTGTCATTTTTTTAAAATCCTCAAAAATGATGAAAAACGGCGCGCTATAGTATGCCGTACGATATGGGCTATAGCCCATGGTCCAAAATGATGAGAAACGAGGCTAACTTTTTTTTCCGAAATTTCAAAAAACATGGGCTATAACCCATCGTTTTTGTCATTTCGTCATTTTTTTTAAATCCTCAAAAATGATGAAAAACGGCGCGCTATAGTATGCCGTACGATATGGGCTATAGCCCATGGTCCAAAATGATGAGAAACGAGGCTAACTTTTTTTTTCAAAATTTCAAAAAACATGGGCTATAACCCATCGTTTTTGTCATTTCGTCATTTTTTTTAAATCCTCAAAAATGATGAAAAACGGCGCGCTATAGTATGCCGTACGATATGGGCTATAGCCCATGGTCCAAAATGATGAGAAACGAGGCTAACTTTTTTTTTCAAAATTTCAAAAAACATGGGCTATAACCCATCGTTTTAGTCATTTCGTCATTTTTTTAAAATCCTCAAAAATGATGAAAAACGGCGCGCTATAGAATGCCGTACGATATGGGCTATAGCCCATGGTCCAAAATGATGAGAAACGAGGCTAACTTTTTTTTTCAAAATTTCAAAAAACATGGGCTATAACCCATCGTTTTTGTCATTTCGTCATTTTTTTCAAATCCTCAAAAATGATGAAAAACGGCGCGCTATAGTATGCCGTACGATATGGGCTATAGCCCATGGTCCAAAATGATGAGAAACGAGGCTAACTTTTTTTTTCAAAATTTCAAAAAACATGGGCTATAACCCATCGTTTTTGTCATTTCGTCATTTTTTTCAAATCCTCAAAAATGATGAAAAACGGCGCGCTATAGTATGCCGTACGATATGGGCTATAGCCCATGGTCCAAAATGATGAGAAACGAGGCTAACTTTTTTTTTCAAAATTTCAAAAAACATGGGCTATAACCCATCGTTTTTGTCATTTCGTCATTTTTTTTAAATCCTCAAAAATGATGAAAAACGGCGCGCTATAGTATGCCGTACGATATGGGCTATAGCCCATGGTCCAAAATGATGAGAAACGAGGCTAACTTTTTTTTTCGAAATTTCAAAAAACATGGGCTATAACCCATCGTTTTTGTCATTTCGTCATTTTTTTCAAATCCTCAAAAATGATGAAAAACGGCGCGCTATAGTATGCCGTACGATATGGGCTATAGCCCATGGTCCAAAATGATGAGAAACGAGGCTAACTTTTTTTTTCAAAATTTCAAAAAACATGGGCTATAACCCATCGTTTTTGTCATTTCGTCATTTTTTTTAAATCCTCAAAAATGATGAAAAACGGCGCGCTATAGTATGCCGTACGATATGGGCTATAGCCCATGGTCCAAAATGATGAGAAACGAGGCTAACTTTTTTTTTCAAAATTTCAAAAAACATGGGCTATAACCAATCGTTTTTGTCATTTCGTCATTTTTTTCAAATCCTCAAAAATGATGAAAAACGGCGCGCTATAGTATGCCGTACGATATGGGCTATAGCCCATGGTCCAAAATGATGAGAAACGAGGCTAACTTTTTTTTTCGAAATTTCAAAAAACATGGGCTATAACCCATCGTTTTTGTCATTTCGTCATTTTTTTCAAATCCTCAAAAATGATGAAAAACGGCGCGCTATAGTATGCCGTACGATATGGGCTATAGCCCATGGTCCAAAATGATGAGAAACGAGGCTAACTTTTTTTTTCAAAATTTCAAAAAACATGGGCTATAACCCATCGTTTTTGTCATTTCGTCATTTTTTTTAAATCCTCAAAAATGATGAAAAACGGCGCGCTATAGTATGCCGTACGATATGGGCTATAGCCCATGGTCCAAAATGATGAGAAACGAGGCTAACTTTTTTTTTCAAAATTTCAAAAAACATGGGCTATAACCAATCGTTTTTGTCATTTCGTCATTTTTTTCAAATCCTCAAAAATGATGAAAAATGGCGCGCTATAGTATGCCGTACGATATGGGCTATAGCCCATGGTCCAAAATGATGAGAAACGAGGCTAACTTTTTTTTTCAAAATTTCAAAAAACATGGGCTATAACCCATCGTTTTTGTCATTTCGTCATTTTTTTCAAATCCTCAAAAATGATGAAAAACGGCCCGCTATAGTATGCCGTACGATATGGGCTATAGCCCATGGTCCAAAATGATGAGAAACGAGGCTAACTTTTTTTTTCAAAATTTCAAAAAACATGGGCTATAACCCATCGTTTTTGTCATTTCGTCATTTTTTTCAAATCCTCAAAAATGATGAAAAACGGCGCGCTATAGTATGCCGTACGATATGGGCTATAGCCCATGGTCCAAAATGATGAGAAACGAGGCTAACTTTTTTTTCAAAATTTCAAAAAACATGGGCTATAACCCATCGTTTTTGTCATTTCGTCATTTTTTTAAAATCCTCAAAAATGATGAAAAACGGCGCGCTATAGTATGCCGTACGATATGGGCTATAGCCCATGGTCCAAAATGATGAGAAACGAGGCTAACTTTTTTTTCCGAAATTTCAAAAAACATGGGCTATAACCCATCGTTTTTGTCATTTCGTCATTTTTTTTAAATCCTCAAAAATGATGAAAAACGGCGCGCTATAGTATGCCGTACGATATGGGCTATAGCCCATGGTCCAAAATGATGAGAAACGAGGCTAACTTTTTTTTTCAAAATTTCAAAAAACATGGGCTATAACCCATCGTTTTTGTCATTTCGTCATTTTTTTTAAATCCTCAAAAATGATGAAAAACGGCGCGCTATAGTATGCCGTACGATATGGGCTATAGCCCATGGTCCAAAATGATGAGAAACGAGGCTAACTTTTTTTTTCAAAATTTCAAAAAACATGGGCTATAACCCATCGTTTTTGTCATTTCGTCATTTTTTAAAAATCCTCAAAAATGATGAAAAACGGCGCGCTATAGAATGCCGTACGATATGGGCTATAGCCCATGGTCCAAAATGATGAGAAACGAGGCTAACTTTTTTTTTCGAAATTTCAAAAAACATGGGCTATAACCCATCGTTTTTGTCATTTCGTCATTTTTTTTAAATCCTCAAAAATGATGAAAAACGGCGCGCTATAGTATGCCGTACGATATGGGCTATAGCCCATGGTCCAAAATGATGAGAAACGAGGCTAACTTTTTTTTTCAAAATTTCAAAAAACATGGGCTATAACCCATCGTTTTTGTCATTTCGTCATTTTTTTTAAATCCTCAAAAATGATGAAAAACGGCGCGCTATAGTATGCCGTACGATATGGGCTATAGCCCATGGTCCAAAATGATGAGAAACGAGGCTAACTTTTTTTTTCAAAATTTCAAAAAACATGGGCTATAACCCATCGTTTTTGTCATTTCGTCATTTTTTTTAAATCCTCAAAAATGATGAAAAACGGCGCGCTATAGTATGCCGTACGATATGGGCTATAGCCCATGGTCCAAAATGATGAGAAACGAGGCTAACTTTTTTTTCCAAAATTTCAAAAAACATGGGCTATAACCCATCGTTTTTGTCATTTCGTCATTTTTTTCAAATCCTCAAAAATGATGAAAAACGGCGCGCTATAGTATGCCGTACGATATGGGCTATAGCCCATGGTCCAAAATGATGAGAAACGAGGCTAACTATTTTTTTCTAAATTTCAAAAAACATGGGCTATAACCCATCGTTTTTGTCATTTCGTCATTTTTTTTAAATCCTCAAAAATGATGAAAAACGGCGCGCTATAGTATGCCGTATGATATGGGCTATAGCCCATGGTCCAAAATGATGAGAAACGAGGCTAACTTTTTTTTTCAAAATTTCAAAAAACATGGGCTATAACCCATCGTTTTTGTCATTTCGTCATTTTTTTCAAATCCTCAAAAATGATGAAAAACGGCGCGCTATAGTATGCCGTACGATATGGGCTATAGCCCATGGTCCAAAATGATGAGAAACGAGGCTAACTTTTTTTTTCAAAATTTCAAAAAACAAGGGCTATAACCCATCGTTTTTGTCATTTCGTAATTTTTTTCAAATCCTCAAAAATGATGAAAAACGGCGCGCTATAGTATGCCGTACGATATGGGCTATAGCCCATGGTCCAAAATGATGAGAAACGAGGCTAACTTTTTTTTTCAAAATTTCAAAAAACATGGGCTATAACCCATCGTTTTTGTCATTTCGTCATTTTTTTTAAATCCTCAAAAATGATGAAAAACGGCGCGCTATAGTATGCCGTACGATATGGGCTATAGCCCATGGTCCAAAATGATGAGAAACGAGGCTAACTTTTTTTTTCAAAATTTCAAAAAACATGGGCTATAACCCATCGTTTTTGTCATTTCGTCATTTTTTTCAAATCCTCAAAAATGATGAAAAACGGCGCGCTATAGTATGCCGTACGATATGGGCTATAGCCCATGGTCCAAAATGATGAGAAACGAGGCTAACTATTTTTTTCAAAATTTCAAAAAACATGGGCTATAACCCATCGTTTTTGTCATTTCGTCATTTTTTTCAAATCCTCAAAAATGATGAAAAACGGCGCGCTATAGTATGCCGTACGATATGGGCTATAGCCCATGGTCCAAAATGATGAGAAACGAGGCTAACTTTTTTTTTCAAAATTTCAAAAAACATGGGCTATAACCCATCGTTTTTGTCATTTCGTCATTTTTTTTAAATCCTCAAAAATGATGAAAAACGGCGCGCTATAGTATGCCGTACGATATGGGCTATAGCCCATGGTCCAAAATGATGAGAAACAAGGCTAACTTTTTTTTTCAAAATTTCAAAAAACATGGGCTATAACCCATCGTTTTTGTCATTTCGTCATTTTTTTTAAATCCTCAAAAATGATGAAAAACGGCGCGCTATAGTATGCCGTACGATATGGGCTATAGCCCATGGTCCAAAATGATGAGAAACGAGGCTAACTTTTTTTTTCAAAATTTCAAAAAACATGGGCTATAACCAATCGTTTTTGTCATTTCGTCATTTTTTTCAAATCCTCAAAAATGATGAAAAACGGCGCGCTATAGTATGCCGTACGATATGGGCTATAGCCCATGGTCCAAAATGATGAGAAACGAGGCTAACTTTTTTTTTCAAAATTTCAAAAAACATGGGCTATAACCCATCGTTTTTGTCATTTCGTCATTTTTTTCAAATCCTCAAAAATGATGAAAAACGGCGCGCTATAGTATGCCGTACGATATGGGCTATAGCCCATGGTCCAAAATGATGAGAAACGAGGCTAACTTTTTTTTTCAAAATTTCAAAAAACATGGGCTATAACCCATCGTTTTTGTCATTTCGTCATTTTTTTCAAATCCTCAAAAATGATGAAAAACGGCGCGCTATAGTATGCCGTACGATATGGGCTATAGCCCATAGTCCAAAATGATGAGAAACGAGGCTAACTTTTTTTTTCAAAATTTCAAAAAACATGGGCTATAACCCATCGTTTTTGTCATTTCGTCATTTTTTTAAAATCCTCAAAAATGATGAAAAACGGCGCGCTATAGTATGCCGTACGATATGGGCTATAGCCCATGGTCCAAAATGATGAGAAACGAGGCTAACTTTTTTTTTCGAAATTTCAAAAAACATGGGCTATAACCCATCGTTTTTGTCATTTCGTCATTTTTTTCAAATCCTCAAAAATGATGAAAAACGGCGCGCTATAGTATGCCGTACGATATGGGCTATAGCCCATGGTCCAAAATGATGAGAAACGAGGCTAACTTTTTTTTTCAAAATTAAAAAAACATGGGCTATAACCAATCGTTTTTGTCATTTCGTCATTTTTTTCAAATCCTCAAAAATGATGAAAAACGGCGCGCTATAGTATGCCGTACGATATGGGCTATAGCCCATGGTCCAAAATGATGAGAAACGAGGCTAACTTTTTTTTTCAAAATTTCAAAAAACATGGGCTATAACCCATCGTTTTTGTCATTTCGTCATTTTTTTCAAATCCTCAAAAATGATGAAAAACGGCGCGCTATAGTATGCCGTACGATATGGACTATAGCCCATGGTCCAAAATGATGAGAAACGAGGCTAACTTTTTTTTTCAAAATTTCAAAAAACATGGGCTATAACCCATCGTTTTTGTCATTTCGTCATTTTTTTAAAATCCTCAAAAATGATGAAAAACGGCGCGCTATAGTATGCCGTACGATATGGGCTATAGCCCATGGTCCAAAATGATGAGAAACGAGGCTAACTTTTTTTTCCGAAATTTCAAAAAACATGGGCTATAACCCATCGTTTTTGTCATTTCGTCATTTTTTTTAAATCCTCAAAAATGATGAAAAACGGCGCGCTATAGTATGCCGTACGATATGGGCTATAGCCCATGGTCCAAAATGATGAGAAACGAGGCTAACTTTTTTTTTCAAAATTTCAAAAAACATGGGCTATAACCCATCGTTTTTGTCATTTCGTCATTTTTTTTAAATCCTCAAAAATGATGAAAAACCGCGCGCTATAGTATGCCGTACGATATGGGCTATAGCCCATGGTCCAAAATGATGAGAAACGAGGCTAACTTTTTTTTTCAAAATTTCAAAAAACATGGGCTATAACCCATCGTTTTTGTCATTTCGTCATTTTTTTAAAATCCTCAAAAATGATGAAAAACGGCGCGCTATAGTATGCCGTACGATATGGGCTATAGCCCATGGTCCAAAATGATGAGAAACGAGGCTAACTTTTTTTTCCGAAATTTCAAAAAACATGGGCTATAGCCTATAACCCATCGTTTTTGTCATTTCGTCATTTTTTTCAAATCCTCAAAAATGATGAAAAACGGCGCGCTATAGTATGCCGTACGATATGGGCTATAGCCCATGGTCCAAAATGATGAGAAACGAGGCTAACTTTTTTTTTCAAAATTTCAAAAAACATGGGCTATAACCCATCGTTTTTGTCATTTCGTCATTTTTTTTAAATCCTCAAAAATGATGAAAAACCGCGCGCTATAGTATGCCGTACGATATGGGCTATAGCCCATGGTCCAAAATGATGAGAAACGAGGCTAACTTTTTTTTTCAAAATTTCAAAAAACATGGGCTATAACCCATCGTTTTTGTCATTTCGTCATTTTTTTAAAATCCTCAAAAATGATGAAAAACGGCGCGCTATAGTATGCCGTACGATATGGGCTATAGCCCATGGTCCAAAATGATGAGAAACGAGGCTAACTTTTTTTTCCGAAATTTCAAAAAACATGGGCTATAGCCTATAACCCATCGTTTTTGTCATTTCGTCATTTTTTTCAAATCCTCAAAAATGATGAAAAACGGCGCGCTATAGTATGCCGTACGATATGGGCTATAGCCCATGGTCCAAAATGATGAGAAACGAGGCTAACTTTTTTTTTCAAAATTTAAAAAAACATGGGCTATAACCCATCGTTTTTGTCATTTCGTCATTTTTTTCAAATCCTCAAAAATGATGAAAAACGGTGCGCTATAGTATGCCGTACGATATGGGCTATAGCCCATGGTCCAAAATGATGAGAAACGAGGCTAACTTTTTTTTTCAAAATTTCAAAAAACATGGGCTATAACCCATCGTTTTTGTCATTTCGTCATTTTTTTTAAATCCTCAAAAATGATGAAAAACGGCGCGCTATAGTATGCCGTACGATATGGGCTATAGCCCATGGTCCAAAATGATGAGAAACGAGGCTAACTTTTTTTTTCAAAATTTCAAAAAACATGGGCTATAACCAATCGTTTTTGTCATTTCGTCATTTTTTTCAAATCCTCAAAAATGATGAAAAACGGCGCGCTATAGTATGCCGTACGATATGGGCTATAGCCCATGGTCCAAAATGATGAGAAACGAGGCTAACTTTTTTTTTCGAAATTTCAAAAAACATGGGCTATAACCCATCGTTTTTGTCATTTCGTCATTTTTTTCAAATCCTCAAAAATGATGAAAAACGGCGCGCTATAGTATGCCGTACGATATGGGCTATAGCCCATGGTCCAAAATGATGAGAAACGAGGCTAACTTTTTTTTTCAAAATTTCAAAAAACATGGGCTATAACCCATCGTTTTTGTCATTTCGTCATTTTTTTTAAATCCTCAAAAATGATGAAAAACGGCGCGCTATAGTATGCCGTACGATATGGGCTATAGCCCATGGTCCAAAATGATGAGAAACGAGGCTAACTTTTTTTTTCAAAATTTCAAAAAACATGGGCTATAACCAATCGTTTTTGTCATTTCGTCATTTTTTTCAAATCCTCAAAAATGATGCAAAACGGCGCGCTATAGTATGCCGTACGATATGGGCTATAGCCCATGGTCCAAAATGATGAGAAACGAGGCTAACTTTTTTTTTCAAAATTTCAAAAAACATGGGCTATAACCCATCGTTTTTGTCATTTCGTCATTTTTTTCAAATCCTCAAAAATGATGAAAAACGGCGCGCTATAGTATGCCGTACGATATGGGCTATAGCCCATGGTCCAAAATGATGAGAAACGAGGCTAACTTTTTTTTTCAAAATTTCAAAAAACATGGGCTATAACCCATCGTTTTTGTCATTTCGTCATTTTTTTCAAATCCTCAAAAATGATGAAAAACGGCGCGCTATAGTATGCCGTACGATATGGGCTATAGCCCATGGTCCAAAATGATGAGAAACGAGGCTAACTTTTTTTTTCAAAATTTCAAAAAACATGGGCTATAACCCATCGTTTTTGTCATTTCGTCATTTTTTTTAAATCCTCAAAAATGATGAAAAACGGCGCGCTATAGTATGCCGTACGATATGGGCTATAGCCCATGGTCCAAAATGATGAGAAACGAGGCTAACTTTTTTTTTCAAAATTTCAAAAAACATGGGCTATAACCCATCGTTTTTGTCATTTCGTCATTTTTTTCAAATCCTCAAAAATGATGAAAAACGGCGCGCTATAGTATGCCGTACGATATGGGCTATAGCCCATGGTCCAAAATGATGAGAAACGAGGCTAACTTTTTTTTTCAAAATTTCAAAAAACATGGGCTATAACCTTAGAGTATATATACAATAGAGAAGGCACCCAAGTTCTCCTCCCGTCCACTTGCATTGAGTTGCTCAGAAGCGCATGAGGCGAATCCACTCCTCCTTCCGGTTTAGGAGCCCTGTGCATTCTGGATTTTTGCCCTCAAACACATGAACGCGCGACGACCGACACATGAACTAGCATCGTGCGTGTGTGCGTGTGCGTGCTACTCGTGGTGAACGCGCATCGCTATGTTGTCTATATCTCAGGCTCTGACGTGACCTAGCATCTAGCCGAGCTGAGTGGCTAGCGCAGTAAAGGCTAGTGGTTTTGAGGTGGCCTTTTGCGTCATACAAAGTGAAAGTGTAATAAAAAAATTTATTTTATTGCTCGAAAAGCTTCCTTACAATGACATTGAGTTGACGTGTAGGTCTTAGGGTAAGCTGTTGCATAATCGCTATTTCGCACTCGGAGTTCCATGCTGCGGCAGAGAGCTGGGATGCAGCCCTGCTCACGTCCGTTTGTCCCCTCTCACCGGCCGGGCACAGCCTAGTGCGCACACGGTATAGCCTCTGGTAGTCATGCAGGCTGCTCTCAGCCGGTCGGACTCTAAATGTGTGAAAATAAAATGTATATAACGTACTCAAATGTGTTAGTTTTACCAATATTGTTTGTTCATGTGAAATGTTTGTTTATGCATAATGAATTGATGAGAAGGCACATCAAAACGGGGAAATTGCCGTACTCTTTGAGTGTGTGTAAACGTATGTTTTCTCATGCCAATAAAGCCCATTGAATTGAATTGAATTGAGTGTGACTCTGTACCAAATAATAAATTGCCTCAACTGATCGTCTGACCTGTCCTAGATTATAAGCCATGAAAATATTCTGCATTCTTTCCCATTCTGCAGCAAGGGGCGATATAATGCTGTGATTCATTCCACTTTACTGACCGTTTCATTGCCTATATGTCCGATTGTCCGTCATGAGTGTGTCAAAAACACACTTAAACTCGCTTCAAGAGATTAAGCCAAAATACTGTGTCTGTGTTTTGTTGGTATTTTCAAGGGGTGCCAGCCCCTCCTATGCCCAGCTTTGTGTTTGTGTGTACCACATAGTGATGATTTCATTGACTGAGCACGGAATGTGATGTATGATGATGTATGATGATAAGAGTGCCCCTCACTTCAATGTATATTCTATCCAATGGATAATTGGATAATTCTATCCAGAATAGAGCCATACTGTGTTGATGTTTGTATGATTGTATGATGATGATTGTATGATTACTTCATCTTCTGGTTTAAGCTGGGACACCTGTGACCTTCAAGCTAAAATTTAAATTACAGGGAGACAATCTTACCACAACATGCAGCTTACTCAATCGGTTAAGACATACATTTATTGTTTCATTCTCATTCTGTTCTCATTGGATATCAGAACTGGATATCATCATGTCAAAACTATGCGTCTTCATGATCATTTTTGTGGAATCACATGGACTATAAAAAAATAATGTGTTTTGTCTTTTAGGTATTTTAATTCTGGTAATAATAGAAATATTCTAAAATATATAACATAATCTAATCTGGTGAACATATAGTACAAGTGCCTAATGAAATATATCGATTATCTAAACAAACGAGTACAAGCTCACAGCATGTGAGCTTTCCATTTTCTTTAGCTATTTAATGTAAAACAAAGTGGTTAATGAAATATATCCAGCATATGGTGTCATGTTCCTGAACCAGGTTTTAACAATTCACCTCTGAATGTTAAATGGGGATTGGAAAAAAAAACAGATTCCATGTGACCTGTCCATTTAGACTTATTTAAACAAATCAGATTCCAATCTGGATGTGGCACAGATAGATCTGATTCAGGCTAGATTTGGCTGTCAGTGTAAATGGTGCCTAAGGGAAATGTGTTCTCCACTGACCTTAGAGTATATATACTCTAAGGCACTGACCCCCCCTAGTGTCCAAGTTCACTTATTCTGTTAATAGGACCCAAGGAAGATATTTAGTTAAAAATGTTTAAAAGAAAACGTTAAATATTCTGATAGTAAGCATTGCCATAGCATCCCATCAGGAAGGAGTACCTTGGATGTACAGTATTCCAGTCCCACTGTTGTTTATCCAGTGTGAATAATAGATTATTTTAAAAATCATTGCAATTTGATCTGTGACTTTTGCAGAACCCAATGTTTTAATTCAGAGGTTGGTTTAAAATGAAAGCATTTTGATTATCTCGGTAAGCACATCAATACGAATCTGGGTTATTATTGTGGTTATCTTAGCACTTCATCATGGATTCCTTGGGTGAAATTCCCAGTTTTACACTTCACATGTGACATAGAGAAATTCTTCCTTGATCTCCACCTTTTCTTAACTGCACTTTGTCCAAACAGAATAAATGTAATTTACACACTTAACCATAATTTGATTTTAATTGGAAAATTGATCATTTTCAGTGTTATGGAATAATTTAACCATTGATTTTAGACTGTAAAGAGAAGGCACTGCACAGAGCTCCACGACCACCAGTCAATCATTCAACCTCTGCCCAGGGATGGAGGCTTGAAGACGGGGTAGATGGAGAGACATACGCCTGGCAGAAAATGACTTTCGCCTACTTGTAGGTTATCAAACCATGTATTTATATCGGTAAATAATCATGTTGATGCTAAATCAACATTAACATTTCATGTACAGCTGCTATTTAAAAAAAAAAAAAAAGAATTCGGACTCGGGAGTTCTACAGCAGAAGCCTATGGTAAGTGAATGGGAAGTCCCTGGCCGTCAAAATGACATAAGCGATCTTTATAATCTTAATACTTGGTCACAAACCAACTATTTTACAAGAACAATATTGATGTAACTAGAGATTAGACAAATTATCTATATTTTATATACACAGAATAATAAGTAATGAGCAAAAGTCCTGATGCGACATTTCCTGGTTTTAATGCGGTCTGTCTCTCAGCGCTCCGCTCTGGGGCAGAGCTCAGAGAGCTGGCTTAAACTTGCTGGAGTGGGCGGAGCCTAGTGCGCGTTCATGTGTTTGAGGGCAAAACCTTACCAAACTGCAATACCTTCTTCGGCCACTATGTCCATTGCGCTTCAGGATTTTCTCTGGGTGTCTTCTCTATTGTATATATACTCTAAGGCTATAACCCATCGTTTTTGTCATTTCGTCATTTTTTTTAAATCCTCAAAAATGATGAAAAACGGCGCGCTATAGTATGCCGTACGATATGGGCTATAGCCCATGGTCCAAAATGATGAGAAACGAGGCTAACTTTTTTTTTCAAAATTTCAAAAAACATGGGCTATAACCCATCGTTTTTGTCATTTCGTCATTTTTTTTAAATCCTCAAAAATGATGAAAAACGGCGCGCTATAGTATGCCGTACGATATGGGCTATAGCCCATGGTCCAAAATGATGAGAAACGAGGCTAACTTTTTTTTCCAAAATTTCAAAAAACATGGGCTATAACCCATCGTTTTTGTCATTTCGTCATTTTTTTCAAATCCTCAAAAATGATGAAAAACGGCGCGCTATAGTATGCCGTACGATATGGGCTATAGCCCATGGTCCAAAATGATGAGAAACGAGGCTAACTATTTTTTTCTAAATTTCAAAAAACATGGGCTATAACCCATCGTTTTTGTCATTTCGTCATTTTTTTTAAATCCTCAAAAATGATGAAAAACGGCGCGCTATAGTATGCCGTATGATATGGGCTATAGCCCATGGTCCAAAATGATGAGAAACGAGGCTAACTTTTTTTTTCAAAATTTCAAAAAACATGGGCTATAACCCATCGTTTTTGTCATTTCGTCATTTTTTTCAAATCCTCAAAAATGATGAAAAACGGCGCGCTATAGTATGCCGTACGATATGGGCTATAGCCCATGGTCCAAAATGATGAGAAACGAGGCTAACTTTTTTTTTCAAAATTTCAAAAAACAAGGGCTATAACCCATCGTTTTTGTCATTTCGTAATTTTTTTCAAATCCTCAAAAATGATGAAAAACGGCGCGCTATAGTATGCCGTACGATATGGGCTATAGCCCATGGTCCAAAATGATGAGAAACGAGGCTAACTTTTTTTTTCAAAATTTCAAAAAACATGGGCTATAACCCATCGTTTTTGTCATTTCGTCATTTTTTTTAAATCCTCAAAAATGATGAAAAACGGCGCGCTATAGTATGCCGTACGATATGGGCTATAGCCCATGGTCCAAAATGATGAGAAACGAGGCTAACTTTTTTTTCCAAAATTTCAAAAAACATGGGCTATAACCCATCGTTTTTGTCATTTCGTCATTTTTTTCAAATCCTCAAAAATGATGAAAAACGGCGCGCTATAGTATGCCGTACGATATGGGCTATAGCCCATGGTCCAAAATGATGAGAAACGAGGCTAACTATTTTTTTCAAAATTTCAAAAAACATGGGCTATAACCCATCGTTTTTGTCATTTCGTCATTTTTTTCAAATCCTCAAAAATGATGAAAAACGGCGCGCTATAGTATGCCGTACGATATGGGCTATAGCCCATGGTCCAAAATGATGAGAAACGAGGCTAACTTTTTTTTTCAAAATTTCAAAAAACATGGGCTATAACCCATCGTTTTTGTCATTTCGTCATTTTTTTTAAATCCTCAAAAATGATGAAAAACGGCGCGCTATAGTATGCCGTACGATATGGGCTATAGCCCATGGTCCAAAATGATGAGAAACAAGGCTAACTTTTTTTTTCAAAATTTCAAAAAACATGGGCTATAACCCATCGTTTTTGTCATTTCGTCATTTTTTTTAAATCCTCAAAAATGATGAAAAACGGCGCGCTATAGTATGCCGTACGATATGGGCTATAGCCCATGGTCCAAAATGATGAGAAACGAGGCTAACTTTTTTTTTCAAAATTTCAAAAAACATGGGCTATAACCAATCGTTTTTGTCATTTCGTCATTTTTTTCAAATCCTCAAAAATGATGAAAAACGGCGCGCTATAGTATGCCGTACGATATGGGCTATAGCCCATGGTCCAAAATGATGAGAAACGAGGCTAACTTTTTTTTTCAAAATTTCAAAAAACATGGGCTATAACCCATCGTTTTTGTCATTTCGTCATTTTTTTCAAATCCTCAAAAATGATGAAAAACGGCGCGCTATAGTATGCCGTACGATATGGGCTATAGCCCATGGTCCAAAATGATGAGAAACGAGGCTAACTTTTTTTTTCAAAATTTCAAAAAACATGGGCTATAACCCATCGTTTTTGTCATTTCGTCATTTTTTTTAAATCCTCAAAAATGATGAAAAACGGCGCGCTATAGTATGCCGTACGATATGGGCTATAGCCCATGGTCCAAAATGATGAGAAACGAGGCTAACTTTTTTTTTCAAAATTTCAAAAAACATGGGCTATAACCAATCGTTTTTGTCATTTCGTCATTTTTTTCAAATCCTCAAAAATGATGAAAAACGGCGCGCTATAGTATGCCGTACGATATGGGCTATAGCCCATGGTCCAAAATGATGAGAAACGAGGCTAACTTTTTTTTTCGAAATTTCAAAAAACATGGGCTATAACCCATCGTTTTTGTCATTTCGTCATTTTTTTCAAATCCTCAAAAATGATGAAAAACGGCGCGCTATAGTATGCCGTACGATATGGGCTATAGCCCATGGTCCAAAATGATGAGAAACGAGGCTAACTTTTTTTTTCAAAATTTCAAAAAACATGGGCTATAACCCATCGTTTTTGTCATTTCGTCATTTTTTTTAAATCCTCAAAAATGATGAAAAACGGCGCGCTATAGTATGCCGTACGATATGGGCTATAGCCCATGGTCCAAAATGATGAGAAACGAGGCTAACTTTTTTTTTCAAAATTTCAAAAAACATGGGCTATAACCAATCGTTTTTGTCATTTCGTCATTTTTTTCAAATCCTCAAAAATGATGAAAAACGGCGCGCTATAGTATGCCGTACGATATGGGCTATAGCCCATGGTCCAAAATGATGAGAAACGAGGCTAACTTTTTTTTTCAAAATTTCAAAAAACATGGGCTATAACCCATCGTTTTTGTCATTTCGTCATTTTTTTCAAATCCTCAAAAATGATGAAAAACGGCGCGCTATAGTATGCCGTACGATATGGGCTATAGCCCATGGTCCAAAATGATGAGAAACGAGGCTAACTTTTTTTTTCAAAATTTCAAAAAACATGGGCTATAACCCATCGTTTTTGTCATTTCGTCATTTTTTTCAAATCCTCAAAAATGATGAAAAACGGCGCGCTATAGTATGCCGTACGATATGGGCTATAGCCCATGGTCCAAAATGATGAGAAACGAGGCTAACTTTTTTTTCAAAATTTCAAAAAACATGGGCTATAACCCATCGTTTTTGTCATTTCGTCATTTTTTTAAAATCCTCAAAAATGATGAAAAACGGCGCGCTATAGTATGCCGTACGATATGGGCTATAGCCCATGGTCCAAAATGATGAGAAACGAGGCTAACTTTTTTTTCCGAAATTTCAAAAAACATGGGCTATAACCCATCGTTTTTGTCATTTCGTCATTTTTTTTAAATCCTCAAAAATGATGAAAAACGGCGCGCTATAGTATGCCGTACGATATGGGCTATAGCCCATGGTCCAAAATGATGAGAAACGAGGCTAACTTTTTTTTTCAAAATTTCAAAAAACATGGGCTATAACCCATCGTTTTTGTCATTTCGTCATTTTTTTTAAATCCTCAAAAATGATGAAAAACGGCGCGCTATAGTATGCCGTACGATATGGGCTATAGCCCATGGTCCAAAATGATGAGAAACGAGGCTAACTTTTTTTTTCAAAATTTCAAAAAACATGGGCTATAACCCATCGTTTTTGTCATTTCGTCATTTTTTTAAAATCCTCAAAAATGATGAAAAACGGCGCGCTATAGAATGCCGTACGATATGGGCTATAGCCCATGGTCCAAAATGATGAGAAACGAGGCTAACTTTTTTTTTCGAAATTTCAAAAAACATGGGCTATAACCCATCGTTTTTGTCATTTCGTCATTTTTTTTAAATCCTCAAAAATGATGAAAAACGGCGCGCTATAGTATGCCGTACGATATGGGCTATAGCCCATGGTCCAAAATGATGAGAAACGAGGCTAACTTTTTTTTTCAAAATTTCAAAAAACATGGGCTATAACCCATCGTTTTTGTCATTTCGTCATTTTTTTTTAATCCTCAAAAATGATGAAAAACGGCGCGCTATAGTATGCCGTACGATATGGGCTATAGCCCATGGTCCAAAATGATGAGAAACGAGGCTAACTTTTTTTTTCAAAATTTCAAAAAACATGGGCTATAACCCATCGTTTTTGTCATTTCGTCATTTTTTTTAAACCCTCAAAAATGATGAAAAACGGCGCGCTATAGTATGCCGTACGATATGGGCTATAGCCCATGGTCCAAAATGATGAGAAACGAGGCTAACTTTTTTTTCCAAAATTTCAAAAAACATGGGCTATAACCCATCGTTTTTGTCATTTCGTCATTTTTTTCAAATCCTCAAAAATGATGAAAAACGGCGCGCTATAGTATGCCGTACGATATGGGCTATAGCCCATGGTCCAAAATGATGAGAAACGAGGCTAACTATTTTTTTCTAAATTTCAAAAAACATGGGCTATAACCCATCGTTTTTGTCATTTCGTCATTTTTTTTAAATCCTCAAAAATGATGAAAAACGGCGCGCTATAGTATGCCGTATGATATGGGCTATAGCCCATGGTCCAAAATGATGAGAAACGAGGCTAACTTTTTTTTTCAAAATTTCAAAAAACATGGGCTATAACCCATCGTTTTTGTCATTTTTTTCAAATCCTCAAAAATGATGAAAAACGGCGCGCTATAGTATGCCGTACGATATGGGCTATAGCCCATGGTCCAAAATGATGAGAAACGAGGCTAACTTTTTTTTTCAAAATTTCAAAAAACAAGGGCTATAACCCATCGTTTTTGTCATTTCGTAATTTTTTTCAAATCCTCAAAAATGATGAAAAACGGCGCGCTATAGTATGCCGTACGATATGGGCTATAGCCCATGGTCCAAAATGATGAGAAACGAGGCTAACTTTTTTTTTCAAAATTTCAAAAAACATGGGCTATAACCCATCGTTTTTGTCATTTCGTCATTTTTTTTAAATCCTCAAAAATGATGAAAAACGGCGCGCTATAGTATGCCGTACGATATGGGCTATAGCCCATGGTCCAAAATGATGAGAAACGAGGCTAACTTTTTTTTTCAAAATTTAAAAAAACATGGGCTATAACCCATCGTTTTTGTCATTTCGTCATTTTTTTCAAATCCTCAAAAATGATGAAAAACGGCGCGCTATAGTATGCCGTACGATATGGGCTATAGCCCATGGTCCAAAATGATGAGAAACGAGGCTAACTATTTTTTTCAAAATTTCAAAAAACATGGGCTATAACCCATCGTTTTTGTCATTTCGTCATTTTTTTCAAATCCTCAAAAATGATGAAAAACGGCGCGCTATAGTATGCCGTACGATATGGGCTATAGCCCATGGTCCAAAATGATGAGAAACGAGGCTAACTTTTTTTTTCAAAATTTCAAAAAACATGGGCTATAACCCATCGTTTTTGTCATTTCGTCATTTTTTTTAAATCCTCAAAAATGATGAAAAACGGCGCGCTATAGTATGCCGTACGATATGGGCTATAGCCCATGGTCCAAAATGATGAGAAACAAGGCTAACTTTTTTTTTCAAAATTTCAAAAAACATGGGCTATAACCCATCGTTTTTGTCATTTCGTCATTTTTTTTAAATCCTCAAAAATGATGAAAAACGGCGCGCTATAGTATGCCGTACGATATGGGCTATAGCCCATGGTCCAAAATGATGAGAAACGAGGCTAACTTTTTTTTTCAAAATTTCAAAAAACATGGGCTATAACCAATCGTTTTTGTCATTTCGTCATTTTTTTCAAATCCTCAAAAATGATGAAAAACGGCGCGCTATAGTATGCCGTACGATATGGGCTATAGCCCATGGTCCAAAATGATGAGAAACGAGGCTAACTTTTTTTTTCAAAATTTCAAAAAAATGGGCTATAACCCATCGTTTTTGTCATTTCGTCATTTTTTTCAAATCCTCAAAAATGATGAAAAACGGCGCGCTATAGTATGCCGTACGATATGGGCTATAGCCCATGGTCCAAAATGATGAGAAACGAGGCTAACTTTTTTTTTCAAAATTTCAAAAAACATGGGCTATAACCCATCGTTTTTGTCATTTCGTCATTTTTTTCAAATCCTCAAAAATGATGAAAAACGGCGCGCTATAGTATGCCGTACGATATGGACTATAGCCCATGGTCCAAAATGATGAGAAACGAGGCTAACTTTTTTTTTCAAAATTTCAAAAAACATGGGCTATAACCCATCGTTTTTGTCATTTCGTCATTTTTTTAAAATCCTCAAAAATGATGAAAAACGGCGCGCTATAGTATGCCGTACGATATGGGCTATAGCCCATGGTCCAAAATGATGAGAAACGAGGCTAACTTTTTTTTCCGAAATTTCAAAAAACATGGGCTATAACCCATCGTTTTTGTCATTTCGTCATTTTTTTCAAATCCTCAAAAATGATGAAAAACGGCGCGCTATAGTATGCCGTACGATATGGGCTATAGCCCATGGTCCAAAATGATGAGAAACGAGGCTAACTTTTTTTTCAAAATTTCAAAAAACATGGGCTATAACCCATCGTTTTTGTCATTTCGTCATTTTTTTAAAATCCTCAAAAATGATGAAAAACGGCGCGCTATAGTATGCCGTACGATATGGGCTATAGCCCATGGTCCAAAATGATGAGAAACGAGGCTAACTTTTTTTTCCGAAATTTCAAAAAACATGGGCTATAACCCATCGTTTTTGTCATTTCGTCATTTTTTTTAAATCCTCAAAAATGATGAAAAACGGCGCGCTATAGTATGCCGTACGATATGGGCTATAGCCCATGGTCCAAAATGATGAGAAACGAGGCTAACTTTTTTTTTCAAAATTTCAAAAAACATGGGCTATAACCCATCGTTTTTGTCATTTCGTCATTTTTTTTAAATCCTCAAAAATGATGAAAAACGGCGCGCTATAGTATGCCGTACGATATGGGCTATAGCCCATGGTCCAAAATGATGAGAAACGAGGCTAACTTTTTTTTTCAAAATTTCAAAAAACATGGGCTATAACCCATCGTTTTTGTCATTTCGTCATTTTTTTCAAATCCTCAAAAATGATGAAAAACGGCGCGCTATAGTATGCCGTACGATATGGGCTATAGCCCATGGTCCAAAATGATGAGAAACGAGGCTAACTTTTTTTTTCAAAATTTCAAAAAACATGGGCTATAACCCATCGTTTTTGTCATTTCGTCATTTTTTTTTAATCCTCAAAAATGATGAAAAACGGCGCGCTATAGTATGCCGTACGATATGGGCTATAGCCCATGGTCCAAAATGATGAGAAACGAGGCTAACTTTTTTTTTCAAAATTTCAAAAAACATGGGCTATAACCCATCGTTTTTGTCATTTCGTCATTTTTTTTAAACCCTCAAAAATGATGAAAAACGGCGCGCTATAGTATGCCGTACGATATGGGCTATAGCCCATGGTCCAAAATGATGAGAAACGAGGCTAACTTTTTTTTCCAAAATTTCAAAAAACATGGGCTATAACCCATCGTTTTTGTCATTTCGTCATTTTTTTCAAATCCTCAAAAATGATGAAAAACGGCGCGCTATAGTATGCCGTACGATATGGGCTATAGCCCATGGTCCAAAATGATGAGAAACGAGGCTAACTATTTTTTTCTAAATTTCAAAAAACATGGGCTATAACCCATCGTTTTTGTCATTTCGTCATTTTTTTTAAATCCTCAAAAATGATGAAAAACGGCGCGCTATAGTATGCCGTACGATATGGGCTATAGCCCATGGTCCAAAATGATGAGAAACGAGGCTAACTTTTTTTTTCAAAATTTCAAAAAACAAGGGCTATAACCCATCGTTTTTGTCATTTCGTCATTTTTTTCAAATCCTCAAAAATGATGAAAAACGGCGCGCTATAGTATGCCGTACGATATGGGCTATAGCCCATTGTCCAAAATGATGAGAAACGAGGCTAACTTTTTTTTTCAAAATTTCAAAAAACATGGGCTATAACCCATCGTTTTTGTCATTTCGTCATTTTTTTTAAATCCTCAAAAATGATGAAAAACGGCGCGCTATAGTATGCCGTACGATATGGGCTATAGCCCATGGTCCAAAATGATGAGAAACAAGGCTAACTTTTTTTTTCAAAATTTCAAAAAACATGGGCTATAACCCATCGTTTTTGTCATTTCGTCATTTTTTTTAAATCCTCAAAAATGATGAAAAACGGCGCGCTATAGTATGCCGTACGATATGGGCTATAGCCCATGGTCCAAAATGATGAGAAACGAGGCTAACTTTTTTTTTCAAAATTTCAAAAAACATGGGCTATAACCAATCGTTTTTGTCATTTCGTCATTTTTTTCAAATCCTCAAAAATGATGAAAAACGGCGCGCTATAGTATGCCGTACGATATGGGCTATAGCCCATGGTCCAAAATGATGAGAAACGAGGCTAACTTTTTTTTTCAAAATTTCAAAAAAATGGGCTATAACCCATCGTTTTTGTCATTTCGTCATTTTTTTCAAATCCTCAAAAATGATGAAAAACGGCGCGCTATAGTATGCCGTACGATATGGGCTATAGCCCATGGTCCAAAATGATGAGAAACGAGGCTAACTTTTTTTTTCAAAATTTCAAAAAACATGGGCTATAACCCATCGTTTTTGTCATTTCGTCATTTTTTTCAAATCCTCAAAAATGATGAAAAACGGCGCGCTATAGTATGCCGTACGATATGGACTATAGCCCATGGTCCAAAATGATGAGAAACGAGGCTAACTTTTTTTTTCAAAATTTCAAAAAACATGGGCTATAACCCATCGTTTTTGTCATTTCGTCATTTTTTTAAAATCCTCAAAAATGATGAAAAACGGCGCGCTATAGTATGCCGTACGATATGGGCTATAGCCCATGGTCCAAAATGATGAGAAACGAGGCTAACTTTTTTTTCCGAAATTTCAAAAAACATGGGCTATAACCCATCGTTTTTGTCATTTCGTCATTTTTTTTAAATCCTCAAAAATGATGAAAAACGGCGCGCTATAGTATGCCGTACGATATGGGCTATAGCCCATGGTCCAAAATGATGAGAAACGAGGCTAACTTTTTTTTTCAAAATTTCAAAAAACATGGGCTATAACCCATCGTTTTTGTCATTTCGTCATTTTTTTTAAATCCTCAAAAATGATGAAAAACCGCGCGCTATAGTATGCCGTACGATATGGGCTATAGCCCATGGTCCAAAATGATGAGAAACGAGGCTAACTTTTTTTTTCAAAATTTCAAAAAACATGGGCTATAACCCATCGTTTTTGTCATTTCGTCATTTTTTTAAAATCCTCAAAAATGATGAAAAACGGCGCGCTATAGTATGCCGTACGATATGGGCTATAGCCCATGGTCCAAAATGATGAGAAACGAGGCTAACTTTTTTTTCCGAAATTTCAAAAAACATGGGCTATAGCCTATAACCCATCGTTTTTGTCATTTCGTCATTTTTTTCAAATCCTCAAAAATGATGAAAAACGGCGCGCTATAGTATGCCGTACGATATGGGCTATAGCCCATGGTCCAAAATGATGAGAAACGAGGCTAACTTTTTTTTTCAAAATTTAAAAAAACATGGGCTATAACCCATCGTTTTTGTCATTTCGTCATTTTTTTCAAATCCTCAAAAATGATGAAAAACGGTGCGCTATAGTATGCCGTACGATATGGGCTATAGCCCATGGTCCAAAATGATGAGAAACGAGGCTAACTTTTTTTTTCAAAATTTCAAAAAACATGGGCTATAACCCATCGTTTTTGTCATTTCGTCATTTTTTTCAAATCCTCAAAAATGATGAAAAACGGCACGCTATAGTATGCCGTACGATATGGGCTATAGCCCATGGTCCAAAATGATGAGAAACAAGGCTAACTTTTTTTTTCAAAATTTCAAAAAACATGGGCTATAACCCATCGTTTTTGTCATTTCGTCATTTTTTTTAAATCCTCAAAAATGATGAAAAACGGCGCGCTATAGTATGCCGTACGATATGGGCTATAGCCCATGGTCCAAAATGATGAGAAACGAGGCTAACTTTTTTTTTCAAAATTTCAAAAAACATGGGCTATAACCAATCGTTTTTGTCATTTCGTCATTTTTTTCAAATCCTCAAAAATGATGAAAAACGGCGCGCTATAGTATGCCGTACGATATGGGCTATAGCCCATGGTCCAAAATGATGAGAAACGAGGCTAACTTTTTTTTTCAAAATTTCAAAAAACATGGGCTATAACCCATCGTTTTTGTCATTTCGTCATTTTTTTCAAATCCTCAAAAATGATGAAAAACGGCGCGCTATAGTATGCCGTACGATATGGGCTATAGCCCATGGTCCAAAATGATGAGAAACGAGGCTAACTTTTTTTTTCAAAATTAAAAAAACATGGGCTATAACCAATCGTTTTTGTCATTTCGTCATTTTTTTCAAATCCTCAAAAATGATGAAAAACGGCGCGCTATAGTATGCCGTACGATATGGGCTATAGCCCATGGTCCAAAATGATGAGAAACGAGGCTAACTTTTTTTTTCAAAATTTCAAAAAACATGGGCTATAACCCATCGTTTTTGTCATTTCGTCATTTTTTTTAAATCCTCAAAAATGATGAAAAACGGCGCGCTATAGTATGCCGTACGATATGGGCTATAGCCCATGGTCCAAAATGATGAGAAACGAGGCTAACTTTTTTTTTCGAAATTTCAAAAAACATGGGCTATAACCCATCGTTTTTGTCATTTCGTCATTTTTTTCAAATCCTCAAAAATGATGAAAAACGGCGCGCTATAGTATGCCGTACGATATGGGCTATAGCCCATGGTCCAAAATGATGAGAAACGAGGCTAACTTTTTTTTTCAAAATTTCAAAAAACATGGGCTATAACCCATCGTTTTTGTCATTTCGTCATTTTTTTAAATCCTCAAAAATGATGAAAAACGGCGCGCTATAGTATGCCGTACGATATGGGCTATAGCCCATGGTCCAAAATGATGAGAAACGAGGCTAACTTTTTTTTTCAAAATTTCAAAAAACATGGGCTATAACCAATCGTTTTTGTCATTTCGTCATTTTTTTCAAATCCTCAAAAATGATGAAAAACGGCGCGCTATAGTATGCCGTACGATATGGGCTATAGCCCATGGTCCAAAATGATGAGAAACGAGGCTAACTTTTTTTTTCGAAATTTCAAAAAACATGGGCTATAACCCATCGTTTTTGTCATTTCGTCATTTTTTTCAAATCCTCAAAAATGATGAAAAACGGCGCGCTATAGTATGCCGTACGATATGGGCTATAGCCCATGGTCCAAAATGATGAGAAACGAGGCTAACTTTTTTTTTCAAAATTTCAAAAAACATGGGCTATAACCCATCGTTTTTGTCATTTCGTCATTTTTTTTAAATCCTCAAAAATGATGAAAAACGGCGCGCTATAGTATGCCGTACGATATGGGCTATAGCCCATGGTCCAAAATGATGAGAAACGAGGCTAACTTTTTTTTTCAAAATTTAAAAAAACATGGGCTATAACCAATCGTTTTTGTCATTTCGTCATTTTTTTCAAATCCTCAAAAATGATGAAAAACGGCGCGCTATAGTATGCCGTACGATATGGGCTATAGCCCATGGTCCAAAATGATGAGAAACGAGGCTAACTTTTTTTTTCAAAATTTCAAAAAACATGGGCTATAACCCATCGTTTTTGTCATTTCGTCATTTTTTTCAAATCCTCAAAAATGATGAAAAACGGCGCGCTATAGTATGCCGTACGATATGGGCTATAGCCCATGGTCCAAAATGATGAGAAACGAGGCTAACTTTTTTTTTCAAAATTTCAAAAAACATGGGCTATAACCCATCGTTTTTGTCATTTCGTCATTTTTTTCAAATCCTCAAAAATGATGAAAAACGGCGCGCTATAGTATGCCGTACGATATGGGCTATAGCCCATGGTCCAAAATGATGAGAAACGAGGCTAACTTTTTTTTCAAAATTTCAAAAAACATGGGCTATAACCCATCGTTTTTGTCATTTCGTCATTTTTTTAAAATCCTCAAAAATGATGAAAAACGGCGCGCTATAGTATGCCGTACGATATGGGCTATAGCCCATGGTCCAAAATGATGAGAAACGAGGCTAACTTTTTTTTCCGAAATTTCAAAAAACATGGGCTATAACCCATCGTTTTTGTCATTTCGTCATTTTTTTTAAATCCTCAAAAATGATGAAAAACGGCGCGCTATAGTATGCCGTACGATATGGGCTATAGCCCATGGTCCAAAATGATGAGAAACGAGGCTAACTTTTTTTTTCAAAATTTCAAAAAACATGGGCTATAACCCATCGTTTTTGTCATTTCGTCATTTTTTTTAAATCCTCAAAAATGATGAAAAACGGCGCGCTATAGTATGCCGTACGATATGGGCTATAGCCCATGGTCCAAAATGATGAGAAACGAGGCTAACTTTTTTTTTCAAAATTTCAAAAAACATGGGCTATAACCCATCGTTTTTGTCATTTCGTCATTTTTTTAAAATCCTCAAAAATGATGAAAAACGGCGCGCTATAGAATGCCGTACGATATGGGCTATAGCCCATGGTCCAAAATGATGAGAAACGAGGCTAACTTTTTTTTTCGAAATTTCAAAAAACATGGGCTATAACCCATCGTTTTTGTCATTTCGTCATTTTTTTTAAATCCTCAAAAATGATGAAAAACGGCGCGCTATAGTATGCCGTACGATATGGGCTATAGCCCATGGTCCAAAATGATGAGAAACGAGGCTAACTTTTTTTTTCAAAATTTCAAAAAACATGGGCTATAACCCATCGTTTTTGTCATTTCGTCATTTTTTTTAATCCTCAAAAATGATGAAAAACGGCGCGCTATAGTATGCCGTACGATATGGGCTATAGCCCATGGTCCAAAATGATGAGAAACGAGGCTAACTTTTTTTTTCAAAATTTCAAAAAACATGGGCTATAACCCATCGTTTTTGTCATTTCGTCATTTTTTTTAAACCCTCAAAAATGATGAAAAACGGCGCGCTATAGTATGCCGTACGATATGGGCTATAGCCCATGGTCCAAAATGATGAGAAACGAGGCTAACTTTTTTTTCCAAAATTTCAAAAAACATGGGCTATAACCCATCGTTTTTGTCATTTCGTCATTTTTTTCAAATCCTCAAAAATGATGAAAAACGGCGCGCTATAGTATGCCGTACGATATGGGCTATAGCCCATGGTCCAAAATGATGAGAAACGAGGCTAACTATTTTTTTCTAAATTTCAAAAAACATGGGCTATAACCCATCGTTTTTGTCATTTCGTCATTTTTTTTAAATCCTCAAAAATGATGAAAAACGGCGCGCTATAGTATGCCGTATGATATGGGCTATAGCCCATGGTCCAAAATGATGAGAAACGAGGCTAACTTTTTTTTTCAAAATTTCAAAAAACATGGGCTATAACCCATCGTTTTTGTCATTTCGTCATTTTTTTTAAATCCTCAAAAATGATGAAAAACGGCGCGCTATAGTATGCCGTACGATATGGGCTATAGCCCATGGTCCAAAATGATGAGAAACGAGGCTAACTTTTTTTTTCAAAATTTCAAAAAACATGGGCTATAACCCATCGTTTTTGTCATTTCGTCATTTTTTTAAAATCCTCAAAAATGATGAAAAACGGCGCGCTATAGAATGCCGTACGATATGGGCTATAGCCCATGGTCCAAAATGATGAGAAACGAGGCTAACTTTTTTTTTCGAAATTTCAAAAAACATGGGCTATAACCCATCGTTTTTGTCATTTCGTCATTTTTTTTAAATCCTCAAAAATGATGAAAAACGGCGCGCTATAGTATGCCGTACGATATGGGCTATAGCCCATGGTCCAAAATGATGAGAAACGAGGCTAACTTTTTTTTTCAAAATTTCAAAAAACATGGGCTATAACCCATCGTTTTTGTCATTTCGTCATTTTTTTTTAATCCTCAAAAATGATGAAAAACGGCGCGCTATAGTATGCCGTACGATATGGGCTATAGCCCATGGTCCAAAATGATGAGAAACGAGGCTAACTTTTTTTTTCAAAATTTCAAAAAACATGGGCTATAACCCATCGTTTTTGTCATTTCGTCATTTTTTTTAAACCCTCAAAAATGATGAAAAACGGCGCGCTATAGTATGCCGTACGATATGGGCTATAGCCCATGGTCCAAAATGATGAGAAACGAGGCTAACTTTTTTTTCCAAAATTTCAAAAAACATGGGCTATAACCCATCGTTTTTGTCATTTCGTCATTTTTTTCAAATCCTCAAAAATGATGAAAAACGGCGCGCTATAGTATGCCGTACGATATGGGCTATAGCCCATGGTCCAAAATGATGAGAAACGAGGCTAACTATTTTTTTCTAAATTTCAAAAAACATGGGCTATAACCCATCGTTTTTGTCATTTCGTCATTTTTTTTAAATCCTCAAAAATGATGAAAAACGGCGCGCTATAGTATGCCGTATGATATGGGCTATAGCCCATGGTCCAAAATGATGAGAAACGAGGCTAACTTTTTTTTTCAAAATTTCAAAAAACATGGGCTATAACCCATCGTTTTTGTCATTTCGTCATTTTTTTCAAATCCTCAAAAATGATGAAAAACGGCGCGCTATAGTATGCCGTACGATATGGGCTATAGCCCATGGTCCAAAATGATGAGAAACGAGGCTAACTTTTTTTTTCAAAATTTCAAAAAACAAGGGCTATAACCCATCGTTTTTGTCATTTCGTAATTTTTTTCAAATCCTCAAAAATGATGAAAAACGGCGCGCTATAGTATGCCGTACGATATGGGCTATAGCCCATGGTCCAAAATGATGAGAAACGAGGCTAACTTTTTTTTTCAAAATTTCAAAAAACATGGGCTATAACCCATCGTTTTTGTCATTTCGTCATTTTTTTTAAATCCTCAAAAATGATGAAAAACGGCGCGCTATAGTATGCCGTACGATATGGGCTATAGCCCATGGTCCAAAATGATGAGAAACGAGGCTAACTTTTTTTTTCAAAATTTAAAAAAACATGGGCTATAACCCATCGTTTTTGTCATTTCGTCATTTTTTTCAAATCCTCAAAAATGATGAAAAACGGCGCGCTATAGTATGCCGTACGATATGGGCTATAGCCCATGGTCCAAAATGATGAGAAACGAGGCTAACTATTTTTTTCAAAATTTCAAAAAACATGGGCTATAACCCATCGTTTTTGTCATTTCGTCATTTTTTTCAAATCCTCAAAAATGATGAAAAACGGCGCGCTATAGTATGCCGTACGATATGGGCTATAGCCCATGGTCCAAAATGATGAGAAACGAGGCTAACTTTTTTTTTCAAAATTTCAAAAAACATGGGCTATAACCCATCGTTTTTGTCATTTCGTCATTTTTTTTAAATCCTCAAAAATGATGAAAAACGGCGCGCTATAGTATGCCGTACGATATGGGCTATAGCCCATGGTCCAAAATGATGAGAAACGAGGCTAACTTTTTTTTTCAAAATTTCAAAAAACATGGGCTATAACCCATCGTTTTTGTCATTTCGTCATTTTTTTTAAATCCTCAAAAATGATGAAAAACGGCGCGCTATAGTATGCCGTACGATATGGGCTATAGCCCATGGTCCAAAATGATGAGAAACAAGGCTAACTTTTTTTTTCAAAATTTCAAAAAACATGGGCTATAACCCATCGTTTTTGTCATTTCGTCATTTTTTTTAAATCCTCAAAAATGATGAAAAACGGCGCGCTATAGTATGCCGTACGATATGGGCTATAGCCCATGGTCCAAAATGATGAGAAACGAGGCTAACTTTTTTTTTCAAAATTTCAAAAAACATGGGCTATAACCAATCGTTTTTGTCATTTCGTCATTTTTTTCAAATCCTCAAAAATGATGAAAAACGGCGCGCTATAGTATGCCGTACGATATGGGCTATAGCCCATGGTCCAAAATGATGAGAAACGAGGCTAACTTTTTTTTTCAAAATTTCAAAAAAATGGGCTATAACCCATCGTTTTTGTCATTTCGTCATTTTTTTCAAATCCTCAAAAATGATGAAAAACGGCGCGCTATAGTATGCCGTACGATATGGGCTATAGCCCATGGTCCAAAATGATGAGAAACGAGGCTAACTTTTTTTTTCAAAATTTCAAAAAACATGGGCTATAACCCATCGTTTTTGTCATTTCGTCATTTTTTTCAAATCCTCAAAAATGATGAAAAACGGCGCGCTATAGTATGCCGTACGATATGGACTATAGCCCATGGTCCAAAATGATGAGAAACGAGGCTAACTTTTTTTTTCAAAATTTCAAAAAACATGGGCTATAACCCATCGTTTTTGTCATTTCGTCATTTTTTTAAAATCCTCAAAAATGATGAAAAACGGCGCGCTATAGTATGCCGTACGATATGGGCTATAGCCCATGGTCCAAAATGATGAGAAACGAGGCTAACTTTTTTTTCCGAAATTTCAAAAAACATGGGCTATAACCCATCGTTTTTGTCATTTCGTCATTTTTTTTAAATCCTCAAAAATGATGAAAAACGGCGCGCTATAGTATGCCGTACGATATGGGCTATAGCCCATGGTCCAAAATGATGAGAAACGAGGCTAACTTTTTTTTTCAAAATTTCAAAAAACATGGGCTATAACCCATCGTTTTTGTCATTTCGTCATTTTTTTTAAATCCTCAAAAATGATGAAAAACCGCGCGCTATAGTATGCCGTACGATATGGGCTATAGCCCATGGTCCAAAATGATGAGAAACGAGGCTAACTTTTTTTTTCAAAATTTCAAAAAACATGGGCTATAACCCATCGTTTTTGTCATTTCGTCATTTTTTTAAAATCCTCAAAAATGATGAAAAACGGCGCGCTATAGTATGCCGTACGATATGGGCTATAGCCCATGGTCCAAAATGATGAGAAACGAGGCTAACTTTTTTTTCCGAAATTTCAAAAAACATGGGCTATAGCCTATAACCCATCGTTTTTGTCATTTCGTCATTTTTTTCAAATCCTCAAAAATGATGAAAAACGGCGCGCTATAGTATGCCGTACGATATGGGCTATAGCCCATGGTCCAAAATGATGAGAAACGAGGCTAACTTTTTTTTTCAAAATTTAAAAAAACATGGGCTATAACCCATCGTTTTTGTCATTTCGTCATTTTTTTCAAATCCTCAAAAATGATGAAAAACGGTGCGCTATAGTATGCCGTACGATATGGGCTATAGCCCATGGTCCAAAATGATGAGAAACGAGGCTAACTTTTTTTTTCAAAATTTCAAAAAACATGGGCTATAACCCATCGTTTTTGTCATTTCGTCATTTTTTTCAAATCCTCAAAAATGATGAAAAACGGCACGCTATAGTATGCCGTACGATATGGGCTATAGCCCATGGTCCAAAATGATGAGAAACGAGGCTAACTTTTTTTTTCAAAATTTCAAAAAACATGGGCTATAACCCATCGTTTTTGTCATTTCGTCATTTTTTTCAAATCCTCAAAAATGATGAAAAACGGCGCGCTATAGTATGCCGTACGATATGGGCTATAGCCCATGGTCCAAAATGATGAGAAACGAGGCTAACTTTTTTTTTCAAAATTTCAAAAAACATGGGCTATAACCCATCGTTTTTGTCATTTCGTCATTTTTTTCAAATCCTCAAAAATGATGAAAAACGGCGCGCTATAGTATGCCGTACGATATGGACTATAGCCCATGGTCCAAAATGATGAGAAACGAGGCTAACTTTTTTTTTCAAAATTTCAAAAAACATGGGCTATAACCCATCGTTTTTGTCATTTCGTCATTTTTTTAAAATCCTCAAAAATGATGAAAAACGGCGCGCTATAGTATGCCGTACGATATGGGCTATAGCCCATGGTCCAAAATGATGAGAAACGAGGCTAACTTTTTTTTCCGAAATTTCAAAAAACATGGGCTATAACCCATCGTTTTTGTCATTTCGTCATTTTTTTTAAATCCTCAAAAATGATGAAAAACGGCGCGCTATAGTATGCCGTACGATATGGGCTATAGCCCATGGTCCAAAATGATGAGAAACGAGGCTAACTTTTTTTTTCAAAATTTCAAAAAACATGGGCTATAACCCATCGTTTTTGTCATTTCGTCATTTTTTTTAAATCCTCAAAAATGATGAAAAACGGCGCGCTATAGTATGCCGTACGATATGGGCTATAGCCCATGGTCCAAAATGATGAGAAACGAGGCTAACTTTTTTTTTCAAAATTTCAAAAAACATGGGCTATAACCCATCGTTTTTGTCATTTCGTCATTTTTTTAAAATCCTCAAAAATGATGAAAAACGGCGCGCTATAGTATGCCGTACGATATGGGCTATAGCCCATGGTCCAAAATGATGAGAAACGAGGCTAACTTTTTTTTCCGAAATTTCAAAAAACATGGGCTATAACCCATCGTTTTTGTCATTTCGTCATTTTTTTCAAATCCTCAAAAATGATGAAAAACGGCGCGCTATAGTATGCCGTACGATATGGGCTAAAGCCCATGGTCCAAAATGATGAGAAACGAGGCTAACTTTTTTTTTCAAAATTTCAAAAAACATGGGCTATAACCCATCGTTTTTGTCATTTCGTCATTTTTTTCAAATCCTCAAAAATGATGAAAAACGGTGCGCTATAGTATGCCGTACGATATGGGCTATAGCCCATGGTCCAAAATGATGAGAAACGAGGCTAACTTTTTTTTCCAAAATTTCAAAAAACATGGGCTATAACCCATCGTTTTTGTCATTTCGTCATTTTTTTCAAATCCTCAAAAATGATGAAAAACGGCACGCTATAGTATGCCGTACGATATGGGCTATAGCCCATGGTCCAAAATGATGAGAAACGAGGCTAACTTTTTTTTTCAAAATTTCAAAAAACATGGGCTATAACCCATCGTTTTTGTCATTTCGTCATTTTTTTCAAATCCTCAAAAATGATGAAAAACGGCGCGCTATAGTATGCCGTACGATATGGGCTATAGCCCATGGTCCAAAATGATGAGAAACGAGGCTAACTTTTTTTTTCAAAATTTCAAAAAACATGGGCTATAACCCATCGTTTTTGTCATTTCGTCATTTTTTTTAAATCCTCAAAAATGATGAAAAACGGCGCGCTATAGTATGCCGTACGATATGGGCTATAGCCCATGGTCCAAAATGATGAGAAACGAGGCTAACTTTTTTTTTCAAAATTTCAAAGAACATGGGCTATAACCCATCGTTTTTGTCATTTCGTCATTTTTTTCAAATCCTCAAAAATGATGAAAAACGGCGCGCTATAGTATGCCGTACGATATGGGCTATAGCCCATGGTCCAAAATGATGAGAAACGAGGCTAACTTTTTTTTTCAAAATTTCAAAAAACATGGGCTATAACCCATCGTTTTTGTCAGTTCGTAATTTTTTTCAAATCCTCAAAAATGATGAAAAACGGCGCGCTATAGTATGCCGTACGATATGGGCTATAGCCCATGGTCCAAAATGATGAGAAACGAGGCTAACTTTTTTTTTCAAAATTTCAAAAAACATGGGCTATAACCTTCAAAAAACATGGGCTATAACCCATCGTTTTTGTCATTTCGTCATTTTTTTAAAATCCTCAAAAATGATGAAAAACGGCGCGCTATAGTATGCCGTACGATATGGGCTATAGCCCATGGTCCAAAATGATGAGAAACGAGGCTAACTTTTTTTTTCGAAATTTCAAAAAACATGGGCTATAACCCATCGTTTTTGTCATTTCGTCATTTTTTTAAAATCCTCAAAAATGATGAAAAACGGCGCGCTATAGTATGCCGTACGATATGGGCTATAGCCCATGGTCCAAAATGATGAGAAACGAGGCTAACTTTTTTTTTCAAAATTTCAAAAAACATGGGCTATAACCCATCGTTTTTGTCATTTCGTCATTTTTTTTAAATCCTCAAAAATGATGAAAAACGGCGCGCTATAGTATGCCGTACGATATGGGCTATAGCCCATGGTCCAAAATGATGAGAAACGAGGCTAACTTTTTTTTTCAAATTTTCAAAAAACATGGGCTATAACCAATCGTTTTTGTCATTTCGTCATTTTTTTCAAATCCTCAAAAATGATGAAAAACGGCGCGCTATAGTATGCCGTACGATATGGGCTATAGCCCATGGTCCAAAATGATGAGAAACGAGGCTAACTTTTTTTTTCAAAATTTCAAAAAACATGGGCTATAACCCATCGTTTTTGTCATTTCGTCATTTTTTTCAAATCCTCAAAAATGATGAAAAACGGCGCGCTATAGTATGCCGTACGATATGGGCTATAGCCCATGGTCCAAAATGATGAGAAACGAGGCTAACTTTTTTTTTCGAAATTTTAAAAAACATGGGCTATAACCCATCGTTTTTGTCATTTCGTCATTTTTTTTAAATCCTCAAAAATGATGAAAAACGGCGCGCTATAGTATGCCGTACGATATGGGCTATAGCCCATGGTCCAAAATGATGAGAAACGAGGCTAACTTTTTTTTCCAAAATTTCAAAAAACATGGGCTATAACCCATCGTTTTTGTCATTTCGTCATTTTTTTCAAATCCTCAAAAATGATGAAAAACGGCGCGCTATAGTATGCCGTACGATATGGGCTATAGCCCATGGTCCAAAATGATGAGAAACGAGGCTAACTTTTTTTTTTTCGAAATTTCAAAAAACATGGGCTATAACCCATCGTTTTTGTCATTTCGTCATTTTTTTTAAATCCTCAAAAATGATGAAAAACGGCGCGCTATAGTATGCCGTACGATATGGGCTATAGCCCATGGTCCAAAATGATGAGAAACGAGGCTAACTTTTTTTTCCAAAATTTCAAAAAACATGGGCTATAACCCATCGTTTTTGTCATTTCGTCATTTTTTTTAAATCCTCAAAAATTATGAAAAACGGCGCGCTATAGTATGCCGTACGATATGGGCTATAGCCCATGGTCCAAAATGATGAGAAACGAGGCTAACTTTTTTTTTCAAAATTTCAAAAAACATGGGCTATAACCCATCGTTTTTGTCATTTCGTCATTTTTTAAAAATCCTCAAAAATGATGAAAAACGGCGCGCTATAGAATGCCGTACGATATGGGCTATAGCCCATGGTCCAAAATGATGAGAAACGAGGCTAACTTTTTTTTTCAAAATTTCAAAAAACATGGGCTATAACCCATCGTTTTTGTCATTTCGTAATTTTTTTTAAATCCTCAAAAATGATGAAAAACGGCGCGCTATAGTATGCCGTACGATATGGGCTATAGCCCATGGTCCAAAATGATGAGAAACGAGGCTAACTTTTTTTTCCAAAATTTCAAAAAACATGGGCTATAACCCATCGTTTTTGTCATTTCGTCATTTTTTTTAAATCCTCAAAAATGATGAAAAACGGCGCGCTATAGTATGCCGTACGATATGGGCTATAGCCCATGGTCCAAAATGATGAGAAACGAGGCTAACTTTTTTTTTCAAAATTTCAAAAAACATGGGCTATAACCCATCGTTTTTGTCATTTCGTCATTTTTTTAAATCCTCAAAAATGATGAAAAACGGCGCGCTATAGTATGCCGTACGATATGGGCTATAGCCCATGGTCCAAAATGATGAGAAACGAGGCTAACTTTTTTTTCCAAAATTTCAAAAAACATGGGCTATAACCCATCGTTTTTGTCATTTCGTCATTTTTTTAAATCCTCAAAAATGATGAAAAACGGCGCGCTATAGTATGCCGTACGATATGGGCTATAGCCCATGGTCCAAAATGATGAGAAACGAGGCTAACTTTTTTTTCAAAATTTCAAAAAACATGGGCTATAACCCATCGTTTTTGTCATTTCGTCATTTTTTTAAAATCCTCAAAAATGATGAAAAACGGCGCGCTATAGTATGCCGTACGATATGGGCTATAGCCCATGGTCCAAAATGATGAGAAACGAGGCTAACTTTTTTTCCGAAATTTCAAAAACATGGGCTATAACCCATCGTTTTTGTCATTTCGTCATTTTTTTAAATCCTCAAAAATGATGAAAAACGGCGCGCTATAGTATGCCGTACGATATGGGCTATAGCCCATGGTCCAAAATGATGAGAAACGAGGCTAACTTTTTTTTTCAAAATTTCAAAAAACATGGGCTATAACCATCGTTTTTGTCATTTCGTCATTTTTTTTAAATCCTCAAAAATGATGAAAAACGGCGCGCTATAGTATGCCGTACGATATGGGCTATAGCCCATGGTCCAAAATGATGAGAAACGAGGCTAACTTTTTTTTTCAAATTTTCAAAAAACATGGGCTATAACCATCGTTTTTGTCATTTCGTCATTTTTTCAAATCCTCAAAAATGATGAAAAACGGCGCGCTATAGTATGCCGTACGATATGGGCTATAGCCCATGGTCCAAAATGATGAGAAACGAGGCTAACTTTTTTTTTCAAATTTCAAAAACATGGGCTATAACCCATCGTTTTTGTCATTTCGTCATTTTTTTCAAATCCTCAAAAATGATGAAAAACGGCGCGCTATAGTATGCCGTACGATATGGGCTATAGCCCATGGTCCAAAATGATGAGAAACGAGGCTAACTTTTTTTTTCGAAATTTAAAAAACATGGGCTATAACCCATCGTTTTTGTCATTTCGTCATTTTTTTAAATCCTCAAAAATGATGAAAAACGGCGCGCTATAGTATGCCGTACGATATGGGCTATAGCCCATGGTCCAAAATGATGAGAAACGAGGCTAACTTTTTTTCCAAAATTTCAAAAAACATGGGCTATAACCCATCGTTTTTGTCATTTCGTCATTTTTTTCAAATCCTCAAAAATGATGAAAAACGGCGCGCTATAGTATGCCGTACGATATGGGCTATAGCCCATGGTCCAAAATGATGAGAAACGAGGCTAACTTTTTTTTTTTCGAAATTTCAAAAAACATGGGCTATAACCCATCGTTTTTGTCATTTCGTCATTTTTTTAAATCCTCAAAAATGATGAAAAACGGCGCGCTATAGTATGCCGTACGATATGGGCTATAGCCCATGGTCCAAAATGATGAGAAACGAGGCTAACTTTTTTTTCCAAAATTTCAAAAAACATGGGCTATAACCCATCGTTTTTGTCATTTCGTCATTTTTTTAAATCCTCAAAAATTATGAAAAACGGCGCGCTATAGTATGCCGTACGATATGGGCTATAGCCCATGGTCCAAAATGATGAGAAACGAGGCTAACTTTTTTTTTCAAAATTTCAAAAAACATGGGCTATAACCCATCGTTTTTGTCATTTCGTCATTTTTTAAAAATCCTCAAAAATGATGAAAAACGGCGCGCTATAGAATGCCGTACGATATGGGCTATAGCCCATGGTCCAAAATGATGAGAAACGAGGCTAACTTTTTTTTCAAAATTTCAAAAAACATGGGCTATAACCCATCGTTTTTGTCATTTCGTAATTTTTTTAAATCCTCAAAAATGATGAAAAACGGCGCGCTATAGTATGCCGTACGATATGGGCTATAGCCCATGGTCCAAAATGATGAGAAACGAGGCTAACTTTTTTTTTCCAAAATTTCAAAAAACATGGGCTATAACCCATCGTTTTTGTCATTTCGTCATTTTTTTTAAATCCTCAAAAATGATGAAAAACGGCGCGCTATAGTATGCCGTACGATATGGGCTATAGCCCATGGTCCAAAATGATGAGAAACGAGGCTAACTTTTTTTTCAAAATTTCAAAAAACATGGGCTATAACCCATCGTTTTTGTCATTTCGTCATTTTTTTAAATCCTCAAAATGATGAAAAACGGCGCGCTATAGTATGCCGTACGATATGGGCTATAGCCCATGGTCCAAAATGATGAGAAACGAGGCTAACTTTTTTTTCCAAAATTTCAAAAAACATGGGCTATAACCCATCGTTTTTGTCATTTCGTCATTTTTTTTAATCCTCAAAAATGATGAAAAACGGCGCGCTATAGTATGCCGTACGATATGGGCTATAGCCCATGGTCCAAAATGATGAGAAACGAGGCTAACTTTTTTTTTCAAAATTTCAAAAAACATGGGCTATAACCCATCGTTTTTGTCATTTCGTCATTTTTTTAAAATCCTCAAAAATGATGAAAAACGGCGCGCTATAGTATGCCGTACGATATGGGCTATAGCCCATGGTCCAAAATGATGAGAAACGAGGCTAACTTTTTTTTTCGAAATTTCAAAAAACATGGCTATAACCCATCGTTTTTGTCATTTCGTCATTTTTTTAAATCCTCAAAAATGATGAAAAACGGCGCGCTATAGTATGCCGTACGATATGGGCTATAGCCCATGGTCCAAAATGATGAGAAACGAGGCTAACTTTTTTTTTCAAAATTTCAAAAACATGGGCTATAACCCATCGTTTTTGTCATTTCGTCATTTTTTTTAAATCCTCAAAAATGATGAAAAACGGCGCGCTATAGTATGCCGTACGATATGGGCTATAGCCCATGGTCCAAAATGATGAGAAACGAGGCTAACTTTTTTTTCAAAATTTCAAAAAACATGGGCTATAACCCATCGTTTTTGTCATTTCGTCATTTTTTAAATCCTCAAAAATGATGAAAAACGGCGCGCTATAGTATGCCGTACGATATGGGCTATAGCCCATGGTCCAAAATGATGAGAAACGAGACTAACTTTTTTTTCCAAAATTTCAAAAAACATGGGCTATAACCCATCGTTTTTGTCATTTCGTCATTTTTTTTAAATCCTCAAAAATGATGAAAAACGGCGCGCTATAGTATGCCGTACGATATGGGCTATAGCCCATGGTCCAAAATGATGAGAAACGAGGCTAACTTTTTTTTCGAAATTTCAAAAAACATGGGCTATAACCCATCGTTTTTGTCATTTCGTCATTTTTTTTAAATCCTCAAAAATGATGAAAAACGGCGCGCTATAGTATGCCGTACGATATGGGCTATAGCCCATGGTCCAAAATGATGAGAAACGAGGCTAACTTTTTTTTTCAAAATTCAAAAAACATGGGCTATAACCCATCGTTTTTGTCATTTCGTCATTTTTTTTAAATCCTCAAAAATGATGAAAAACGGCGCGCTATAGTATGCCGTACGATATGGGCTATAGCCCATGGTCCAAAATGATGAGAAACGAGGCTAACTTTTTTTTTCAAAATTTCAAAAAACATGGGCTATAACCCATCGTTTTTGTCATTTCGTCATTTTTTTTAAATCCTCAAAAATGATGAAAAACGGCGCGCTATAGTATGCCGTACGATATGGGCTATAGCCCATGGTCCAAAATGATGAGAAACGAGACTAACTTTTTTTTCCAAAATTTCAAAAAACATGGGCTATAACCCATCGTTTTTGTCATTTCGTCATTTTTTTAAATCCTCAAAAATGATGAAAAACGGCGCGCTATAGTATGCCGTACGATATGGGCTATAGCCCATGGTCCAAAATGATGAGAAACGAGGCTAACTTTTTTTTTCAAAATTTCAAAAAACATGGGCTATAACCCATCGTTTTTGTCATTTCGTCATTTTTTTTAAATCCTCAAAAATGATGAAAAACGGCGCGCTATAGTATGCCGTACGATATGGGCTATAGCCCATGGTCCAAAATGATGAGAAACGAGGCTAACTTTTTTTTTCAAAATTTCAAAAAACATGGGCTATAACCAATCGTTTTTGTCATTTCGTCATTTTTTTCAAATCCTCAAAAATGATGAAAAACGGCGCGCTATAGTATGCCGTACGATATGGGCTATAGCCCATGGTCCAAAATGATGAGAAACGAGGCTAACTTTTTTTTTCAAAATTTCAAAAAACATGGGCTATAACCCATCGTTTTTGTCATTTCGTCATTTTTTTCAAATCCTCAAAAATGATGAAAAACGGCGCGCTATAGTATGCCGTACGATATGGGCTATAGCCCATGGTCCAAAATGATGAGAAACGAGGCTAACTTTTTTTTCCGAAATTTTAAAAAACATGGGCTATAACCCATCGTTTTTGTCATTTCGTCATTTTTTTTAAATCCTCAAAAATGATGAAAAACGGCGCGCTATAGTATGCCGTACGATATGGGCTATAGCCCATGGTCCAAAATGATGAGAAACGAGGCTAACTTTTTTTTCCAAAATTTCAAAAAACATGGGCTATAACCCATCGTTTTTGTCATTTCGTCATTTTTTTCAAATCCTCAAAAATGATGAAAAACGGCGCGCTATAGTATGCCGTACGATATGGGCTATAGCCCATGGTCCAAAATGATGAGAAACGAGGCTAACTTTTTTTTTCGAAATTTCAAAAAACATGGGCTATAACCCATCGTTTTTGTCATTTCGTCATTTTTTTTAAATCCTCAAAAATGATGAAAAACGGCGCGCTATAGTATGCCGTACGATATGGGCTATAGCCCATGGTCCAAAATGATGAGAAACGAGGCTAACTTTTTTTTCCAAAATTTCAAAAAACATGGGCTATAACCCATCGTTTTTGTCATTTCGTCATTTTTTTTAAATCCTCAAAAATTATGAAAAACGGCGCGCTATAGTATGCCGTACGATATGGGCTATAGCCCATGGTCCAAAATGATGAGAAACGAGGCTAACTTTTTTTTTCAAAATTTCAAAAAACATGGGCTATAACCCATCGTTTTTGTCATTTCGTCATTTTTTTAAAATCCTCAAAAATGATGAAAAACGGCGCGCTATAGAATGCCGTACGATATGGGCTATAGCCCATGGTCCAAAATGATGAGAAACGAGGCTAACTTTTTTTTTCAAAATTTCAAAAAACATGGGCTATAACCCATCGTTTTTGTCATTTCGTCATTTTTTTAAATCCTCAAAAATGATGAAAAACGGCGCGCTATAGTATGCCGTACGATATGGGCTATAGCCCATGGTCCAAAATGATGAGAAACGAGGCTAACTTTTTTTTTCAAAATTTCAAAAAACATGGGCTATAACCCATCGTTTTTGTCATTTCGTCATTTTTTTTAAATCCTCAAAAATGATGAAAAACGGCGCGCTATAGTATGCCGTACGATATGGGCTATAGCCCATGGTCCAAAATGATGAGAAACGAGGCTAACTTTTTTTTCCAAAATTTCAAAAAACATGGGCTATAACCCATCGTTTTTGTCATTTCGTCATTTTTTTTAAATCCTCAAAAATGATGAAAAACGGCGCGCTATAGTATGCCGTACGATATGGGCTATAGCCCATGGTCCAAAATGATGAGAAACGAGGCTAACTTTTTTTTTCAAAATTTCAAAAAACATGGGCTATAACCCATCGTTTTTGTCATTTCGTCATTTTTTTAAATCCTCAAAAATGATGAAAAACGGCGCGCTATAGTATGCCGTACGATATGGGCTATAGCCCATGGTCCAAAATGATGAGAAACGAGGCTAACTTTTTTTTCCGAAATTTCAAAAAACATGGGCTATAACCCATCGTTTTTGTCATTTCGTCATTTTTTTTAAATCCTCAAAAATGATGAAAAACGGCGCGCTATAGTATGCCGTACGATATGGGCTATAGCCCATGGTCCAAAATGATGAGAAACGAGGCTAACTTTTATTTTCAAAATTTCAAAAAACATGGGCTATAACCCATCGTTTTTGTCATTTCGTCATTTTTTTTAAATCCTCAAAAATGATGAAAAACGGCGCGCTATAGTATGCCGTACGATATGGGCTATAGCCCATGGTCCAAAATGATGAGAAACGAGGCTAACTTTTTTTTTCAAAATTTCAAAAAACATGGGCTATAACCCATCGTTTTTGTCATTTCGTCATTTTTTTTAAATCCTCAAAAATGATGAAAAACGGCGCGCTATAGTATGCCGTACGATATGGGCTATAGCCCATGGTCCAAAATGATGAGAAACGAGACTAACTTTTTTTTCCAAAATTTCAAAAAACATGGGCTATAACCCATCGTTTTTGTCATTTCGTCATTTTTTTCAAATCCTCAAAAATGATGAAAAACGGCGCGCTATAGTATGCCGTACGATATGGGCTATAGCCCATGGTCCAAAATGATGAGAAACGAGGCTAACTATTTTTTTCTAAATTTCAAAAAACATGGGCTATAACCCATCGTTTTTGTCATTTCGTCATTTTTTTCAAATCCTCAAAAATGATGAAAAACGGCGCGCTATAGTATGCCGTACGATATGGGCTATAGCCCATGGTCCAAAATGATGAGAAACGAGGCTAACTTTTTTTTTGAAATTTCAAAAAACATGGGCTATAACCCATCGTTTTTGTCATTTCGTCATTTTTTTAAAATCCTCAAAAATGATGAAAAACGGCGCGCTATAGTATGCCGTACGATATGGGCTATAGCCCATGGTCCAAAATGATGAGAAACGAGGCTAACTTTTTTTTTCAAATTTTCAAAAAACATGGGCTATAACCCATCGTTTTTGTCATTTCGTCATTTTTTTAAAATCCTCAAAAATGATGAAAAACGGCGCGCTATAGTATGCCGTACGATATGGGCTATAGCCCATGGTCCAAAATGATGAGAAACGAGGCTAACCTTTTTTTTCAAAATTTCAAAAAACATGGACTATAACCCATCGTTTTTGTCATTTCGTCATTTTTTTCAAATCCTCAAAAATGATGAAAAACGGCGCGCTATAGTATGCCGTACGATATGGGCTATAGCCCATGGTCCAAAATGATGAGAAACGAGGCTAACTTTTTTTTTCGAAATTTCAAAAAACATGGGCTATAACCCATCGTTTTTGTCATTTCGTCATTTTTTTAAAATCCTCAAAAATGATGAAAAACGGCGCGCTATAGTATGCCGTACGATATGGGCTATAGCCCATGGTCCAAAATGATGAGAAACGAGGCTAACTTTTTTTTTCAAAATTTCAAAAAACATGGGCTATAACCCATCGTTTTTGTCATTTCGTCATTTTTTTAAAATCCTCAAAAATGATGAAAAACGGCGCGCTATAGTATGCCGTACGATATGGGCTATAGCCCATGGTCCAAAATGATGAGAAACGAGGCTAACTTTTTTTTTCAAAATTTCAAAAAACATGGGCTATAACCCATCGTTTTTGTCATTTCGTCATTTTTTTTAAATCCTCAAAAATGATGAAAAATGGCGCGCTATAGTATGCCGTACGATATGGGCTATAGCCCATGGTCCAAAATGATGAGAAACGAGGCTAACTTTTTTTTTCAAAATTTCAAAAAACATGGGCTATAACCCATCGTTTTTGTCATTTCGTCATTTTTTTAAAATCCTCAAAAATGATGAAAAACGGCGCGCTATAGTATGCCGTACGATATGGGCTATAGCCCATGGTCCAAAATGATGAGAAACGAGGCTAACTTTTTTTTTCAAAATTTCAAAAAACATGGGCTATAACCCATCGTTTTTGTCATTTCGTCATTTTTTTAAAATCCTCAAAAATGATGAAAAACGGCGCGCTATAGTATGCCGTACGATATGGGCTATAGCCCATGGTCCAAAATGATGAGAAACGAGGCTAACTTTTTTTTTCAAAATTTCAAAAAACATGGGCTATAACCCATCGTTTTTGTCATTTCGTCATTTTTTTTAAATCCTCAAAAATGATGAAAAATGGCGCGCTATAGTATGCCGTACGATATGGGCTATAGCCCATGGTCCAAAATGATGAGAAACGAGGCTAACTTTTTTTTTCAAAATTTCAAAAAACATGGGCTATAACCCATCGTTTTTGTCATTTCGTCATTTTTTTTTAATCCTCAAAAATGATGAAAAACGGCGCGCTATAGTATGCCGTACGATATGGGCTATAGCCCATGGTCCAAAATGATGAGAAACGAGGCTAACTTTTTTTTTCAAAATTTCAAAAAACATGGGCTATAACCCATCGTTTTTGTCATTTCGTCATTTTTTTTAAATCCTCAAAAATGATGAAAAACGGCGCGCTATAGTATGCCGTACGATATGGGCTATAACCCATGGTCCAAAATGATGAGAAACGTGGCTAACTTTTTTTTTCAAAATTTCAAAAAACATGGGCTATAACCCATCGTTTTTGTCATTTCGTCATTTTTTTTAAATCCTCAAAAATGATGAAAAACGGCGCGCTATAGTATGCCGTACGATATGGGCTATAGCCCATGGTCCAAAATGATAAGAAACGAGGCTAACTTTTTTTTTCAAAATTTCAAAAAACATGGGCTATAACCCATCGTTTTTGTCATTTCGTCATTTTTTTCAAATCCTCAAAAATGATGAAAAACGGCGCGCTATAGTATGCCGTACGATATGGGCTATAGCCCATGGTCCAAAATGATGAGAAACGAGGCTAACTTTTTTTTTCGAAATTTCAAAAAACATGGGCTATAACCCATCGTTTTTGTCATTTCGTCATTTTTTTAAAATCCTCAAAAATGATGAAAAACGGCGCGCTATAGTATGCCGTACGATATGGGCTATAGCCCATGGTCCAAAATGATGAGAAACGAGGCTAACTTTTTTTTTCAAAATTTCAAAAAACATGGGCTATAACCCATCGTTTTTGTCATTTCGTCATTTTTTTTAAATCCTCAAAAATGATGAAAAACGGCGCGCTATAGTATGCCGTACGATATGGGCTATAGCCCATGGTCCAAAATGATGAGAAACGAGACTAACTTTTTTTTCCAAAATTTCAAAAAACATGGGCTATAACCCATCGTTTTTGTCATTTCGTCATTTTTTTCAAATCCTCAAAAATGATGAAAAACGGCGCGCTATAGTATGCCGTACGATATGGGCTATAGCCCATGGTCCAAAATGATGAGAAACGAGGCTAACTATTTTTTTCTAAATTTCAAAAAACATGGGCTATAACCCATCGTTTTTGTCATTTCGTCATTTTTTTCAAATCCTCAAAAATGATGAAAAACGGCGCGCTATAGTATGCCGTACGATATGGGCTATAGCCCATGGTCCAAAATGATGAGAAACGAGGCTAACTTTTTTTTTTGAAATTTCAAAAAACATGGGCTATAACCCATCGTTTTTGTCATTTCGTCATTTTTTTAAAATCCTCAAAAATGATGAAAAACGGCGCGCTATAGTATGCCGTACGATATGGGCTATAGCCCATGGTCCAAAATGATGAGAAACGAGGCTAACTTTTTTTTTCAAATTTTCAAAAAACATGGGCTATAACCCATCGTTTTTGTCATTTCGTCATTTTTTTAAAATCCTCAAAAATGATGAAAAACGGCGCGCTATAGTATGCCGTACGATATGGGCTATAGCCCATGGTCCAAAATGATGAGAAACGAGGCTAACCTTTTTTTTCAAAATTTCAAAAAACATGGACTATAACCCATCGTTTTTGTCATTTCGTCATTTTTTTCAAATCCTCAAAAATGATGAAAAACGGCGCGCTATAGTATGCCGTACGATATGGGCTATAGCCCATGGTCCAAAATGATGAGAAACGAGGCTAACTTTTTTTTTCGAAATTTCAAAAAACATGGGCTATAACCCATCGTTTTTGTCATTTCGTCATTTTTTTAAAATCCTCAAAAATGATGAAAAACGGCGCGCTATAGTATGCCGTACGATATGGGCTATAGCCCATGGTCCAAAATGATGAGAAACGAGGCTAACTTTTTTTTTCAAAATTTCAAAAAACATGGGCTATAACCCATCGTTTTTGTCATTTCGTCATTTTTTTAAAATCCTCAAAAATGATGAAAAACGGCGCGCTATAGTATGCCGTACGATATGGGCTATAGCCCATGGTCCAAAATGATGAGAAACGAGGCTAACTTTTTTTTTCAAAATTTCAAAAAACATGGGCTATAACCCATCGTTTTTGTCATTTCGTCATTTTTTTTAAATCCTCAAAAATGATGAAAAATGGCGCGCTATAGTATGCCGTACGATATGGGCTATAGCCCATGGTCCAAAATGATGAGAAACGAGGCTAACTTTTTTTTTCAAAATTTCAAAAAACATGGGCTATAACCCATCGTTTTTGTCATTTCGTCATTTTTTTTTAATCCTCAAAAATGATGAAAAACGGCGCGCTATAGTATGCCGTACGATATGGGCTATAGCCCATGGTCCAAAATGATGAGAAACGAGGCTAACTTTTTTTTTCAAAATTTCAAAAAACATGGGCTATAACCCATCGTTTTTGTCATTTCGTCATTTTTTTTAAATCCTCAAAAATGATGAAAAACGGCGCGCTATAGTATGCCGTACGATATGGGCTATAACCCATGGTCCAAAATGATGAGAAACGTGGCTAACTTTTTTTTTCAAAATTTCAAAAAACATGGGCTATAACCCATCGTTTTTGTCATTTCGTCATTTTTTTTAAATCCTCAAAAATGATGAAAAACGGCGCGCTATAGTATGCCGTACGATATGGGCTATAGCCCATGGTCCAAAATGATAAGAAACGAGGCTAACTTTTTTTTTCAAAATTTCAAAAAACATGGGCTATAACCCATCGTTTTTGTCATTTCGTCATTTTTTTCAAATCCTCAAAAATGATGAAAAACGGCGCGCTATAGTATGCCGTACGATATGGGCTATAGCCCATGGTCCAAAATGATGAGAAACGAGGCTAACTATTTTTTTCTAAATTTCAAAAAACATGGGCTATAACCCATCGTTTTTGTCATTTCGTCATTTTTTTCAAATCCTCAAAAATGATGAAAAACGGCGCGCTATAGTATGCCGTACGATATGGGCTATAGCCCATGGTCCAAAATGATGAGAAACGAGGCTAACTTTTTTTTTCAAAATTTCAAAAAACATGGGCTATAACCCATCGTTTTTGTCATTTCGTCATTTTTTTTAAATCCTCAAAAATGATGAAAAACGGCGCGCTATAGTATGCCGTACGATATGGGCTATAGCCCATGGTCCAAAATGATGAGAAACGAGGCTAACTTTTTTTTTCAAAATTTCAAAAAACATGGGCTATAACCCATCGTTTTTGTCATTTCGTCATTTTTTTCAAATCCTCAAAAATGATGAAAAACGGCGCGCTATAGTATGCCGTACGATATGGGCTATAGCCCATGGTCCAAAATGTTGAGAAACGAGGCTAACTTTTTTTTTCAAAATTTCAAAAAACATGGGCTATAACCCATCGTTTTTGTCATTTCGTCATTTTTTTCAAATCCTCAAAAATGATGAAAAACGGCGCGCTATAGTATGCCGTACGATATGGGCTATAGCCCATGGTCCAAAATGATGAGAAACGAGGCTAACTTTTTTTTTCAAAATTTCAAAAAACATGGGCTATAACCCATCGTTTTTGTCATTTCGTCATTTTTTTTAAATCCTCAAAAATGATGAAAAACGGCGCGCTATAGTATGCCGTACGATATGGGCTATAGCCCATGGTCCAAAATGATGAGAAACGAGGCTAACTTTTTTTTTCGAAATTTCAAAAAACATGGGCTATAACCCATCGTTTTTGTCATTTCGTCATTTTTTTTAAATCCTCAAAAATGATGAAAAACGGCGCGCTATAGTATGCCGTACGATATGGGCTATAGCCCATGGTCCAAAATGATGAGAAACGAGGCTAACTTTTTTTTTCAAAATTTCAAAAAACATGGGCTATAACCCATCGTTTTTGTCATTTCGTCATTTTTTTTAAATCCTCAAAAATGATGAAAAACGGCGCGCTATAGTATGCCGTACGATATGGGCTATAGCCCATGGTCCAAAATGATGAGAAACGAGGCTAACTTTTTTTTTCAAAATTTCAAAAAACATGGGCTATAACCCATCGTTTTTGTCATTTCGTCATTTTTTTTAAATCCTCAAAAATGATGAAAAACGGCGCGCTATAGTATGCCGTACGATATGGGCTATAGCCCATGGTCCAAAATGATGAGAAACGAGGCTAACTTTTTTTTCCAAAATTTCAAAAAACATGGGCTATAACCCATCGTTTTTGTCATTTCGTCATTTTTTTCAAATCCTCAAAAATGATGAAAAACGGCGCGCTATAGTATGCCGTACGATATGGGCTATAGCCCATGGTCCAAAATGATGAGAAACGAGGCTAACTATTTTTTTCTAAATTTCAAAAAACATGGGCTATAACCCATCGTTTTTGTCATTTCGTCATTTTTTTCAAATCCTCAAAAATGATGAAAAACGGCGCGCTATAGTATGCCGTACGATATGGGCTATAGCCCATGGTCCAAAATGATGAGAAACGAGGCTAACTTTTTTTTTTAAATTTCAAAAAACATGGGCTATAACCCATCGTTTTTGTCATTTCGTCATTTTTTTAAAATCCTCAAAAATGATGAAAAACGGCGCGCTATAGTATGCCGTACGATATGGGCTATAGCCCATGGTCCAAAATGATGAGAAACGAGGCTAACCTTTTTTTTTCAAAATTTCAAAAAACATGGGCTATAACCCATCGTTTTTGTCATTTCGTCATTTTTTTCAAATCCTCAAAAATGATGAAAAACGGCGCGCTATAGTATGCCGTACGATATGGGCTATAGCCCATGGTCCAAAATGATGAGAAACGAGGCTAACCTTTTTTTTCAAAATTTCAAAAAACATGGGCTATAACCCATCGTTTTTGTCATTTCGTCATTTTTTTAAAATCCTCAAAAATGATGAAAAACGGCGCGCTATATTATGCCGTACGATATGGGCTATAGCCCATGGTCCAAAATGATGAGAAACGAGGCTAACTTTTTTTTTCAAAATTTCAAAAAACATGGGCTATAACCCATCGTTTTTGTCATTTCGTCATTTTTTTAAAATCCTCAAAAATGATGAAAAACGGCGCGCTATAGTATGCCGTACGATATGGGCTATAGCCCATGGTCCAAAATGATGAGAAACGAGGCTAACTTTTTTTTTCAAAATTTCAAAAAACATGGGCTATAACCCATCGTTTTTGTCATTTCGTCATTTTTTTTAAATCCTCAAAAATGATGAAAAATGGCGCGCTATAGTATGCCGTACGATATGGGCTATAGCCCATGGTCCAAAATGATGAGAAACGAGGCTAACTTTTTTTTTCAAAATTTCAAAAAACATGGGCTATAACCCATCGTTTTTGTCATTTCGTCATTTTTTTTTAATCCTCAAAAATGATGAAAAACGGCGCGCTATAGTATGCCGTACGATATGGGCTATAACCCATGGTCCAAAATGATGAGAAACGTGGCTAACTTTTTTTTTCAAAATTTCAAAAAACATGGGCTATAACCCATCGTTTTTGTCATTTCGTCATTTTTTTTAAATCCTCAAAAATGATGAAAAACGGCGCGCTATAGTATGCCGTACGATATGGGCTATAGCCCATGGTCCAAAATGATAAGAAACGAGGCTAACTTTTTTTTTCAAAATTTCAAAAAACATGGGCTATAACCCATCGTTTTTGTCATTTCGTCATTTTTTTCAAATCCTCAAAAATGATGAAAAACGGCGCGCTATAGTATGCCGTACGATATGGGCTATAGCCCATGGTCCAAAATGATGAGAAACGAGGCTAACTATTTTTTTCTAAATTTCAAAAAACATGGGCTATAACCCATCGTTTTTGTCATTTCGTCATTTTTTTCAAATCCTCAAAAATGATGAAAAACGGCGCGCTATAGTATGCCGTACGATATGGGCTATAGCCCATGGTCCAAAATGATGAGAAACGAGGCTAACTTTTTTTTTCAAAATTTCAAAAAACATGGGCTATAACCCATCGTTTTTGTCATTTCGTCATTTTTTTTAAATCCTCAAAAATGATGAAAAACGGCGCGCTATAGTATGCCGTACGATATGGGCTATAGCCCATGGTCCAAAATGATGAGAAACGAGGCTAACTTTTTTTTTCAAAATTTCAAAAAACATGGGCTATAACCCATCGTTTTTGTCATTTCGTCATTTTTTTCAAATCCTCAAAAATGATGAAAAACGGCGCGCTATAGTATGCCGTACGATATGGGCTATAGCCCATGGTCCAAAATGTTGAGAAACGAGGCTAACTTTTTTTTTCAAAATTTCAAAAAACATGGGCTATAACCCATCGTTTTTGTCATTTCGTCATTTTTTTCAAATCCTCAAAAATGATGAAAAACGGCGCGCTATAGTATGCCGTACGATATGGGCTATAGCCCATGGTCCAAAATGATGAGAAACGAGGCTAACTTTTTTTTTCAAAATTTCAAAAAACATGGGCTATAACCCATCGTTTTTGTCATTTCGTCATTTTTTTTAAATCCTCAAAAATGATGAAAAACGGCGCGCTATAGTATGCCGTACGATATGGGCTATAGCCCATGGTCCAAAATGATGAGAAACGAGGCTAACTTTTTTTTTCGAAATTTCAAAAAACATGGGCTATAACCCATCGTTTTTGTCATTTCGTCATTTTTTTTAAATCCTCAAAAATGATGAAAAACGGCGCGCTATAGTATGCCGTACGATATGGGCTATAGCCCATGGTCCAAAATGATGAGAAACGAGGCTAACTTTTTTTTTCAAAATTTCAAAAAACATGGGCTATAACCCATCGTTTTTGTCATTTCGTCATTTTTTTTAAATCCTCAAAAATGATGAAAAACGGCGCGCTATAGTATGCCGTACGATATGGGCTATAGCCCATGGTCCAAAATGATGAGAAACGAGGCTAACTTTTTTTTTCAAAATTTCAAAAAACATGGGCTATAACCCATCGTTTTTGTCATTTCGTCATTTTTTTTAAATCCTCAAAAATGATGAAAAACGGCGCGCTATAGTATGCCGTACGATATGGGCTATAGCCCATGGTCCAAAATGATGAGAAACGAGGCTAACTTTTTTTTCCAAAATTTCAAAAAACATGGGCTATAACCCATCGTTTTTGTCATTTCGTCATTTTTTTCAAATCCTCAAAAATGATGAAAAACGGCGCGCTATAGTATGCCGTACGATATGGGCTATAGCCCATGGTCCAAAATGATGAGAAACGAGGCTAACTATTTTTTTCTAAATTTCAAAAAACATGGGCTATAACCCATCGTTTTTGTCATTTCGTCATTTTTTTCAAATCCTCAAAAATGATGAAAAACGGCGCGCTATAGTATGCCGTACGATATGGGCTATAGCCCATGGTCCAAAATGATGAGAAACGAGGCTAACTTTTTTTTTTTAAATTTCAAAAAACATGGGCTATAACCCATCGTTTTTGTCATTTCGTCATTTTTTTAAAATCCTCAAAAATGATGAAAAACGGCGCGCTATAGTATGCCGTACGATATGGGCTATAGCCCATGGTCCAAAATGATGAGAAACGAGGCTAACCTTTTTTTTTCAAAATTTCAAAAAACATGGGCTATAACCCATCGTTTTTGTCATTTCGTCATTTTTTTCAAATCCTCAAAAATGATGAAAAACGGCGCGCTATAGTATGCCGTACGATATGGGCTATAGCCCATGGTCCAAAATGATGAGAAACGAGGCTAACCTTTTTTTTCAAAATTTCAAAAAACATGGGCTATAACCCATCGTTTTTGTCATTTCGTCATTTTTTTTAAATCCTCAAAAATGATAAACGGCGCGCTATAGTATGCCGTACGATATGGGCTATAGCCCATGGTCCAAAATGATGAGAAACGAGGCTAACTTTTTTTTTCAAAATTTCAAAAAACATGGGCTATAACCCATCGTTTTTGTCATTTCGTCATTTTTTTAAAATCCTCAAAAATGATGAAAAACGGCGCGCTATAGTATGCCGTACGATATGGGCTATAGCCCATGGTCCAAAATGATGAGAAACGAGGCTAACTTCTTTTTTCAAAATTTCAAAAAACATGGGCTATAACCCATCGTTTTTGTCATTTCGTCATTTTTTTTAAATCCTCAAAAATGATGAAAAACGGCGCGCTATAGTATGCCGTACGATATGGGCTATAGCCCATGGTCGAAAATGATGAGAAACGAGGCTAACTTTTTTTTTCAAAATTTCAAAAAACATGGGCTATAACCCATCGTTTTTGTCATTTCGTCATTTTTTTTTAAATCCTCAAAAATGATGAAAAACGGCGCGCTATAGTATGCCGTACGATATGGGCTATAGCCCATGGTCCAAAATGATGAGAAACGAGGCTAACTATTTTTTTCTAAATTTCAAAAAACATGGGCTATAACCCATCGTTTTTGTCATTTCGTCATTTTTTTCAAATCCTCAAAAATGATGAAAAACGGCGCGCTATAGTATGCCGTACGATATGGGCTATAGCCCATGGTCCAAAATGATGAGAAACGAGGCTAACTTTTTTTTTCAAAATTTCAAAAAACATGGGCTATAACCCATCGTTTTTGTCATTTCGTCATTTTTTTCAAATCCTCAAAAATGATGAAAAACGGCGCGCTATAGTATGATACTATAGCGCGCCGTTTTTCATCATTTTGGACCATGGGGTATAGCCCATATCGTACGGCATACTATAGCGCGCCGTTTTTCATCATTTTTGAGGATTTTAAAAAAATTACGAAATGACAAAAACGATGGGTTATAGCCCATGTTTTTTGAAATTTTGGAAAAAAAAGTTAGCCTCGTTTCTCATCATTTTGGACCATGGGCTATAGCCCATATCGTACGGCATACTATAGCGCGCCGTTTTTCATCATTTTTGAGGATTTGAAAAAAATGACGAAATGACAAAAACGATGGGTTATAGCTCATGTTTTTTGAAATTTTGAAAAAAAAAAGTTAGCCTCGTTTCTCATCATTTTGGACCATGGGCTATAGCCCATATCGTACTGCATACTATAGCGCGCCGTTTTTCCACATTTTTGAGGATTTGAAAAAAATGACGAAATGACAAAAACGATGGGTTATAGCCCATGTTTTTTGAAATTTTGAAAAAAAAAGTTAGCCTCGTTTCTCATCATTTTGGACCATGGGCTATAGCCCATATCGTACTGCATACTATAGCGCGCCGTTTTTCCACATTTTTGAGGATTTGAAAAAAATGACGAAATGACAAAAACGATGGGTTATAGCCCATGTTTTTTGAAATTTTGAAAAAAAAAGTTAGCCTCGTTTCTCATCATTTTGGACCATGGGCTATAGCCCATATCGTACGGCATACTATAGTGCGCCGTTTTTCATCATTTTTGAGGATTTTAAAAAAATGACGAAATGACAAAAACGATGGGTTATAGCCCATGTTTTTTGAAATTTCAAAAAAAAAAGTTAGCCTCGTTTCTCATCATTTTGGACCATGGGCTATAGCCCATATCGTACGGCATACTATAGCGCGCCGTTTTTCATCATTTTTGAGGATTTGAAAAAAATGACGAAATGACAAAAACGATGGGTTATAGCTCATGTTTTTTGAAATTTTGAAAAAAAAAGTTAGCCTCGTTTCTCATCATTTTGGACCATGGGCTATAGCCCATATCGTACGGCATACTATAGCGCGCCGTTTTTAATCATTTTTGAGGATTTAAAAAAAATGACGAAATGACAAAAACGATGGGTTATAGCCCATGTTTTTTGAAATTTTGAAATAAAAAGTTAGACTCGTTTCTCATCATTTTGGACCATGGGCTATAGCCCATATCGTACGGCATACTATAGCGCGCCGTTTTTCATCATTTTTGAGGATTTAAAAAAAACTGACGAAATGACAAAAACGATGGGTTATAGCCCATGTTTTTTGAAATTTTGAAAAAAAAAGTTAGCCTCGTTTCTCATCATTTTGGACCATGGGCTATAGCCCATATCGTACGGCATACTATAGCGCGCCGTTTTTCATCATTTTTGAGGATTTAAAAAAAATGACGAAATGACAAAAACGATGGGTTATAGCCCATGTTTTTTGAAATTTTGAAAAAAAAAGTTAGCCTCGTTTCTCATCATTTTGGACCATGGGCTATAGCCCATATCGTACGGCATACTATAGCGCGCCGTTTTTCATCATTTTTGAGGATTTGAAAAAAATGACGAAATGACAAAAACGATGGGTTATAGCCCATGTTTTTTGAAATTTTGAAAAAAAAGGTTAGCCTCGTTTCTCATCATTTTGGACCATGGGCTATAGCCCATATCGTACGGCATACTATAGCGCGCCGTTTTTAATCATTTTTGAGGATTTAAAAAAAATGACGAAATGACAAAAACGATGGGTTATAGCCCATGTTTTTTGAAATTTTGAAAAAAAAAAGTTAGACTCGTTTCTCATCATTTTGGACCATGGGCTATAGCTCATATCGTACGGCATACTATAGCGCGCCGTTTTTCATCATTTTTGAGGATTTAAAAAAAACTGACGAAATGACAAAAACGATGGGTTATAGCCCATGTTTTTTGAAATTTTGAAAAAAAAAGTTAGCCTCGTTTCTCATCATTTTGGACCATGGGCTATAGCCCATATCGTACGGCATACTATAGCGCGCCGTTTTTCATCATTTTTGAGGATTTGAAAAAAATGACGAAATGACAAAAACGATGGGTTATAGCCCATGTTTTTTGAAATTTTGAAAAAAAAAGTTAGCCTCGTTTCTCATCATTTTGGACCATGGGCTATAGCCCATATCGTACGGCATACTATAGCGCGCCGTTTTTCATCATTTTTGAGGATTTTAAAAAAATGACGAAATGACAAAAACGATGGGTTATAGCCCATGTTTTTTGAAATTTTGGAAAAAAAAGTTAGCCTCGTTTCTCATCATTTTGGACCATGGGCTATAGCCCATATCGTACGGCATACTATAGCGCGCCGTTTTTCATCATTTTTGAGGATTTAAAAAAAATGACGAAATGACAAAAACGATGGGTTATAGCCCATGTTTTTTGAAATTTTGAAAAAAAAAGTTAGGCTCGTTTCTCATCATTTTGGACCATGGGCTATAGCCCATATCGTACAGCATACTATAGCGCGCCGTTTTTCATCATTTTTGAGGATTTAAAAAAAATGACGAAATGACAAAAACGATGGGTTATAGCCCATGTTTTTTGAAATTTTGAAAAAAAAAGTTAGCCTCGTTTCTCATCATTTTGGACCATGGGCTATAGCCCATATCGTACGGCATACTATAGCGCGCCGTTTTTCATCATTTTTGAGGATTTAAAAAAAATGACGAAATGACAAAAACGATGGGTTATAGCCCATGTTTTTTGAAATTTTGAAAAAAAAAGTTAGCCTCGTTTCTCATCATTTTGGACCATGGGCTATAGCCCATATCGTACGGCATACTATAGCGCGCCGTTTTTCATCATTTTTGAGGATTTTAAAAAAATGACGAAATGACAAAAACGATGGGTTATAGCCCATGTTTTTTTTAATTTTGAAAAAAAAAGTTAGCCTCGTTTCTCATCATTTTGGACCATGGGCTATAGCCCATATCGTACGGCATACTATAGCGTGCCGTTTTTCATCATTTTTGAGGATTTAAAAAAAAATGACGAAATGACAAAAACGATGGGTTATAGCCCATGTTTTTTGAAATTTTGAAAAAAAAAGTTAGCCTCGTTTCTCATCATTTTGGACCATGGGCTATATCCCATATCGTACGGCATACTATAGCGCACCGTTTTTCATCCTTTTTGAGGATTTGAAAAAAATGACGAAATGACAAAAACGATGGGTTATAGCCCATGTTTTTTGAAATTTAGAAAAAAATAGTTAGCCTCGTTTCTCATCATTTTGGACCATGGGCTATAGCCCATATCGTACGGCATACTATAGCGCGCCGTTTTTCATCATTTTTGAGGATTTGAAAAAAATGACGAAATGACAAAAACGATGGGTTATAGCCCATGTTTTTTGAAATTTAGAAAAAAATAGTTAGCCTCGTTTCTCATCATTTTGGACCATGGGCTATAGCCCATATCGTACGGCATACTATAGCGCGCCGTTTTTTTATCATTTTTGAGGATTTGAAAAAAATGACGAAATGACAAAAACGATGGGTTATAGCCCATGTTTTTTGAAATTTTGAAAAAAAAAGTTAGCCTCGTTTCTCATCATTTTGGACCATGGGCTATAGCCCATATCGTACGGCATACTATAGCGCGCTGTTTTTCATCATTTTTGAGGATTTGAAAAAAATGACGAAATGACAAAAACGATGGGTTATAGCCCATGTTTTTTGAAATTTTGAAAAAAAAAGTTAGCCTCGTTTCTCATCATTTTGGACCATGGGCTATAGCCCATATCGTACGGCATACTATAGCGCGCCGTTTTTCATCATTTTTGAGGATTTTAAAAAAATGACGAAATGACAAAAACGATGGGTTATAGCCCATGTTTTTTGAAATTTTGAAAAAAAAAGTTAGCCTCGTTTCTCATCATTTTGGACCATGGGCTATAGCCCATATCGTACGGCATACTATAGCGCGCCGTTTTTCATCATTTTTGAGGATTTGAAAAAAATGACGAAATGACAAAAACGATGGGTTATAGCCCATGTTTTTTGAAATTTAGAAAAAAATAGTTAGCCTCGTTTCTCATCATTTTGGACCATGGGCTATAGCCCATATCGTACGGCATACTATAGCGCGCCGTTTTTCATCATTTTTGAGGATTTGAAAAAAATGACGAAATGACAAAAACGATGGGTTATAGCCCATGTTTTTTGAAATTTTGAAAAAAAAAGTTAGCCTCGTTTCTCATCATTTTGGACCATGGGCTATAGCCCATATCGTACGGCATACTATAGCGCGCCGTTTTTCATCATTTTTGAGGATTTGAAAAAAATTACGAAATGACAAAAACGATGGGTTATAGCCCATGTTTTTTGAAATTTCGAAAAAAAAAGTTAGCCTCGTTTCTCATCATTTTGGACCATGGGCTATAGCCCATATCGTACGGCATACTATAGCGCGCCGTTTTTCATCATTTTTGAGGATTTGAAAAAAATGACGAAATGACAAAAACGATGGGTTATAGCCCATGTTTTTTGAAATTTCGGAAAAAAAAGTTAGCCTCGTTTCTCATCATTTTGGACCATGGGCTATAGCCCATATCGTACGGCATACTATAGCGCGCCGTTTTTCATCATTTTTGAGGATTTTAAAAAAATGACGAAATGACAAAAACGATGGGTTATAGCCCATGTTTTTTGAAATTTAGAAAAAAATAGTTAGCCTCGTTTCTCATCATTTTGGACCATGGGCTATAGCCCATATCGTACGGCATACTATAGCGCGCCGTTTTTTATCATTTTTGAGGATTTGAAAAAAATGACGAAATGACAAAAACGATGGGTTATAGCCCATGTTTTTTGAAATTTTGAAAAAAAAAGTTAGCCTCGTTTCTCATCATTTTGGACCATGGGCTATAGCCCATATCGTACGGCATACTATAGCGCGCTGTTTTTCATCATTTTTGAGGATTTGAAAAAAATGACGAAATGACAAAAACGATGGGTTATAGCCCATGTTTTTTGAAATTTTGAAAAAAAAAGTTAGCCTCGTTTCTCATCATTTTGGACCATGGGCTATAGCCCATATCGTACGGCATACTATAGCGCGCCGTTTTTCATCATTTTTGAGGATTTTAAAAAAATGACGAAATGACAAAAACGATGGGTTATAGCCCATGTTTTTTGAAATTTTGAAAAAAAAAGTTAGCCTCGTTTCTCATCATTTTGGACCATGGGCTATAGCCCATATCGTACGGCATACTATAGCGCGCCGTTTTTCATCATTTTTGAGGATTTGAAAAAAATGACGAAATGACAAAAACGATGGGTTATAGCCCATGTTTTTTGAAATTTAGAAAAAAATAGTTAGCCTCGTTTCTCATCATTTTGGACCATGGGCTATAGCCCATATCGTACGGCATACTATAGCGCGCCGTTTTTCATCATTTTTGAGGATTTGAAAAAAATGACGAAATGACAAAAACGATGGGTTATAGCCCATGTTTTTTGAAATTTCAAAAAAAAAAGTTAGCCTCGTTTCTCATCATTTTGGACCATGGGCTATAGCCCATATCGTACGGCATACTATAGCGCGCCGTTTTTCATCATTTTTGAGGATTTAAAAAAAATGACGAAATGACAAAAACGATGGGTTATAGCCCATGTTTTTTGAAATTTTGAAAAAAAAAGTTAGCCTCGTTTCTCATCATTTTGGACCATGGGCTATAGCCCATATCGTACGGCATACTATAGCGCGCCGTTTTTCATCATTTTTGAGGATTTGAAAAAAATGACGAAATGACAAAAACGATGGGTTATAGCCCATGTTTTTTGAAATTTTGAAAAAAAAAGTTAGCCTCGTTTCTCATCATTTTGGACCATGGGCTATAGCCCATATCGTACGGCATACTATAGCGCGCCGTTTTTAATCATTTTTGAGGATTTAAAAAAAATGACGAAATGACAAAAACGATGGGTTATAGCCCATGTTTTTTGAAATTTTGAAAAAAAAAGTTAGACTCGTTTCTCATCATTTTGGACCATGGGCTATAGCTCATATCGTACGGCATACTATAGCGCGCCGTTTTTCATCATTTTTGAGGATTTAAAAAAAACTGACGAAATGACAAAAACGATGGGTTATAGCCCATGTTTTTTGAAATTTTGAAAAAAGAAGTTAGCCTCGTTTCTCATCATTTTGGACCATGGGCTATAGCCCATATCGTACGGCATACTATAGCGCGCCGTTTTTCATCATTTTTGAGGATTTGAAAAAAATGACGAAATGACAAAAACGATGGGTTATAGCCCATGTTTTTTGAAATTTTGAAAAAAAAAGTTAGCCTCGTTTCTCATCATTTTGGACCATGGGCTATAGCCCATATCGTACGGCATACTATAGCGCGCCGTTTTTCATCATTTTTGAGGATTTTAAAAAAATGACGAAATGACAAAAACGATGGGTTATAGCCCATGTTTTTTGAAATTTTGGAAAAAAAAGTTAGCCTCGTTTCTCATCATTTTGGACCATGGGCTATAGCCCATATCGTACGGCATACTATAGCGCGCCGTTTTTCATCATTTTTGAGGATTTAAAAAAAATGACGAAATGACAAAAACGATGGGTTATAGCCCATGTTTTTTGAAATTTTGAAAAAAAAAGTTAGCCTCGTTTCTCATCATTTTGGACCATGGGCTATAGCCCATATCGTACAGCATACTATAGCGCGCCGTTTTTCATCATTTTTGAGGATTTAAAAAAAATGACGAAATGACAAAAACGATGGGTTATAGCCCATGTTTTTTGAAATTTTGAAAAAAAAAGTTAGCCTCGTTTCTCATCATTTTGGACCATGGGCTATAGCCCATATCGTACGGCATACTATAGCGCGCCGTTTTTCATCATTTTTGAGGATTTAAAAAAAATGACGAAATGACAAAAACGATGGGTTATAGCCCATGTTTTTTGAAATTTTGAAAAAAAAAGTTAGCCTCGTTTCTCATCATTTTGGACCATGGGCTATAGCCCATATCGTACGGCATACTATAGCGCGCCGTTTTTCATCATTTTTGAGGATTTTAAAAAAATGACGAAATGACAAAAACGATGGGTTATAGCCCATGTTTTTTTAAATTTTGAAAAAAAAAGTTAGCCTCGTTTCTCATCATTTTGGACCATGGGCTATAGCCCATATCGTACGGCATACTATAGCGCGCGTTTTTCATCATTTTTGAGGATTTAAAAAAAATGACGAAATGACAAAAACGATGGGTTATAGCCCATGTTTTTTGAAATTTTGAAAAAAAAAGTTAGCCTCGTTTCTCATCATTTTGGACCATGGGCTATAGCCCATATCGTACGGCATACTATAGCGTGCCGTTTTTCATCATTTTTGAGGATTTAAAAAAAAATGACGAAATGACAAAAACGATGGGTTATAGCCCATGTTTTTTGAAATTTTGAAAAAAAAAGTTAGCCTCGTTTCTCATCATTTTGGACCATGGGCTATATCCCATATCGTACGGCATACTATAGCGCACCGTTTTTCATCCTTTTTGAGGATTTGAAAAAAATGACGAAATGACAAAAACGATGGGTTATAGCCCATGTTTTTTGAAATTTAGAAAAAAATAGTTAGCCTCGTTTCTCATCATTTTGGACCATGGGCTATAGCCCATATCGTACGGCATACTATAGCGCGCCGTTTTTCATCATTTTTGAGGATTTGAAAAAAATGACGAAATGACAAAAACGATGGGTTATAGCCCATGTTTTTTGAAATTTTGAAAAAAAAAGTTAGCCTCGTTTCTCATCATTTTGGACCATGGGCTATAGCCCATATCGTACAGCATACTATAGCGCGCCGTTTTTCATCATTTTTGAGGATTTAAAAAAAATGACGAAATGACAAAAACGATGGGTTATAGCCCATGTTTTTTGAAATTTTGAAAAAAAAAGTTAGCCTCGTTTCTCATCATTTTGGACCATGGGCTATAGCCCATATCGTACGGCATACTATAGCGCGCCGTTTTTCATCATTTTTGAGGATTTAAAAAAAATGACGAAATGACAAAAACGATGGGTTATAGCCCATGTTTTTTGAAATTTTGAAAAAAAAAGTTAGCCTCGTTTCTCATCATTTTGGACCATGGGCTATAGCCCATATCGTACGGCATACTATAGCGCGCCGTTTTTCATCATTTTTGAGGATTTTAAAAAAATGACGAAATGACAAAAACGATGGGTTATAGCCCATGTTTTTTTTAATTTTGAAAAAAAAAGTTAGCCTCGTTTCTCATCATTTTGGACCATGGGCTATAGCCCATATCGTACGGCATACTATAGCGCGCGTTTTTCATCATTTTTGAGGATTTAAAAAAAATGACGAAATGACAAAAACGATGGGTTATAGCCCATGTTTTTTGAAATTTTGAAAAAAAAAGTTAGCCTCGTTTCTCATCATTTTGGACCATGGGCTATAGCCCATATCGTACGGCATACTATAGCGTGCCGTTTTTCATCATTTTTGAGGATTTAAAAAAAAATGACGAAATGACAAAAACGATGGGTTATAGCCCATGTTTTTTGAAATTTTGAAAAAAAAAGTTAGCCTCGTTTCTCATCATTTTGGACCATGGGCTATATCCCATATCGTACGGCATACTATAGCGCACCGTTTTTCATCCTTTTTGAGGATTTGAAAAAAATGACGAAATGACAAAAACGATGGGTTATAGCCCATGTTTTTTGAAATTTAGAAAAAAATAGTTAGCCTCGTTTCTCATCATTTTGGACCATGGGCTATAGCCCATATCGTACGGCATACTATAGCGCGCCGTTTTTCATCATTTTTGAGGATTTGAAAAAAATGACGAAATGACAAAAACGATGGGTTATAGCCCATGTTTTTTGAAATTTTGAAAAAAAAAGTTAGCCTCGTTTCTCATCATTTTGGACCATGGGCTATAGCCCATATCGTACGGCATACTATAGCGCGCCGTTTTTCATCATTTTTGAGGATTTAAAAAAAATGACGAAATGACAAAAACGATGGGTTATAGCCCATGTTTTTTGAAATTTTGGAAAAAAAAGTTAGCCTCGTTTCTCATCATTTTGGACCATGGGCTATAGCCCATATCGTACGGCATACTATAGCGCGCCGTTTTTCATCATTTTTGAGGATTTAAAAAAAATGACGAAATGACAAAAACGATGGGTTATAGCCCATGTTTTTTGAAATTTTGAAAAAAAAAGTTAGCCTCGTTTCTCATCATTTTGGACCATGGGCTATAGCCCATATCGTACGGCATACTATAGCGCGCCGTTTTTCATCATTTTTGAGGATTTAAAAAAAATGACGAAATGACAAAAACGATGGGTTATAGCCCATGTTTTTTGAAATTTTGGAAAAAAAAGTTAGCCTCGTTTCTCATCATTTTGGACCATGGGCTATAGCCCATATCGTACGGCATACTATAGCGCGCCGTTTTTCATCATTTTTGAGGATTTAAAAAAAATGACGAAATGACAAAAACGATGGGTTATAGCCCATGTTTTTTGAAATTTTGAAAAAAAAAGTTAGCCTCGTTTCTCATCATTTTGGACCATGGGCTATAGCCCATATCGTACAGCATACTATAGCGCGCCGTTTTTCATCATTTTTGAGGATTTAAAAAAAATGACGAAATGACAAAAACGATGGGTTATAGCCCATGTTTTTTGAAATTTTGAAAAAAAAAGTTAGCCTCGTTTCTCATCATTTTGGACCATGGGCTATAGCCCATATCGTACGGCATACTATAGCGCGCCGTTTTTCATCATTTTTGAGGATTTAAAAAAAATGACGAAATGACAAAAACGATGGGTTATAGCCCATGTTTTTTGAAATTTTGAAAAAAAAAGTTAGCCTCGTTTCTCATCATTTTGGACCATGGGCTATAGCCCATATCGTACGGCATACTATAGCGCGCCGTTTTTCATCATTTTTGAGGATTTTAAAAAAATGACGAAATGACAAAAACGATGGGTTATAGCCCATGTTTTTTTTAATTTTGAAAAAAAAAGTTAGCCTCGTTTCTCATCATTTTGGACCATGGGCTATAGCCCATATCGTACGGCATACTATAGCGCGCGTTTTTCATCATTTTTGAGGATTTAAAAACAATGACGAAATGACAAAAACGATGGGTTATAGCCCATGTTTTTTGAAATTTTGAAAAAAAAAGTTAGCCTCGTTTCTCATCATTTTGGACCATGGGCTATATCCCATATCGTACGGCATACTATAGCGCACCGTTTTTCATCCTTTTTGAGGATTTGAAAAAAATGACGAAATGACAAAAACGATGGGTTATAGCCCATGTTTTTTGAAATTTAGAAAAAAATAGTTAGCCTCGTTTCTCATCATTTTGGACCATGGGCTATAGCCCATATCGTACGGCATACTATAGCGCGCCGTTTTTCATCATTTTTGAGGATTTGAAAAAAATGACGAAATGACAAATACGATGGGTTATAGCCCATGTTTTTTGAAATTTAGAAAAAAATAGTTAGCCTCGTTTCTCATCATTTTGGACCATGGGCTATAGCCCATATCGTACGGCATACTATAGCGCGCCGTTTTTTATCATTTTTGAGGATTTGAAAAAAATGACGAAATGACAAAAACGATGGGTTATAGCCCATGTTTTTTGAAATTTTGAAAAAAAAAGTTAGCCTCGTTTCTCATCATTTTGGACCATGGGCTATAGCCCATATCGTACGGCATACTATAGCGCGCCGTTTTTCATCATTTTTGAGGATTTGAAAAAAATGACGAAATGACAAAAACGATGGGTTATAGCCCATGTTTTTTGAAATTTTGAATAAAAAAGTTAGTCTCGTTTCTCATCATTTTGGACCATGGGCTATAGCCCATATCGTACGGCATACTATAGCGCGCCGTTTTTCATCATTTTTGAGGATTTGAAAAGAATGACGAAATGACAAAAACGATGGGTTATAGCCCATGTTTTTTGAAATTTTGAAAAAAAAAGTTAGCCTCGTTTCTCATCATTTTGGACCATGGGCTATAGCCCATATCGTACGGCATACTATAGCGCGCCGTTTTTCATCATTTTTGAGGATTTAAAAAAAATGACGAAATGACAAAAACGATGGGTTATAGCCCATGTTTTTTGAAATTTTGAAAAAAAAAGTTAGCCTCGTTTCTCATCATTTTGGACCATGGGCTATAGCCCATATCGTACGGCATACTATAGCGCGCCGTTTTTCATAATTTTTGAGGATTTGAAAAAAATTACGAAATGACAAAAACGATGGGTTATAGCCCATGTTTTTTGAAATTTCGAAAAAAAAAGTTAGCCTCGTTTCTCATCATTTTGGACCATGGGCTATAGCCCATATCGTACGGCATACTATAGCGCGCCGTTTTTCATCATTTTTGAGGATTTGAAAAAAATGACGAAATGACAAAAACGATGGGTTATAGCCCATGTTTTTTGAAATTTTGAAAAAAAAAGTTAGCCTCGTTTCTCATCATTTTGGACCATGGGCTATAGCCCATATCGTACGGCATACTATAGCGCGCCGTTTTTCATCATTTTTGAGGATTTAAAAAAAATGACGAAATGACAAAAACGATGGGTTATAGCCCATGTTTTTTGAAATTTTGAAAAAAAAAGTTAGCCTCGTTTCTCATCATTTTGGACCATGGGCTATAGCCCATATCGTACGGCATACTATAGCGCGCCGTTTTTCATAATTTTTGAGGATTTGAAAAAAATTACGAAATGACAAAAACGATGGGTTATAGCCCATGTTTTTTGAAATTTCGAAAAAAAAAGTTAGCCTCGTTTCTCATCATTTTGGACCATGGGCTATAGCCCATATCGTACGGCATACTATAGCGCGCCGTTTTTCATCATTTTTGAGGATTTGAAAAAATTGACGAAATGACAAAAACGATGGGTTATAGCCCATGTTTTTTGAAATTTAGAAAAAAATAGTTAGCCTCGTTTCTCATCATTTTGGACCATGGGCTATAGCCCATATCGTACGGCATACTATAGCGCGCCGTTTTTCATAATTTTTGAGGATTTGAAAAAAATGACGAAATGACAAAAACGATGGGTTATAGCCCATGTTTTTTGAAATTTCGGAAAAAAAAGTTAGCCTCGTTTCTCATCATTTTGGACCATGGGCTATAGCCCATATCGTACGGCATACTATAGCGCGCCGTTTTTCATCATTTTTGAGGATTTTAAAAAAATGACGAAATGACAAAAACGATGGGTTATAGCCCATGTTTTTTGAAATTTAGAAAAAAATAGTTAGCCTCGTTTCTCATCATTTTGGACCATGGGCTATAGCCCATATCGTACGGCATACTATAGCGCGCCGTTTTTTATCATTTTTGAGGATTTGAAAAAAATGACGAAATGACAAAAACGATGGGTTATAGCCCATGTTTTTTGAAATTTTGAAAAAAAAAGTTAGCCTCGTTTCTCATCATTTTGGACCATGGGCTATAGCCCATATCGTACGGCATACTATAGCGCGCTGTTTTTCATCATTTTTGAGGATTTGAAAAAAATGACGAAATGACAAAAACGATGGGTTATAGCCCATGTTTTTTGAAATTTTGAAAAAAAAAGTTAGCCTCGTTTCTCATCATTTTGGACCATGGGCTATAGCCCATATCGTACGGCATACTATAGCGCGCCGTTTTTCATCATTTTTGAGGATTTAAAAAAAATTACGAAATGACAAAAACGATGGGTTATAGCCCATGTTTTTTGAAATTTTGAAAAAAAAAGTTAGCCTCGTTTCTCATCATTTTGGACCATGGGCTATAGCCCATATCGTACGGCATACTATAGCGCGCCGTTTTTCATCATTTTTGAGGATTTAAAAAAAATGACGAAATGACAAAAACGATGGGTTATAGCCCATGTTTTTTGAAATTTTGGAAAAAAAAGTTAGCCTCGTTTCTCATCATTTTGGACCATGGGCTATAGCCCATATCGTACGGCATACTATAGCGCGCCGTTTTTCATCATTTTTGAGGATTTGAAAAAAATGACGAAATGACAAAAACGATGGGTTATAGCCCATGTTTTTTGAAATTTAGAAAAAAATAGTTAGCCTCGTTTCTCATCATTTTGGACCATGGGCTATAGCCCATATCGTACGGCATACTATAGCGCGCCGTTTTTCATCATTTTTGAGGATTTAAAAAAAATGACGAAATGACAAAAACGATGGGTTATAGCCCATGTTTTTTGAAATTTTGAAAAAAAAAGTTAGCCTCGTTTCTCATCATTTTGGACCATGGGCTATAGCCCATATCGTACGGCATACTATAGCGCGCCGTTTTTCATCATTTTTGAGGATTTTAAAAAAATGACGAAATGACAAAAACGATGGGTTATAGCCCATGTTTTTTTAAATTTTGAAAAAAAAAGTTAGCCTCGTTTCTCATCATTTTGGACCATGGGCTATAGCCCATATCGTACGGCATACTATAGCGCGCGTTTTTCATCATTTTTGAGGATTTAAAAAAAATGACGAAATGACAAAAACGATGGGTTATAGCCCATGTTTTTTGAAATTTTGAAAAAAAAAGTTAGCCTCGTTTCTCATCATTTTGGACCATGGGCTATAGCCCATATCGTACGGCATACTATAGCGTGCCGTTTTTCATCATTTTTGAGGATTTAAAAAAAAATGACGAAATGACAAAAACGATGGGTTATAGCCCATGTTTTTTGAAATTTTGAAAAAAAAAGTTAGCCTCGTTTCTCATCATTTTGGACCATGGGCTATATCCCATATCGTACGGCATACTATAGCGCACCGTTTTTCATCCTTTTTGAGGATTTGAAAAAAATGACGAAATGACAAAAACGATGGGTTATAGCCCATGTTTTTTGAAATTTAGAAAAAAATAGTTAGCCTCGTTTCTCATCATTTTGGACCATGGGCTATAGCCCATATCGTACGGCATACTATAGCGCGCCGTTTTTCATCATTTTTGAGGATTTGAAAAAAATGACGAAATGACAAAAACGATGGGTTATAGCCCATGTTTTTTGAAATTTAGAAAAAAATAGTTAGCCTCGTTTCTCATCATTTTGGACCATGGGCTATAGCCCATATCGTACGGCATACTATAGCGCGCCGTTTTTTATCATTTTTGAGGATTTGAAAAAAATGACGAAATGACAAAAACGATGGGTTATAGCCCATGTTTTTTGAAATTTTGAAAAAAAAAGTTAGCCTCGTTTCTCATCATTTTGGACCATGGGCTATAGCCCATATCGTACGGCATACTATAGCGCGCCGTTTTTCATCATTTTTGAGGATTTGAAAAAAATGACGAAATGACAAAAACGATGGGTTATAGCCCATGTTTTTTGAAATTTTGAAAAAAAAAGTTAGCCTCGTTTCTCATCATTTTGGACCATGGGCTATAGCCCATATCGTACGGCATACTATAGCGCGCCGTTTTTCATCATTTTTGAGGATTTGAAAAAAATGACGAAATGACAAAAACGATGGGTTATAGCCCATGTTTTTTGAAATTTTGAAAAAAAAAGTTAGCCTCGTTTCTCATCATTTTGGACCATGGGCTATAGCCCATATCGTACGGCATACTATAGCGCGCCGTTTTTCATCATTTTTGAGGATTTAAAAAAAATGACGAAATGACAAAAACGATGGGTTATAGCCCATGTTTTTTGAAATTTTGAAAAAAAAAGTTAGCCTCGTTTCTCATCATTTTGGACCATGGGCTATAGCCCATATCGTACGGCATACTATAGCGCGCCGTTTTTCATAATTTTTGAGGATTTGAAAAAAATTACGAAATTACAAAAACGATGGGTTATAGCCCATGTTTTTTGAAATTTCGAAAAAAAAAGTTAGCCTCGTTTCTCATCATTTTGGACCATGGGCTATAGCCCATATCGTACGGCATACTATAGCGCGCCGTTTTTCATCATTTTTGAGGATTTGAAAAAATTGACGAAATGACAAAAACGATGGGTTATAGCCCATGTTTTTTGAAATTTAGAAAAAAATAGTTAGCCTCGTTTCTCATCATTTTGGACCATGGGCTATAGCCCATATCGTACGGCATACTATAGCGCGCCGTTTTTCATCATTTTTGAGGATTTTAAAAAAATGACGAAATGACAAAAACGATGGGTTATAGCCCATGTTTTTTGAAATTTAGAAAAAAATAGTTAGCCTCGTTTCTCATCATTTTGGACCATGGGCTATAGCCCATATCGTACGGCATACTATAGCGCGCCGTTTTTTATCATTTTTGAGGATTTGAAAAAAATGACGAAATGACAAAAACGATGGGTTATAGCCCATGTTTTTTGAAATTTTGAAAAAAAAAGTTAGCCTCGTTTCTCATCATTTTGGACCATGGGCTATAGCCCATATCGTACGGCATACTATAGCGCGCTGTTTTTCATCATTTTTGAGGATTTGAAAAAAATGACAAAATGACAAAAACGATGGGTTATAGCCCATGTTTTTTGAAATTTTGGAAAAAAAAGTTAGCCTCGTTTCTCATCATTTTGGACCATGGGCTATAGCCCATATCGTACGGCATACTATAGCGCGCCGTTTTTCATCATTTTTGAGGATTTAAAAAAAATGACGAAATGACAAAAACGATGGGTTATAGCCCATGTTTTTTGAAATTTTGAAAAAAAAAGTTAGCCTCGTTTCTCATCATTTTGGACCATGGGCTATAGCCCATATCGTACGGCATACTATAGCGCGCCGTTTTTCATCATTTTTGAGGATTTTAAAAAAATGACGAAATGACAAAAACGATGGGTTATAGCCCATGTTTTTTTAAATTTTGAAAAAAAAAGTTAGCCTCGTTTCTCATCATTTTGGACCATGGGCTATAGCCCATATCGTACGGCATACTATAGCGCGCGTTTTTCATCATTTTTGAGGATTTAAAAAAATTGACGAAATGACAAAAACGATGGGTTATAGCCCATGTTTTTTGAAATTTAGAAAAAAATAGTTAGCCTCGTTTCTCATCATTTTGGACCATGGGCTATAGCCCATATCGTACGGCATACTATAGCGCGCCGTTTTTCATAATTTTTGAGGATTTGAAAAAAATGACGAAATGACAAAAACGATGGGTTATAGCCCATGTTTTTTGAAATTTCGGAAAAAAAAGTTAGCCTCGTTTCTCATCATTTTGGACCATGGGCTATAGCCCATATCGTACGGCATACTATAGCGCGCCGTTTTTCATCATTTTTGAGGATTTTAAAAAAATGACGAAATGACAAAAACGATGGGTTATAGCCCATGTTTTTTGAAATTTAGAAAAAAATAGTTAGCCTCGTTTCTCATCATTTTGGACCATGGGCTATAGCCCATATCGTACGGCATACTATAGCGCGCCGTTTTTTATCATTTTTGAGGATTTGAAAAAAATGACGAAATGACAAAAACGATGGGTTATAGCCCATGTTTTTTGAAATTTTGAAAAAAAAAGTTAGCCTCGTTTCTCATCATTTTGGACCATGGGCTATAGCCCATATCGTACGGCATACTATAGCGCGCCGTTTTTCATCATTTTTGAGGATTTGAAAAAAATGACGAAATGACAAAAACGATGGGTTATAGCCCATGTTTTTTGAAATTTTGAAAAAAAAAGTTAGCCTCGTTTCTCATCATTTTGGACCATGGGCTATAGCCCATATCGTACGGCATACTATAGCGCGCCGTTTTTCATCATTTTTGAGGATTTAAAAAAAATGACGAAATGACAAAAACGATGGGTTATAGCCCATGTTTTTTGAAATTTTGAAAAAAAAAGTTAGCCTCGTTTCTCATCATTTTGGACCATGGGCTATAGCCCATATCGTACGGCATACTATAGCGCGCCGTTTTTCATAATTTTTGAGGATTTGAAAAAAATTACGAAATGACAAAAACGATGGGTTATAGCCCATGTTTTTTGAAATTTCGAAAAAAAAAGTTAGCCTCGTTTCTCATCATTTTGGACCATGGGCTATAGCCCATATCGTACGGCATACTATAGCGCGCCGTTTTTCATCATTTTTGAGGATTTGAAAAAATTGACGAAATGACAAAAACGATGGGTTATAGCCCATGTTTTTTGAAATTTAGAAAAAAATAGTTAGCCTCGTTTCTCATCATTTTGGACCATGGGCTATAGCCCATATCGTACGGCATACTATAGCGCGCCGTTTTTCATAATTTTTGAGGATTTGAAAAAAATGACGAAATGACAAAAACGATGGGTTATAGCCCATGTTTTTTGAAATTTCGGAAAAAAAAGTTAGCCTCGTTTCTCATCATTTTGGACCATGGGCTATAGCCCATATCGTACGGCATACTATAGCGCGCCGTTTTTCATCATTTTTGAGGATTTTAAAAAAATGACGAAATGACAAAAACGATGGGTTATAGCCCATGTTTTTTGAAATTTAGAAAAAAATAGTTAGCCTCGTTTCTCATCATTTTGGACCATGGGCTATAGCCCATATCGTACGGCATACTATAGCGCGCCGTTTTTTATCATTTTTGAGGATTTGAAAAAAATGACGAAATGACAAAAACGATGGGTTATAGCCCATGTTTTTTGAAATTTTGAAAAAAAAAGTTAGCCTCGTTTCTCATCATTTTGGACCATGGGCTATAGCCCATATCGTACGGCATACTATAGCGCGCTGTTTTTCATCATTTTTGAGGATTTGAAAAAAATGACGAAATGACAAAAACGATGGGTTATAGCCCATGTTTTTTGAAATTTTGAAAAAAAAAGTTAGCCTCGTTTCTCATCATTTTGGACCATGGGCTATAGCCCATATCGTACGGCATACTATAGCGCGCCGTTTTTCATCATTTTTGAGGATTTTAAAAAAATTACGAAATGACAAAAACGATGGGTTATAGCCCATGTTTTTTGAAATTTTGAAAAAAAAAGTTAGCCTCGTTTCTCATCATTTTGGACCATGGGCTATAGCCCATATCGTACGGCATACTATAGCGCGCCGTTTTTCATCATTTTTGAGGATTTAAAAAAAATGACGAAATGACAAAAACGATGGGTTATAGCCCATGTTTTTTGAAATTTTGGAAAAAAAAGTTAGCCTCGTTTCTCATCATTTTGGACCATGGGCTATAGCCCATATCGTACGGCATACTATAGCGCGCCGTTTTTCATCATTTTTGAGGATTTGAAAAAAATGACGAAATGACAAAAACGATGGGTTATAGCCCATGTTTTTTGAAATTTAGAAAAAAATAGTTAGCCTCGTTTCTCATCATTTTGGACCATGGGCTATAGCCCATATCGTACGGCATACTATAGCGCGCCGTTTTTCATCATTTTTGAGGATTTAAAAAAAATGACGAAATGACAAAAACGATGGGTTATAGCCCATGTTTTTTGAAATTTTGAAAAAAAAAGTTAGCCTCGTTTCTCATCATTTTGGACCATGGGCTATAGCCCATATCGTACGGCATACTATAGCGCGCCGTTTTTCATCATTTTTGAGGATTTTAAAAAAATGACGAAATGACAAAAACGATGGGTTATAGCCCATGTTTTTTTAAATTTTGAAAAAAAAAGTTAGCCTCGTTTCTCATCATTTTGGACCATGGGCTATAGCCCATATCGTACGGCATACTATAGCGCGCGTTTTTCATCATTTTTGAGGATTTAAAAAAAATGACGAAATGACAAAAACGATGGGTTATAGCCCATGTTTTTTGAAATTTTGAAAAAAAAAGTTAGCCTCGTTTCTCATCATTTTGGACCATGGGCTATAGCCCATATCGTACGGCATACTATAGCGTGCCGTTTTTCATCATTTTTGAGGATTTAAAAAAAAATGACGAAATGACAAAAACGATGGGTTATAGCCCATGTTTTTTGAAATTTTGAAAAAAAAAGTTAGCCTCGTTTCTCATCATTTTGGACCATGGGCTATATCCCATATCGTACGGCATACTATAGCGCACCGTTTTTCATCCTTTTTGAGGATTTGAAAAAAATGACGAAATGACAAAAACGATGGGTTATAGCCCATGTTTTTTGAAATTTAGAAAAAAATAGTTAGCCTCGTTTCTCATCATTTTGGACCATGGGCTATAGCCCATATCGTACGGCATACTATAGCGCGCCGTTTTTCATCATTTTTGAGGATTTGAAAAAAATGACGAAATGACAAAAACGATGGGTTATAGCCCATGTTTTTTGAAATTTAGAAAAAAATAGTTAGCCTCGTTTCTCATCATTTTGGACCATGGGCTATAGCCCATATCGTACGGCATACTATAGCGCGCCGTTTTTTATCATTTTTGAGGATTTGAAAAAAATGACGAAATGACAAAAACGATGGGTTATAGCCCATGTTTTTTGAAATTTTGAAAAAAAAAGTTAGCCTCGTTTCTCATCATTTTGGACCATGGGCTATAGCCCATATCGTACGGCATACTATAGCGCGCCGTTTTTCATCATTTTTGAGGATTTGAAAAAAATGACGAAATGACAAAAACGATGGGTTATAGCCCATGTTTTTTGAAATTTTGAAAAAAAAAGTTAGCCTCGTTTCTCATCATTTTGGACCATGGGCTATAGCCCATATCGTACGGCATACTATAGCGCGCCGTTTTTCATCATTTTTGAGGATTTGAAAAAAATGACGAAATGACAAAAACGATGGGTTATAGCCCATGTTTTTTGAAATTTTGAAAAAAAAAGTTAGCCTCGTTTCTCATCATTTTGGACCATGGGCTATAGCCCATATCGTACGGCATACTATAGCGCGCCGTTTTTCATCATTTTTGAGGATTTAAAAAAAATGACGAAATGACAAAAACGATGGGTTATAGCCCATGTTTTTTGAAATTTTGAAAAAAAAAGTTAGCCTCGTTTCTCATCATTTTGGACCATGGGCTATAGCCCATATCGTACGGCATACTATAGCGCGCCGTTTTTCATAATTTTTGAGGATTTGAAAAAAATTACGAAATTACAAAAACGATGGGTTATAGCCCATGTTTTTTGAAATTTCGAAAAAAAAAGTTAGCCTCGTTTCTCATCATTTTGGACCATGGGCTATAGCCCATATCGTACGGCATACTATAGCGCGCCGTTTTTCATCATTTTTGAGGATTTGAAAAAATTGACGAAATGACAAAAACGATGGGTTATAGCCCATGTTTTTTGAAATTTAGAAAAAAATAGTTAGCCTCGTTTCTCATCATTTTGGACCATGGGCTATAGCCCATATCGTACGGCATACTATAGCGCGCCGTTTTTCATCATTTTTGAGGATTTTAAAAAAATGACGAAATGACAAAAACGATGGGTTATAGCCCATGTTTTTTGAAATTTAGAAAAAAATAGTTAGCCTCGTTTCTCATCATTTTGGACCATGGGCTATAGCCCATATCGTACGGCATACTATAGCGCGCCGTTTTTTATCATTTTTGAGGATTTGAAAAAAATGACGAAATGACAAAAACGATGGGTTATAGCCCATGTTTTTTGAAATTTTGAAAAAAAAAGTTAGCCTCGTTTCTCATCATTTTGGACCATGGGCTATAGCCCATATCGTACGGCATACTATAGCGCGCTGTTTTTCATCATTTTTGAGGATTTGAAAAAAATGACAAAATGACAAAAACGATGGGTTATAGCCCATGTTTTTTGAAATTTTGGAAAAAAAAGTTAGCCTCGTTTCTCATCATTTTGGACCATGGGCTATAGCCCATATCGTACGGCATACTATAGCGCGCCGTTTTTCATCATTTTTGAGGATTTAAAAAAAATGACGAAATGACAAAAACGATGGGTTATAGCCCATGTTTTTTGAAATTTTGAAAAAAAAAGTTAGCCTCGTTTCTCATCATTTTGGACCATGGGCTATAGCCCATATCGTACGGCATACTATAGCGCGCCGTTTTTCATCATTTTTGAGGATTTTAAAAAAATGACGAAATGACAAAAACGATGGGTTATAGCCCATGTTTTTTTAAATTTTGAAAAAAAAAGTTAGCCTCGTTTCTCATCATTTTGGACCATGGGCTATAGCCCATATCGTACGGCATACTATAGCGCGCGTTTTTCATCATTTTTGAGGATTTAAAAAAATTGACGAAATGACAAAAACGATGGGTTATAGCCCATGTTTTTTGAAATTTAGAAAAAAATAGTTAGCCTCGTTTCTCATCATTTTGGACCATGGGCTATAGCCCATATCGTACGGCATACTATAGCGCGCCGTTTTTCATAATTTTTGAGGATTTGAAAAAAATGACGAAATGACAAAAACGATGGGTTATAGCCCATGTTTTTTGAAATTTCGGAAAAAAAAGTTAGCCTCGTTTCTCATCATTTTGGACCATGGGCTATAGCCCATATCGTACGGCATACTATAGCGCTCCGTTTTTCATCATTTTTGAGGATTTTAAAAAAATGACGAAATGACAAAAACGATGGGTTATAGCCCATGTTTTTTGAAATTTAGAAAAAAATAGTTAGCCTCGTTTCTCATCATTTTGGACCATGGGCTATAGCCCATATCGTACGGCATACTATAGCGCGCCGTTTTTTATCATTTTTGAGGATTTGAAAAAAATGACGAAATGACAAAAACGATGGGTTATAGCCCATGTTTTTTGAAATTTTGAAAAAAAAAGTTAGCCTCGTTTCTCATCATTTTGGACCATGGGCTATAGCCCATATCGTACGGCATACTATAGCGCGCTGTTTTTCATCATTTTTGAGGATTTGAAAAAAATGACGAAATGACAAAAACGATGGGTTATAGCCCATGTTTTTTGAAATTTTGGAAAAAAAAGTTAGCCTCGTTTCTCATCATTTTGGACCATGGGCTATAGCCCATATCGTACGGCATACTATAGCGCGCCGTTTTTCATCATTTTTGAGGATTTAAAAAAAATGACGAAATGACAAAAACGATGGGTTATAGCCCATGTTTTTTGAAATTTTGAAAAAAAAAGTTAGCCTCGTTTCTCATCATTTTGGACCATGGGCTATAGCCCATATCGTACGGCATACTATAGCGCGCCGTTTTTCATCATTTTTGAGGATTTTAAAAAAATGACGAAATGACAAAAACGATGGGTTATAGCCCATGTTTTTTTAAATTTTGAAAAAAAAAGTTAGCCTCGTTTCTCATCATTTTGGACCATGGGCTATAGCCCATATCGTACGGCATACTATAGCGCGCGTTTTTCATCATTTTTGAGGATTTAAAAAAAATGACGAAATGACAAAAACGATGGGTTATAGCCCATGTTTTTTGAAATTTTGAAAAAAAAAGTTAGCCTCGTTTCTCATCATTTTGGACCATGGGCTATAGCCCATATCGTACGGCATACTATAGCGTGCCGTTTTTCATCATTTTTGAGGATTTAAAAAAAAATGACGAAATGACAAAAACGATGGGTTATAGCCCATGTTTTTTGAAATTTTGAAAAAAAAAGTTAGCCTCGTTTCTCATCATTTTGGACCATGGGCTATATCCCATATCGTACGGCATACTATAGCGCACCGTTTTTCATCCTTTTTGAGGATTTGAAAAAAATGACGAAATGACAAAAACGATGGGTTATAGCCCATGTTTTTTGAAATTTAGAAAAAAATAGTTAGCCTCGTTTCTCATCATTTTGGACCATGGGCTATAGCCCATATCGTACGGCATACTATAGCGCGCCGTTTTTCATCATTTTTGAGGATTTGAAAAAAATGACGAAATGACAAAAACGATGGGTTATAGCCCATGTTTTTTGAAATTTAGAAAAAAATAGTTAGCCTCGTTTCTCATCATTTTGGACCATGGGCTATAGCCCATATCGTACGGCATACTATAGCGCGCCGTTTTTTATCATTTTTGAGGATTTGAAAAAAATGACGAAATGACAAAAACGATGGGTTATAGCCCATGTTTTTTGAAATTTTGAAAAAAAAAGTTAGCCTCGTTTCTCATCATTTTGGACCATGGGCTATAGCTCATATCGTACGGCATACTATAGCGCGCCGTTTTTCATCATTTTTGAGGATTTGAAAAAAATGACGAAATGACAAAAACGATGGGTTATAGCCCATGTTTTTTGAAATTTTGAAAAAAAAAGTTAGCCTCGTTTCTCATCATTTTGGACCATGGGCTATAGCCCATATCGTACGGCATACTATAGCGCGCCGTTTTTCATCATTTTTGAGGATTTAAAAAAAATTGACGAAATGACAAAAACGATGGGTTATAGCCCATGTTTTTTGAAATTTTGAAAAAAAAAGTTAGCCTCGTTTCTCATCATTTTGGACCATGGGCTATAGCCCATATCGTACGGCATACTATAGCGCGCCGTTTTTCATAATTTTTGAGGATTTGAAAAAAATTACGAAATGACAAAAACGATGGGTTATAGCCCATGTTTTTTGAAATTTCGAAAAATAAAGTTAGCCTCGTTTCTCATCATTTTGGACCATGGGCTATAGCCCATATCGTACGGCATACTATAGCGCGCCGTTTTTCATCATTTTTGAGGATTTGAAAAAATTGACGAAATGACAAAGACGATGGGTTATAGCCCATGTTTTTTGAAATTTAGAAAAAAATAGTTAGCCTCGTTTCTCATCATTTTGGACCATGGGCTATAGCCCATATCGTACGGCATACTATAGCGCGCCGTTTTTCATAATTTTTGAGGATTTGAAAAAAATGACGAAATGACAAAAACGATGGGTTATAGCCCATGTTTTTTGAAATTTTGAAAAAAAAAGTTAGCCTCGTTTCTCATCATTTTGGACCATGGGCTATAGCCCATATCGTACGGCATACTATAGCGTGCCGTTTTTCATCATTTTTGAGGATTTAAAAAAAAATGACGAAATGACAAAAACGATGGGTTATAGCCCATGTTTTTTGAAATTTTGAAAAAAAAAGTTAGCCTCGTTTCTCATCATTTTGGACCATGGGCTATATCCCATATCGTACGGCATACTATAGCGCACCGTTTTTCATCCTTTTTGAGGATTTGAAAAAAATGACGAAATGACAAAAACGATGGGTTATAGCCCATGTTTTTTGAAATTTAGAAAAAAATAGTTAGCCTCGTTTCTCATCATTTTGGACCATGGGCTATAGCCCATATCGTACGGCATACTATAGCGCGCCGTTTTTCATCATTTTTGAGGATTTGAAAAAAATGACGAAATGACAAAAACGATGGGTTATAGCCCATGTTTTTTGAAATTTAGAAAAAAATAGTTAGCCTCGTTTCTCATCATTTTGGACCATGGGCTATAGCCCATATCGTACGGCATACTATAGCGCGCCGTTTTTTATCATTTTTGAGGATTTGAAAAAAATGACGAAATGACAAAAACGATGGGTTATAGCCCATGTTTTTTGAAATTTTGAAAAAAAAAGTTAGCCTCGTTTCTCATCATTTTGGACCATGGGCTATAGCCCATATCGTACGGCATACTATAGCGCGCCGTTTTTCATCATTTTTGAGGATTTGAAAAAAATGACGAAATGACAAAAACGATGGGTTATAGCCCATGTTTTTTGAAATTTTGAAAAAAAAAGTTAGCCTCGTTTCTCATCATTTTGGACCATGGGCTATAGCCCATATCGTACGGCATACTATAGCGCGCCGTTTTTCATCATTTTTGAGGATTTGAAAAAAATGACGAAATGACAAAAACGATGGGTTATAGCCCATGTTTTTTGAAATTTTGAAAAAAAAAGTTAGCCTCGTTTCTCATCATTTTGGACCATGGGCTATAGCCCATATCGTACGGCATACTATAGCGCGCCGTTTTTCATCATTTTTGAGGATTTAAAAAAAATGACGAAATGACAAAAACGATGGGTTATAGCCCATGTTTTTTGAAATTTTGAAAAAAAAAGTTAGCCTCGTTTCTCATCATTTTGGACCATGGGCTATAGCCCATATCGTACGGCATACTATAGCGCGCCGTTTTTCATAATTTTTGAGGATTTGAAAAAAATTACGAAATGACAAAAACGATGGGTTATAGCCCATGTTTTTTGAAATTTCGAAAAAAAAAGTTAGCCTCGTTTCTCATCATTTTGGACCATGGGCTATAGCCCATATCGTACGGCATACTATAGCGCGCCGTTTTTCATCATTTTTGAGGATTTGAAAAAATTGACGAAATGACAAAGACGATGGGTTATAGCCCATGTTTTTTGAAATTTAGAAAATAATAGTTAGCCTCGTTTCTCATCATTTTGGACCATGGGCTATAGCCCATATCGTACGGCATACTATAGCGCGCCGTTTTTCATAATTTTTGAGGATTTGAAAAAAATGACGAAATGACAAAAACGATGGGTTATAGCCCATGTTTTTTGAAATTTAGAAAAAAATAGTTAGCCTCGTTTCTCATCATTTTGGACCATGGGCTATAGCCCATATCGTACGGCATACTATAGCGCGCCGTTTTTCATAATTTTTGAGGATTTGAAAAAAATGACGAAATGACAAAAACGATGGGTTATAGCCCATGTTTTTTGAAATTTCGGAAAAAAAAGTTAGCCTCGTTTCTCATCATTTTGGACCATGGGCTATAGCCCATATCGTACGGCATACTATAGCGCGCCGTTTTTCATCATTTTTGAGGATTTTAAAAAAATGACGAAATGACAAAAACGATGGGTTATAGCCCATGTTTTTTGAAATTTAGAAAAAAATAGTTAGCCTCGTTTCTCATCATTTTGGACCATGGGCTATAGCCCATATCGTACGGCATACTATAGCGCGCCGTTTTTTATCATTTTTGAGGATTTGAAAAAAATGACGAAATGACAAAAACGATGGGTTATAGCCCATGTTTTTTGAAATTTTGAAAAAAAAAGTTAGCCTCGTTTCTCATCATTTTGGACCATGGGCTATAGCCCATATCGTACGGCATACTATAGCGCGCTGTTTTTCATCATTTTTGAGGATTTGAAAAAAATGACGAAATGACAAAAACGATGGGTTATAGCCCATGTTTTTTGAAATTTTGAAAAAAAAAGTTAGCCTCGTTTCTCATCATTTTGGACCATGGGCTATAGCCCATATCGTACGGCATACTATAGCGCGCCGTTTTTCATCATTTTTGAGGATTTTAAAAAAATTACGAAATGACAAAAACGATGGGTTATAGCCCATGTTTTTTGAAATTTTGAAAAAAAAAGTTAGCCTCGTTTCTCATCATTTTGGACCATGGGCTATAGCCCATATCGTACGGCATACTATAGCGCGCCGTTTTTCATCATTTTTGAGGATTTAAAAAAAATGACGAAATGACAAAAACGATGGGTTATAGCCCATGTTTTTTGAAATTTTGGAAAAAAAAGTTAGCCTCGTTTCTCATCATTTTGGACCATGGGCTATAGCCCATATCGTACGGCATACTATAGCGCGCCGTTTTTCATCATTTTTGAGGATTTGAAAAAAATGACGAAATGACAAAAACGATGGGTTATAGCCCATGTTTTTTGAAATTTAGAAAAAAATAGTTAGCCTCGTTTCTCATCATTTTGGACCATGGGCTATAGCCCATATCGTACGGCATACTATAGCGCGCCGTTTTTCATCATTTTTGAGGATTTAAAAAAAATGACGAAATGACAAAAACGATGGGTTATAGCCCATGTTTTTTGAAATTTTGAAAAAAAAAGTTAGCCTCGTTTCTCATCATTTTGGACCATGGGCTATAGCCCATATCGTACGGCATACTATAGCGCGCCGTTTTTCATCATTTTTGAGGATTTTAAAAAAATGACGAAATGACAAAAACGATGGGTTATAGCCCATGTTTTTTTAAATTTTGAAAAAAAAAGTTAGCCTCGTTTCTCATCATTTTGGACCATGGGCTATAGCCCATATCGTACGGCATACTATAGCGCGCGTTTTTCATCATTTTTGAGGATTTAAAAAAAATGACGAAATGACAAAAACGATGGGTTATAGCCCATGTTTTTTGAAATTTTGAAAAAAAAAGTTAGCCTCGTTTCTCATCATTTTGGACCATGGGCTATAGCCCATATCGTACGGCATACTATAGCGTGCCGTTTTTCATCATTTTTGAGGATTTAAAAAAAAATGACGAAATGACAAAAACGATGGGTTATAGCCCATGTTTTTTGAAATTTTGAAAAAAAAAGTTAGCCTCGTTTCTCATCATTTTGGACCATGGGCTATATCCCATATCGTACGGCATACTATAGCGCACCGTTTTTCATCCTTTTTGAGGATTTGAAAAAAATGACGAAATGACAAAAACGATGGGTTATAGCCCATGTTTTTTGAAATTTAGAAAAAAATAGTTAGCCTCGTTTCTCATCATTTTGGACCATGGGCTATAGCCCATATCGTACGGCATACTATAGCGCGCCGTTTTTCATCATTTTTGAGGATTTGAAAAAAATGACGAAATGACAAAAACGATGGGTTATAGCCCATGTTTTTTGAAATTTAGAAAAAAATAGTTAGCCTCGTTTCTCATCATTTTGGACCATGGGCTATAGCCCATATCGTACGGCATACTATAGCGCGCCGTTTTTTATCATTTTTGAGGATTTGAAAAAAATGACGAAATGACAAAAACGATGGGTTATAGCCCATGTTTTTTGAAATTTTGAAAAAAAAAGTTAGCCTCGTTTCTCATCATTTTGGACCATGGGCTATAGCCCATATCGTACGGCATACTATAGCGCGCCGTTTTTCATCATTTTTGAGGATTTGAAAAAAATGACGAAATGACAAAAACGATGGGTTATAGCCCATGTTTTTTGAAATTTTGAAAAAAAAAGTTAGCCTCGTTTCTCATCATTTTGGACCATGGGCTATAGCCCATATCGTACGGCATACTATAGCGCGCCGTTTTTCATCATTTTTGAGGATTTGAAAAAAATGACGAAATGACAAAAACGATGGGTTATAGCCCATGTTTTTTGAAATTTTGAAAAAAAAAGTTAGCCTCGTTTCTCATCATTTTGGACCATGGGCTATAGCCCATATCGTACGGCATACTATAGCGCGCCGTTTTTCATCATTTTTGAGGATTTAAAAAAAATGACGAAATGACAAAAACGATGGGTTATAGCCCATGTTTTTTGAAATTTTGAAAAAAAAAGTTAGCCTCGTTTCTCATCATTTTGGACCATGGGCTATAGCCCATATCGTACGGCATACTATAGCGCGCCGTTTTTCATAATTTTTGAGGATTTGAAAAAAATTACGAAATTACAAAAACGATGGGTTATAGCCCATGTTTTTTGAAATTTCGAAAAAAAAAGTTAGCCTCGTTTCTCATCATTTTGGACCATGGGCTATAGCCCATATCGTACGGCATACTATAGCGCGCCGTTTTTCATCATTTTTGAGGATTTGAAAAAATTGACGAAATGACAAAAACGATGGGTTATAGCCCATGTTTTTTGAAATTTAGAAAAAAATAGTTAGCCTCGTTTCTCATCATTTTGGACCATGGGCTATAGCCCATATCGTACGGCATACTATAGCGCGCCGTTTTTCATAATTTTTGAGGATTTGAAAAAAATGACGAAATGACAAAAACGATGGGTTATAGCCCATGTTTTTTGAAATTTCGGAAAAAAAAGTTAGCCTCGTTTCTCATCATTTTGGACCATGGGCTATAGCCCATATCGTACGGCATACTATAGCGCGCCGTTTTTCATCATTTTTGAGGATTTTAAAAAAATGACGAAATGACAAAAACGATGGGTTATAGCCCATGTTTTTTGAAATTTAGAAAAAAATAGTTAGCCTCGTTTCTCATCATTTTGGACCATGGGCTATAGCCCATATCGTACGGCATACTATAGCGCGCCGTTTTTTATCATTTTTGAGGATTTGAAAAAAATGACGAAATGACAAAAACGATGGGTTATAGCCCATGTTTTTTGAAATTTTGAAAAAAAAAGTTAGCCTCGTTTCTCATCATTTTGGACCATGGGCTATAGCCCATATCGTACGGCATACTATAGCGCGCTGTTTTTCATCATTTTTGAGGATTTGAAAAAAATGACAAAATGACAAAAACGATGGGTTATAGCCCATGTTTTTTGAAATTTTGGAAAAAAAAGTTAGCCTCGTTTCTCATCATTTTGGACCATGGGCTATAGCCCATATCGTACGGCATACTATAGCGCGCCGTTTTTCATCATTTTTGAGGATTTAAAAAAAATGACGAAATGACAAAAACGATGGGTTATAGCCCATGTTTTTTGAAATTTTGAAAAAAAAAGTTAGCCTCGTTTCTCATCATTTTGGACCATGGGCTATAGCCCATATCGTACGGCATACTATAGCGCGCCGTTTTTCATCATTTTTGAGGATTTTAAAAAAATGACGAAATGACAAAAACGATGGGTTATAGCCCATGTTTTTTTAAATTTTGAAACAAAAAGTTAGCCTCGTTTCTCATCATTTTGGACCATGGGCTATAGCCCATATCGTACGGCATACTATAGCGCGCGTTTTTCATCATTTTTGAGGATTTAAAAAAAATGACGAAATGACAAAAACGATGGGTTATAGCCCATGTTTTTTGAAATTTTGAAAAAAAAAGTTAGCCTCGTTTCTCATCATTTTGGACCATGGGCTATAGCCCATATCGTACGGCATACTATAGCGTGCCGTTTTTCATCATTTTTGAGGATTTAAAAAAAAATGACGAAATGACAAAAACGATGGGTTATAGCCCATGTTTTTTGAAATTTTGAAAAAAAAAGTTAGCCTCGTTTCTCATCATTTTGGACCATGGGCTATATCCCATATCGTACGGCATACTATAGCGCACCGTTTTTCATCCTTTTTGAGGATTTGAAAAAAATGACGAAATGACAAAAACGATGGGTTATAGCCCATGTTTTTTGAAATTTAGAAAAAAATAGTTAGCCTCGTTTCTCATCATTTTGGACCATGGGCTATAGCCCATATCGTACGGCATACTATAGCGCGCCGTTTTTCATCATTTTTGAGGATTTGAAAAAAATGACGAAATGACAAAAACGATGGGTTATAGCCCATGTTTTTTGAAATTTAGAAAAAAATAGTTAGCCTCGTTTCTCATCATTTTGGACCATGGGCTATAGCCCATATCGTACGGCATACTATAGCGCGCCGTTTTTTATCATTTTTGAGGATTTGAAAAAAATGACGAAATGACAAAAACGATGGGTTATAGCCCATGTTTTTTGAAATTTTGAAAAAAAAAGTTAGCCTCGTTTCTCATCATTTTGGACCATGGGCTATAGCTCATATCGTACGGCATACTATAGCGCGCCGTTTTTCATCATTTTTGAGGATTTGAAAAAAATGACGAAATGACAAAAACGATGGGTTATAGCCCATGTTTTTTGAAATTTTGAAAAAAAAAGTTAGCCTCGTTTCTCATCATTTTGGACCATGGGCTATAGCCCATATCGTACGGCATACTATAGCGCGCCGTTTTTCATCATTTTTGAGGATTTAAAAAAAATTGACGAAATGACAAAAACGATGGGTTATAGCCCATGTTTTTTGAAATTTTGAAAAAAAAAGTTAGCCTCGTTTCTCATCATTTTGGACCATGGGCTATAGCCCATATCGTACGGCATACTATAGCGCGCCGTTTTTCATAATTTTTGAGGATTTGAAAAAAATTACGAAATGACAAAAACGATGGGTTATAGCCCATGTTTTTTGAAATTTCGAAAAAAAAAGTTAGCCTCGTTTCTCATCATTTTGGACCATGGGCTATAGCCCATATCGTACGGCATACTATAGCGCGCCGTTTTTCATCATTTTTGAGGATTTGAAAAAATTGACGAAATGACAAAGACGATGGGTTATAGCCCATGTTTTTTGAAATTTAGAAAAAAATAGTTAGCCTCGTTTCTCATCATTTTGGACCATGGGCTATAGCCCATATCGTACGGCATACTATAGCGCGCCGTTTTTCATAATTTTTGAGGATTTGAAAAAAATGACGAAATGACAAAAACGATGGGTTATAGCCCATGTTTTTTGAAATTTTGAAAAAAAAAGTTAGCCTCGTTTCTCATCATTTTGGACCATGGGCTATAGCCCATATCGTACGGCATACTATAGCGTGCCGTTTTTCATCATTTTTGAGGATTTAAAAAAAAATGACGAAATGACAAAAACGATGGGTTATAGCCCATGTTTTTTGAAATTTTGAAAAAAAAAGTTAGCCTCGTTTCTCATCATTTTGGACCATGGGCTATATCCCATATCGTACGGCATACTATAGCGCACCGTTTTTCATCCTTTTTGAGGATTTGAAAAAAATGACGAAATGACAAAAACGATGGGTTATAGCCCATGTTTTTTGAAATTTAGAAAAAAATAGTTAGCCTCGTTTCTCATCATTTTGGACCATGGGCTATAGCCCATATCGTACGGCATACTATAGCGCGCCGTTTTTCATCATTTTTGAGGATTTGAAAAAAATGACGAAATGACAAAAACGATGGGTTATAGCCCATGTTTTTTGAAATTTAGAAAAAAATAGTTAGCCTCGTTTCTCATCATTTTGGACCATGGGCTATAGCCCATATCGTACGGCATACTATAGCGCGCCGTTTTTTATCATTTTTGAGGATTTGAAAAAAATGACGAAATGACAAAAACGATGGGTTATAGCCCATGTTTTTTGAAATTTTGAAAAAAAAAGTTAGCCTCGTTTCTCATCATTTTGGACCATGGGCTATAGCCCATATCGTACGGCATACTATAGCGCGCCGTTTTTCATCATTTTTGAGGATTTGAAAAAAATGACGAAATGACAAAAACGATGGGTTATAGCCCATGTTTTTTGAAATTTTGAAAAAAAAAGTTAGCCTCGTTTCTCATCATTTTGGACCATGGGCTATAGCCCATATCGTACGGCATACTATAGCGCGCCGTTTTTCATCATTTTTGAGGATTTGAAAAAAATGACGAAATGACAAAAACGATGGGTTATAGCCCATGTTTTTTGAAATTTTGAAAAAAAAAGTTAGCCTCGTTTCTCATCATTTTGGACCATGGGCTATAGCCCATATCGTACGGCATACTATAGCGCGCCGTTTTTCATCATTTTTGAGGATTTAAAAAAAATGACGAAATGACAAAAACGATGGGTTATAGCCCATGTTTTTTGAAATTTTGAAAAAAAAGGTTAGCCTCGTTTCTCATCATTTTGGACCATGGGCTATAGCCCATATCGTACGGCATACTATAGCGCGCCGTTTTTCATAATTTTTGAGGATTTGAAAAAAATTACGAAATGACAAAAACGATGGGTTATAGCCCATGTTTTTTGAAATTTCGAAAAAAAAAGTTAGCCTCGTTTCTCATCATTTTGGACCATGGGCTATAGCCCATATCGTACGGCATACTATAGCGCGCCGTTTTTCATCATTTTTGAGGATTTGAAAAAATTGACGAAATGACAAAGACGATGGGTTATAGCCCATGTTTTTTGAAATTTAGAAAAAAATAGTTAGCCTCGTTTCTCATCATTTTGGACCATGGGCTATAGCCCATATCGTACGGCATACTATAGCGCGCCGTTTTTCATAATTTTTGAGGATTTGAAAAAAATGACGAAATGACAAAAACGATGGGTTATAGCCCATGTTTTTTGAAATTTCGGAAAAAAAAGTTAGCCTCGTTTCTCATCATTTTGGACCATGGGCTATAGCCCATATCGTACGGCATACTATAGCGCGCCGTTTTTCATCATTTTTGAGGATTTTAAAAAAAATGACGAAATGACAAAAACGATGGGTTATAGCCCATGTTTTTTGAAATTTAGAAAAAAATAGTTAGCCTCGTTTCTCATCATTTTGGACCATGGGCTATAGCCCATATCGTACGGCATACTATAGCGCGCCGTTTTTTATCATTTTTGAGGATTTGAAAAAAATGACGAAATGACAAAAACGATGGGTTATAGCCCATGTTTTTTGAAATTTTGAAAAAAAAAGTTAGCCTCGTTTCTCATCATTTTGGACCATGGGCTATAGCCCATATCGTACGGCATACTATAGCGCGCTGTTTTTCATCATTTTTGAGGATTTGAAAAAAATGACGAAATGACAAAAACGATGGGTTATAGCCCATGTTTTTTGAAATTTTGAAAAAAAAAGTTAGCCTCGTTTCTCATCATTTTGGACCATGGGCTATAGCCCATATCGTACGGCATACTATAGCGCGCCGTTTTTCATCATTTTTGAGGATTTTAAAAAAATTACGAAATGACAAAAACGATGGGTTATAGCCCATGTTTTTTGAAATTTTGAAAAAAAAAGTTAGCCTCGTTTCTCATCATTTTGGACCATGGGCTATAGCCCATATCGTACGGCATACTATAGCGCGCCGTTTTTCATCATTTTTGAGGATTTGAAAAAAATGACGAAATGACAAAAACGATGGGTTATAGCCCATGTTTTTTGAAATTTAGAAAAAAATAGTTAGCCTCGTTTCTCATCATTTTGGACCATGGGCTATAGCCCATATCGTACGGCATACTATAGCGCGCCGTTTTTCATCATTTTTGAGGATTTGAAAAAAATGACGAAATGACAAAAACGATGGGTTATAGCCCATGTTTTTTGAAATTTTGAAAAAAAAAGTTAGCCTCGTTTCTCATCATTTTGGACCATGGGCTATAGCCCATATCGTACGGCATACTATAGCGCGCCGTTTTTCATCATTTTTGAGGATTTTAAAAAAATGACGAAATGACAAAAACGATGGGTTATAGCCCATGTTTTTTGAAATTTTAAAAAAAAAAGTTAGCCTCGTTTCTCATCATTTTGGACCATGGGCTATAGCCCATATCGTACGGCATACTATAGCGCGCCGTTTTTCATCATTTTTGAGGATTTGAAAAAAATGACGAAATGACAAAAACGATGGGTTATAGCCCATGTTTTTTGAAATTTAGAAAAAAATAGTTAGCCTCGTTTCTCATCATTTTGGACCATGGGCTATAGCCCATATCGTACGGCATACTATAGCGCGCCGTTTTTCATCATTTTTGAGGATTTGAAAAAAATGACGAAATGACAAAAACGATGGGTTATAGCCCATGTTTTTTGAAATTTTGAAAAAAAAAGTTAGCCTCGTTTCTCATCATTTTGGACCATGGGCTATAGCCCATATCGTACGGCATACTATAGCGCGCCGTTTTTCATCATTTTTGAGGATTTTAAAAAAATGACGAAATGACAAAAACGATGGGTTATAGCCCATGTTTTTTGAAATTTTTAAAAAAAAAGTTAGCCTCGTTTCTCATCATTTTGGACCATGGGCTATAGCCCATATCGTACGGCATACTATAGCGCGCCGTTTTTCATCATTTTTGAGGATTTGAAAAAAATGACGAAATGACAAAAACGATGGGTTATAGCCCATGTTTTTTGAAATTTTGAAAAAAAAAGTTAGCCTCGTTTCTCATCATTTTGGACCATGGGCTATAGCCCATATCGTACGGCATACTATAGCGCGCCGTTTTTCATCATTTTTGAGGATTTTAAAAAAATGACGAAATGACAAAAACGATGGGTTATAGCCCATGTTTTTTGAAATTTTGAAAAAAAAAGTTAGCCTCGTTTCTCATCATTTTGGACCATGGGCTATAGCCCATATCGTACGGCATACTATAGCGCGCCGTTTTTCATCATTTTTGAGGATTTAAAAAAAATGACGAAATGACAAAAACGATGGGTTATAGCCCATGTTTTTTGAAATTTTGAAAAAAAAAGTTAGCCTCGTTTCTCATCATTTTGGACCATGGGCTATAGCGCATATCGTACGGCATACTATAGCGTGCCGTTTTTCATCATTTTTGAGGATTTTGAAAAAAATTACGAAATGACAAAAACGATGGGTTATAGCCCATGTTTTTTGAAATTTCGAAAAAAAAAGTTAGCCTCGTTTCTCATCATTTTGGACCATGGGCTATAGCCCATATCGTACGGCATACTATAGCGCGCCGTTTTTCATCATTTTTGAGGATTTGAAAAAATTGACGAAATGACAAAGACGATGGGTTATAGCCCATGTTTTTTGAAATTTAGAAAAAAATAGTTAGCCTCGTTTCTCATCATTTTGGACCATGGGCTATAGCCCATATCGTACGGCATACTATAGCGCGCCGTTTTTCATAATTTTTGAGGATTTGAAAAAAATGACGAAATGACAAAAACGATGGGTTATAGCCCATGTTTTTTGAAATTTCGGAAAAAAAAGTTAGCCTCGTTTCTCATCATTTTGGACCATGGGCTATAGCCCATATCGTACGGCATACTATAGCGCGCCGTTTTTCATCATTTTTGAGGATTTTAAAAAAATGACGAAATGACAAAAACGATGGGTTATAGCCCATGTTTTTTGAAATTTAGAAAAAAATAGTTAGCCTCGTTTCTCATCATTTTGGACCATGGGCTATAGCCCATATCGTACGGCACACTATAGCGCGCCGTTTTTTATCATTTTTGAGGATTTGAAAAAAATGACGAAATGACAAAAACGATGGGTTATAGCCCATGTTTTTTGAAATTTTGAAAAAAAAAGTTAGCCTCGTTTCTCATCATTTTGGACCATGGGCTATAGCCCATATCGTACGGCATACTATAGCGCGCTGTTTTTCATCATTTTTGAGGATTTGAAAAAAATGACGAAATGACAAAAACGATGGGTTATAGCCCATGTTTTTTGAAATTTTGAAAAAAAAAGTTAGCCTCGTTTCTCATCATTTTGGACCATGGGCTATAGCCCATATCGTACGGCATACTATAGCGCGCCGTTTTTCATCATTTTTGAGGATTTTAAAAAAATTACGAAATGACAAAAACGATGGGTTATAGCCCATGTTTTTTGAAATTTTGAAAAAAAAAGTTAGCCTCGTTTCTCATCATTTTGGACCATGGGCTATAGCCCATATCGTACGGCATACTATAGCGCGCCGTTTTTCATCATTTTTGAGGATTTGAAAAAAATGACGAAATGACAAAAACGATGGGTTATAGCCCATGTTTTTTGAAATTTAGAAAAAAATAGTTAGCCTCGTTTCTCATCATTTTGGACCATGGGCTATAGCCCATATCGTACGGCATACTATAGCGCGCCGTTTTTCATCATTTTTGAGGATTTGAAAAAAATGACGAAATGACAAAAACGATGGGTTATAGCCCATGTTTTTTGAAATTTTGAAAAAAAAAGTTAGCCTCGTTTCTCATCATTTTGGACCATGGGCTATAGCCCATATCGTACGGCATACTATAGCGCGCCGTTTTTCATCATTTTTGAGGATTTAAAAAAAATGACGAAATGACAAAAACGATGGGTTATAGCCCATGTTTTTTGAAATTTTGGAAAAAAAAGTTAGCCTCGTGTCTCATCATTTTGGACCATGGGCTATAGCCCATATCGTACGGCATACTATAGCGCGCCGTTTTTCATCATTTTTGAGGATTTGAAAAAAATGACGAAATGACAAAAACGATGGGTTATAGCCCATGTTTTTTGAAATTTAGAAAAAAATAGTTAGCCTCGTTTCTCATCATTTTGGACCATGGGCTATAGCCCATATCGTACGGCATACTATAGCGCGCCGTTTTTTATCATTTTTGAGGATTTGAAAAAAATGACGAAATGACAAAAACGATGGGTTATAGCCCATGTTTTTTGAAATTTTGAAAAAAAAAGTTAGCCTCGTTTCTCATCATTTTGGACCATGGGCTATAGCCCATATCGTACGGCATACTATAGCGCGCCGTTTTTCATCATTTTTGAGGATTTTAAAAAAATGACGAAATGACAAAAACGATGGGTTATAGCCCATGTTTTTTGAAATTTTGAAAAAAAAAGTTAGCCTCGTTTCTCATCATTTTGGACCATGGGCTATAGCCCATATCGTACGGCATACTATAGCGCGCCGTTTTTCATCATTTTTGAGGATTTAAAAAAAATGACGAAATGACAAAAACGATGGGTTATAGCCCATGTTTTTTAAAATTTCGAAAAAAAAAGTTAGCCTCGTTTCTCATCATTTTGGACCATGGGCTATAGCCCATATCGTACGGCATACTATAGCGCGCCGTTTTTCATCATTTTTGAGGATTTTAAAAAAATGACGAAATGACAAAAACGATGGGTTATAGCCCATGTTTTTTGAAATTTTGAAAAAAAAAGTTAGCCTCGTTTCTCATCATTTTGGACCATGGGCTATAGCCCATATCGTACGGCATACTATAGCGCGCCGTTTTTCATCATTTTTGAGGATTTAAAAAAAATGACGAAATGACAAAAACGATGGGTTATAGCCCATGTTTTTTGAAATTTTGAAAAAAAAAGTTAGCCTCGTTTCTCATCATTTTGGACCATGGGCTATAGCGCATATCGTACGGCATACTATAGCGTGCCGTTTTTCATCATTTTTGAGGATTTTAAAAAAAATGACGAAATGACAAAAACGATGGGTTATAGCCCATGTTTTTTGAAATTTTGAAAAAAAAAGTTAGCCTCGTTTCTCATCATTTTGGACCATGGGCTATAGCCCATATCGTACGGCATACTATAGCGCACCGTTTTTCATCCTTTTTGAGGATTTGAAAAAAATGACGAAATGACAAAAACGATGGGTTATAGCCCATGTTTTTTGAAATTTAGAAAAAAATAGTTAGCCTCGTTTCTCATCATTTTGGACCATGGGCTATAGCCCATATTGTACGGCATACTATAGCGCGCCGTTTTTCATCATTTTTGAGGATTTGAAAAAAATGACGAAATGACAAAAACGATGGGTTATAGCCCATGTTTTTTGAAATTTTGAAAAAAAAAGTTAGCCTCGTTTCTCATCATTTTGGACCATGGGCTATAGCCCATATCGTACGGCATACTATAGCGCGCAGTTTTTCATCATTTTTGAGGATTTAAAAAAAATGACGAAATGACAAAAACGATGGGTTATAGCCCATGTTTTTTGAAATTTTGAAAAAAAAAGTTAGCCTCGTTTCTCATCATTTTGGACCATGGGCTATAGCCCATATCGTACGGCATACTATAGCGCGCCGTTTTTCATAATTTTTGAGGATTTGAAAAAAATGACGAAATGACAAAAACGATGAGTTATAGCCCATGTTTTTTGAAATTTCGGAAAAAAAAGTTAGCCTCGTTTCTCATCATTTTGGACCATGGGCTATAGCCCATATCGTACGGCATACTATAGCGCGCCGTTTTTCATCATTTTTGAGGATTTGAAAAAAATGACGAAATGACAAAAACGATGGGTTATAGCCCATGTCTTTTGAAATTTAGAAAAAAATAGTTAGCCTCGTTTCTCATCATTTTGGACCATGGGCTATAGCCCATATCGTACGCCATACTATAGCGCGCCGTTTTTCATCATTTTTGAGGATTTGAAAAAAATGACGAAATGACAAAAACGATGGGTTATAGCCCATGTTTTTTGAAATTTTGGAAAAAAAAGTTAGCCTCGTTTCTCATCATTTTGGACCATGGGCTATAGCCCATATCGTACGGCATACTATAGCGCGCCGTTTTTCATCATTTTTGAGGATTTAAAAAAAATGACGAAATGACAAAAACGATGGGTTATAGCCCATGTTTTTTGAAATTTTGAAAAAAAAAGTTAGCCTCGTTTCTCATCATTTTGGACCATGGGCTATAGCGCATATCGTACGGCATACTATAGCGTGCCGTTTTTCATCATTTTTGAGGATTTAAAAAAAAATGACGAAATGACAAAAACGATGGGTTATAGCCCATGTTTTTTGAAATTTTGAAAAAAAAAGTTAGCCTCGTTTCTCATCATTTTGGACCATGGGCTATAGCCCATATCGTACGGCATACTATAGCGCACCGTTTTTCATCCTTTTTGAGGATTTGAAAAAAATGACGAAATGACAAAAACGATGGGTTATAGCCCATGTTTTTTGAAATTTAGAAAAAAATAGTTAGCCTCGTTTCTCATCATTTTGGACCATGGGCTATAGCCCATATCGTACGGCATACTATAGCGCGCCGTTTTTCATCATTTTTGAGGATTTGAAAAAAATGACGAAATGACAAAAACGATGGGTTATAGCCCATGTTTTTTGAAATTTTGAAAAAAAAAGTTAGCCTCGTTTCTCATCATTTTGGACCATGGGCTATAGCCCATATCGTACGGCATACTATAGCGCGCAGTTTTTCATCATTTTTGAGGATTTAAAAAAAATGACGAAATGACAAAAACGATGGGTTATAGCCCATGTTTTTTGAAATTTTGAAAAAAAAAGTTAGCCTCGTTTCTCATCATTTTGGACCATGGGCTATAGCCCATATCGTACGGCATACTATAGCGCGCCGTTTTTCATAATTTTTGAGGATTTGAAAAAAATGACGAAATGACAAAAACGATGAGTTATAGCCCATGTTTTTTGAAATTTCGAAAAAAAAAGTTAGCCTCGTTTCTCATCATTTTGGACCATGGGCTATAGCCCATATCGTACGGCATACTATAGCGCGCCGTTTTTCATCATTTTTGAGGATTTGAAAAAAATGACGAAATGACAAAAACGATGGGTTATAGCCCATGTTTTTTGAAATTTAGAAAAAAATAGTTAGCCTCGTTTCTCATCATTTTGGACCATGGGCTATAGCCCATATCGTACGGCATACTATAGCGCGCCGTTTTTTATCATTTTTGAGGATTTTAAAAAAATGACGAAATGACAAAAACGATGGGTTATAGCCCATGTTTTTTGAAATTTTGAAAAAAGAAGTTAGCCTCGTTTCTCATCATTTTGGACCATGGGCTATAGCCCATATCGTACGGCATACTATAGCGCGCCGTTTTTCATCATTTTTGAGGATTTGAAAAAAATGACGAAATGACAAAAACGATGGGTTATAGCCCATGTTTTTTGAAATTTTGAAAAAAAAAGTTAGCCTCGTTTCTCATCATTTTGGACCATGGGCTATAGCCCATATCGTACGGCATACTATAGCGCGCCATTTTTCATCATTTTTGAGGATTTGAAAAAAATGACGAAATGACAAAAACGATGGGTTATAGCCCATGTTTTTTGAAATTTTGAAAAAAAAAGTTAGCCTCGTTTCTCATCATTTTGGACCATGGGCTATAGCCCATATCGTACGGCATACTATAGCGCGCCGTTTTTCATCATTTTTGAGGATTTAAAAAAAATGACGAAATGACAAAAACGATGGGTTATAGCCCATGTTTTTTGAAATTTTGAAAAAAAAAGTTAGCCTCGTTTCTCATCATTTTGGACCATGGGCTATAGCCCATATCGTACGGCATACTATAGCGCGCCGTTTTTCATCATTTTTGAGGATTTGAAAAAAATGACGAAATGACAAAAACGATGGGTTATAGCCCATGTTTTTTGAAATTTCGGAAAAAAAAGTTAGCCTCGTTTCTCATCATTTTGGACCATGGGCTATATAGCCCATATCGTACGGCATACTATAGCGCGCCGTTTTTCATCATTTTTGAGGATTTGAAAAAATTGACGAAATGACAAAAACGATGGGTTATAGCCCATGTTTTTTGAAATTTAGAAAAAAATAGTTAGCCTCGTTTCTCATCATTTTGGACCATGGGCTATAGCCCATATCGTACGGCATACTATAGCGCGCCGTTTTTCATCATTTTTGAGGATTTGAAAAAAATGACGAAATGACAAAAACGATGGGTTATAGCCCATGTTTTTTGAAATTTAGAAAAAAATAGTTAGCCTCGTTTCTCATCATTTTGGACCATGGGCTATAGCCCATATCGTACGGCATACTATAGCGCGCCGTTTTTCATCATTTTTGAGGATTTGAAAAAAATGACGAAATGACAAAAACGATGGGTTATAGCCCATGTTTTTTGAAATTTTGAAAAAAAAAGTTAGCCTCGTTTCTCATCATTTTGGACCAAGGGCTATAGCCCATATCGTACGGCATACTATAGCGCGCTGTTTTTCATCATTTTTGAGGATTTAAAAAAAATGACGAAATGACAAAAACGATGGGTTATAGCCCATGTTTTTTGAAATTTTGAAAAAAAAAGTTAGCCTCGTTTCTCATCATTTTGGACCATGGGCTATAGCCCATATCGTACGGCATACTATAGCGCGCCGTTTTTCATCATTTTTGAGGATTTGAAAAAAATGACAAAATGACAAAAACGATGGGTTATAGCCCATGTTTTTTGAAATTTTGAAAAAAAAAGTTAGCCTCGTTTCTCATCATTTTAGACCATGGGCTATAGCCCATATCGTACGGCATACTATAGCGCGCCGTTTTTCATCATTTTTGAGGATTTGAAAAAAATGACGAAATTACAAAAACGATGGGTTATAGCCCATGTTTTTTGAAATTTTGAAAAAAAAAGTTAGCCTCGTTTCTCATCATTTTGGACCATGGGCTATAGCCCATATCGTACGGCATACTATAGCGCACCGTTTTTCATCATTTTTGAGGATTTGAAAAAAATGACGAAATGACAAAAACGATGGGTTATAGCCCATGTTTTTTGAAATTTAGAAAAAAATAGTTAGCCTCGTTTCTCATAATTTTGGACCATGGGCTATAGCCCATATCGTACGGCATACTATAGCGCGCCGTTTTTCATCATTTTTGAGGATTTAAAAAAAATGACGAAATGACAAAAACGATGGGTTATAGCCCATGTTTTTTTTAATTTTGAAAAAAAAAGTTAGCCTCGTTATTCATCATTTTGGACCATGGGCTATAGCCCATATCGTACGGCATACTATAGCGCGCCGTTTTTCATCATTTTTGAGGATTTAAAAAAAATGACGAAATGACAAAAACGATGGGTTATAGCCCATGTTTTTTGAAATTTAGAAAAAAATAGTTAGCCTCGTTTCTCATCATTTTGGACCATGGGCTATAGCCCATATCGTACGGCATACTATAGCGCGCCGTTTTTCATAATTTTTGAGGATTTGAAAAAAATGACGAAATGACAAAAACGATGGGTTATAGCCCATGTTTTTTGAAATTTCGGAAAAAAAAGTTAGCCTCGTTTCTCATCATTTTGGACCATGGGCTATAGCCCATATCGTACGGCATACTATAGCGCGCCGTTTTTCATCATTTTTGAGGATTTGAAAAAAATGACGAAATGACAAAAACGATGGGTTATAGCCCATGTTTTTTGAAATTTTGAAAAAAAAAGTTAGCCTCGTTTCTCATCATTTTGGACCATGGGCTATAGCCCATATCGTACGGCATACTATAGCGCGCCATTTTTCATCATTTTTGAGGATTTGAAAAAAATGACGAAATGACAAAAACGATGGGTTATAGCCCATGTTTTTTGAAATTTTGAAAAAAAAAGTTAGCCTCGTTTCTCATCATTTTGGACCATGGGCTATAGCCCATATCGTACGGCATACTATAGCGCGCCGTTTTTCATCATTTTTGAGGATTTAAAAAAAATGACGAAATGACAAAAACGATGGGTTATAGCCCATGTTTTTTGAAATTTTGAAAAAAAAAGTTAGCCTCGTTTCTCATCATTTTGGACCATGGGCTATAGCCCATATCGTACGGCATACTATAGCGCGCCGTTTTTCATAATTTTTGAGGATTTGAAAAAAATGACGAAATGACAAAAACGATGGGTTATAGCCCATGTTTTTTGAAATTTCGGAAAAAAAAGTTAGCCTCGTTTCTCATCATTTTGGACCATGGGCTATATAGCCCATATCGTACGGCATACTATAGCGCGCCGTTTTTCATCATTTTTGAGGATTTGAAAAAATTGACGAAATGACAAAAACGATGGGTTATAGCCCATGTTTTTTGAAATTTAGAAAAAAATAGTTAGCCTCGTTTCTCATCATTTTGGACCATGGGCTATAGCCCATATCGTACGGCATACTATAGCGCGCCGTTTTTCATCATTTTTGAGGATTTGAAAAAAATGACGAAATGACAAAAACGATGGGTTATAGCCCATGTTTTTTGAAATTTAGAAAAAAATAGTTAGCCTCGTTTCTCATCATTTTGGACCATGGGCTATAGCCCATATCGTACGGCATACTATAGCGCGCCGTTTTTCATCATTTTTGAGGATTTGAAAAAAATGACGAAATGACAAAAACGATGGGTTATAGCCCATGTTTTTTGAAATTTTGAAAAAAAAAGTTAGCCTCGTTTCTCATCATTTTGGACCAAGGGCTATAGCCCATATCGTACGGCATACTATAGCGCGCTGTTTTTCATCATTTTTGAGGATTTAAAAAAAATGACGAAATGACAAAAACGATGGGTTATAGCCCATGTTTTTTGAAATTTTGAAAAAAAAAGTTAGCCTCGTTTCTCATCATTTTGGACCATGGGCTATAGCCCATATCGTACGGCATACTATAGCGCGCCGTTTTTCATCATTTTTGAGGATTTGAAAAAAATGACAAAATGACAAAAACGATGGGTTATAGCCCATGTTTTTTGAAATTTTGAAAAAAAAAGTTAGCCTCGTTTCTCATCATTTTAGACCATGGGCTATAGCCCATATCGTACGGCATACTATAGCGCGCCGTTTTTCATCATTTTTGAGGATTTGAAAAAAATGACGAAATTACAAAAACGATGGGTTATAGCCCATGTTTTTTGAAATTTTGAAAAAAAAAGTTAGCCTCGTTTCTCATCATTTTGGACCATGGGCTATAGCCCATATCGTACGGCATACTATAGCGCACCGTTTTTCATCATTTTTGAGGATTTGAAAAAAATGACGAAATGACAAAAACGATGGGTTATAGCCCATGTTTTTTGAAATTTAGAAAAAAATAGTTAGCCTCGTTTCTCATAATTTTGGACCATGGGCTATAGCCCATATCGTACGGCATACTATAGCGCGCCGTTTTTCATCATTTTTGAGGATTTAAAAAAAATGACGAAATGACAAAAACGATGGGTTATAGCCCATGTTTTTTTTAATTTTGAAAAAAAAAGTTAGCCTCGTTATTCATCATTTTGGACCATGGGCTATAGCCCATATCGTACGGCATACTATAGCGCGCCGTTTTTCATCATTTTTGAGGATTTAAAAAAAATGACGAAATGACAAAAACGATGGGTTATAGCCCATGTTTTTTGAAATTTAGAAAAAAATAGTTAGCCTCGTTTCTCATCATTTTGGACCATGGGCTATAGCCCATATCGTACGGCATACTATAGCGCGCCGTTTTTCATAATTTTTGAGGATTTGAAAAAAATGACGAAATGACAAAAACGATGGGTTATAGCCCATGTTTTTTGAAATTTCGGAAAAAAAAGTTAGCCTCGTTTCTCATCATTTTGGACCATGGGCTATAGCCCATATCGTACGGCATACTATAGCGCGCCGTTTTTCATCATTTTTGAGGATTTGAAAAAAATGACGAAATGACAAAAACGATGGGTTATAGCCCATGTTTTTTGAAATTTTGGAAAAAAAAGTTAGCCTCGTTTCTCATCATTTTGGACCATGGGCTATAGCCCATATCGTACGGCATACTATAGCGCGCCGTTTTTCATCATTTTTGAGGATTTGAAAAAAATGACGAAATGACAAAAACGATGGGTTATAGCCCATGTTTTTTGAAATTTAGAAAAAAATAGTTAGCCTCGTTTCTCATCATTTTGGACCATGGGCTATAGCCCATATCGTACGGCATACTATAGCGCGCCGTTTTTCATAATTTTTGAGGATTTGAAAAAAATGACGAAATGACAAAAACGATGGGTTATAGCCCATGTTTTTTGAAATTTCGGAAAAAAAAGTTAGCCTCGTTTCTCATCATTTTGGACCATGGGCTATAGCCCATATCGTACGGCATACTATAGCGCGCCGTTTTTCATCATTTTTGAGGATTTGAAAAAAATGACGAAATGACAAAAACGATGGGTTATAGCCCATGTTTTTTGAAATTTAGAAAAAAATAGTTAGCCTCGTTTCTCATCATTTTGGACCATGGGCTATAGCCCATATCGTACGGCATACTATAGCGCGCCGTTTTTCATAATTTTTGAGGATTTGAAAAAAATGACGAAATGACAAAAACGATGGGTTATAGCCCATGTTTTTTGAAATTTCGAAAAAAAAAGTTAGCCTCGTTTCTCATCATTTTGGACCATGGGCTATAGCCCATGTTTTTTGAAATTTAGAAAAAAATAGTTAGCCTCGTTTCTCATCATTTTGGACCATGGGCTATAGCCCATATCGTACGGCATACTATAGCGCGCCGTTTTTTATCATTTTTGAGGATTTGAAAAAAATGACGAAATGACAAAAACGATGGGTTATAGCCCATGTTTTTTGAAATTTTGAAAAAAAAAGTTAGCCTCGTTTCTCATAATTTTGGACCATGGGCTATAGCCCATATCGTACGGCATACTATAGCGCGCCGTTTTTTATCATTTTTGAGGATTTGAAAAAAATGACGAAATGACAAAAACGATGGGTTATAGCCCATGTTTTTTGAAATTTAGAAAAAAATAGTTAGCCTCGTTTCTCATCATTTTGGACCATGGGCTATAGCCCATATCGTATGGCATACTATAGCGCGCCGTTTTTCATCATTTTTGAGGATTTAAAAAAAATGACGAAATGACAAAAACGATGGGTTATAGCCCATGTTTTTTTAAATTTTGAAAAAAAAAGTTAGCCTCGTTATTCATCATTTTGGACCATGGGCTATAGCCCATATCGTACGGCATACTATAGCGCGCCGTTTTTCATCATTTTTGAGGATTTAAAAAAAATGACGAAATGACAAAAACGATGGGTTATAGCCCATGTTTTTTGAAATTTTGAAAAAAATAGTTAGCCTCGTTTCTCATCATTTTGGACCATGGGCTATAGCCCATATCGTATGGCATACTATAGCGCGCCGTTTTTCATCATTTTTGAGGATTTAAAAAAAATGACGAAATGACAAAAACGATGGGTTATAGCCCATGTTTTTTGAAATTTTGAAAAAAAAAAGTTAGCCTCGTTTCTCATCATTTTGGACCATGGGCTATAGCCCATATCGTACGGCATACTATAGCGCGCCGTTTTTCATCATTTTTGAGGATTTGAAAAAAATGACGAAATCACAAAAACGATGGGTTATAGCCCATGTTTTTTGAAATTTAAAAAAAAAAAGTTAGCCTCGTTTCTCATCATTTTGGACCATGGGCTATAGCCCATATCGTACGGCATACTATAGCGCGCCGTTTTTCATCATTTTTGAGGATTTGAAAAAAATGACGAAATGACAAAAACGATGGGTTATAGCCCATGTTTTTTGAAATTTTGGAAAAAAAAGTTAGCCTCGTTTCTCATCATTTTGGACCATGGGCTATAGCCCATATCGTACGGCATACTATAGCGCGCCGTTTTTCATCATTTTTGAGGATTTGAAAAAAATGACGAAATGACAAAAACGATGGGTTATAGCCCATGTTTTTTGAAATTTTGAAAAAAAAAGTTAGCCTCGTTTCTCATCATTTTGGACCATGGGCTATAGCCCATATCGTACGGCATACTATAGCGCGCCGTTTTTCATCATTTTTGAGGATTTAAAAAAAATGACGAAATGACAAAAACGATGGGTTATAGCCCATGTTTTTTGAAATTTTGAAAAAAAAAGTTAGCCTCGTTTCTCATCATTTTGGACCATGGGCTATAGCCCATATCGTACGGCATACTATAGCGCGCCGTTTTTCATAATTTTTGAGGATTTGAAAAAAATGACGAAATGACAAAAACGATGGGTTATAGCCCATGTTTTTTGAAATTTCGAAAAAAAAAGTTAGCCTCGTTTCTCATCATTTTGGACCATGGGCTATAGCCCATATCGTACGGCATACTATAGCGCGCCGTTTTTCATCATTTTTGAGGATTTGAAAAAATTGACGAAATGACAAAAACGATGGGTTATAGCCCATGTTTTTTGAAATTTAGAAAAAAATAGTTAGCCTCGTTTCTCATCATTTTGGACCATGGGCTATAGCCCATATCGTACGGCATACTATAGCGCGCCGTTTTTCATAATTTTTGAGGATTTGAAAAAAATGACGAAATGACAAAAACGATGGGTTATAGCCCATGTTTTTTGAAATTTCGGAAAAAAAAGTTAGCCTCGTTTCTCATCATTTTGGACCATGGGCTATAGCCCATATCGTACGCGCCGTTTTTCATCATTTTTGAGGATTTGAAAAAAATGACGAAATGACAAAAACGATGGGTTATAGCCCATGTTTTTTGAAATTTAGAAAAAAATAGTTAGCCTCGTTTCTCATCATTTTGGACCATGGGCTATAGCCCATATCGTACGGCATACTATAGCGCGCCGTTTTTTATCATTTTTGAGGATTTGAAAAAAATGACGAAATGACAAAAACGATGGGTTATAGCCCATGTTTTTTGAAATTTTGAAAAAAAAAGTTAGCCTCGTTTCTCATCATTTTGGACCATGGGCTATAGCCCATATCGTACGGCATACTATAGCGCGCCGTTTTTCATCATTTTTGAGGATTTGAAAAAAATGACGAAATGACAAAAACGATGGGTTATAGCCCATGTTTTTTGAAATTTTGAAAAAAAAAGTTAGCCTCGTTTCTCATCATTTTGGACCATGGGCTATAGCCCATATCGTACGGCATACTATAGCGCGCCGTTTTTCATCATTTTTGAGGATTTTTAAAAAATGACGAAATGACAAAAACGATGGGTTATAGCCCATGTTTTTTGAAATTTTGAAAAAAAAAGTTAGCCTCGTTTCTCATCATATTGGACCATGGGCTATAGCCCATATCGTACGGCATACTATAGCGCGCCGTTTTTCATCATTTTTGAGGATTTGAAAAAAATGACGAAATGACAAAAACGATGGGTTATAGCCCATGTTTTTTGAAATTTAGAAAAAAATAGTTAGCCTCGTTTCTCATCATTTTGGACCATGGGCTATAGCCCATATCGTACGGCATACTATAGCGCGCCGTTTTTCATAATTTTTGAGGATTTGAAAAAAATGACGAAATGACAAAAACGATGGGTTATAGCCCATGTTTTTTGAAATTTCGAAAAAAAAAGTTAGCCTCGTTTCTCATCATTTTGGACCATGGGCTATAGCCCATATCGTACGGCATACTATAGCGCGCCGTTTTTCATCATTTTTGAGGATTTGAAAAAATTGACGAAATGACAAAAACGATGGGTTATAGCCCATGTTTTTTGAAATTTAGAAAAAAATAGTTAGCCTCGTTTCTCATCATTTTGGACCATGGGCTATAGCCCATATCGTACGGCATACTATAGCGCGCCGTTTTTCATAATTTTTGAGGATTTGAAAAAAATGACGAAATGACAAAAACGATGGGTTATAGCCCATGTTTTTTGAAATTTCGGAAAAAAAAGTTAGCCTCGTTTCTCATCATTTTGGACCATGGGCTATAGCCCATATCGTACGCGCCGTTTTTCATCATTTTTGAGGATTTGAAAAAAATGACGAAATGACAAAAACGATGGGTTATAGCCCATGTTTTTTGAAATTTAGAAAAAAATAGTTAGCCTCGTTTCTCATCATTTTGGACCATGGGCTATAGCCCATATCGTACGGCATACTATAGCGCGCCGTTTTTTATCATTTTTGAGGATTTGAAAAAAATGACGAAATGACAAAAACGATGGGTTATAGCCCATGTTTTTTGAAATTTTGAAAAAAAAAGTTAGCCTCGTTTCTCATCATTTTGGACCATGGGCTATAGCCCATATCGTACGGCATACTATAGCGCGCCGTTTTTCATCATTTTTGAGGATTTGAAAAAAATGACGAAATGACAAAAACGATGGGTTATAGCCCATGTTTTTTGAAATTTTGAAAAAAAAAGTTAGCCTCGTTTCTCATCATTTTGGACCATGGGCTATAGCCCATATCGTACGGCATACTATAGCGCGCCGTTTTTCATCATTTTTGAGGATTTTTAAAAAATGACGAAATGACAAAAACGATGGGTTATAGCCCATGTTTTTTGAAATTTTGAAAAAAAAAGTTAGCCTCGTTTCTCATCATATTGGACCATGGGCTATAGCCCATATCGTACGGCATACTATAGCGCGCCGTTTTTCATCATTTTTGAGGATTTGAAAAAAATGACGAAATGACAAAAACGATGGGTTATAGCCCATGTTTTTTGAAATTTAGAAAAAAATAGTTAGCCTCGTTTCTCATCATTTTGGACCATGGGCTATAGCCCATATCGTACGGCATACTATACGCGCCGTTTTTCATCATTTTTGAGGATTTGAAAAAAATGACGAAATGACAAAAACGATGGGTTATAGCCCATGTTTTTTGAAATTTTGAAAAAAAAAGTTAGCCTCGTTTCTCATCATTTTGGACCATGGGCTATAGCCCATATCGTACGGCATACTATAGCGCGCCGTTTTTCATCATTTTTGAGGATTTAAAAAAAATGACGAAATGACAAAAACGATGGGTTATAGCCCATGTTTTTTGAAATTTTGAAAAAAAAAGTTAGCCTCGTTTCTCATCATTTTGGACCATGGGCTATAGCCCATATCGTACGGCATACTATAGCGCGCCGTTTTTCATCATTTTTGAGGATTTAAAAAAAATGACGAAATGACAAAAACGATGGGTTATAGCCCATGTTTTTTGAAATTTTGAAAAAAAAAGTTAGCCTCGTTTCTCATCATTTTGGACCATGGGCTATAGCCCATATCGTACGGCATACTATAGCGCGCCGTTTTTCATAATTTTTGAGGATTTGAAAAAAATGACGAAATGACAAAAACGATGGGTTATAGCCCATGTTTTTTGAAATTTCGAAAAAAAAAGTTAGCCTCGTTTCTCATCATTTTGGACCATGGGCTATAGCCCATATCGTACGGCATACTATAGCGCGCCGTTTTTCATCATTTTTGAGGATTTGAAAAAATTGACGAAATGACAAAAACGATGGGTTATAGCCCATGTTTTTTGAAATTTAGAAAAAAAAAGTTAGCCTCGTTTCTCATCATTTTGGACCATGGGCTATAGCCCATATCGTACGGCATACTATAGCGCGCCGTTTTTCATAATTTTTGAGGATTTGAAAAAAATGACGAAATGACAAAAACGATGGGTTATAGCCCATGTTTTTTGAAATTTCGGAAAAAAAAGTTAGCCTCGTTTCTCATCATTTTGGACCATGGGCTATAGCCCATATCGTACGCGCCGTTTTTCATCATTTTTGAGGATTTGAAAAAAATGACGAAATGACAAAAACGATGGGTTATAGCCCATGTTTTTTGAAATTTAGAAAAAAATAGTTAGCCTCGTTTCTCATCATTTTGGACCATGGGCTATAGCCCATATCGTACGGCATACTATAGCGCGCCGTTTTTTATCATTTTTGAGGATTTGAAAAAAATGACGAAATGACAAAAACGATGGGTTATAGCCCATGTTTTTTGAAATTTTGAAAAAAAAAGTTAGCCTCGTTTCTCATCATTTTGGACCATGGGCTATAGCCCATATCGTACGGCATACTATAGCGCGCCGTTTTTCATCATTTTTGAGGATTTGAAAAAAATGACGAAATGACAAAAACGATGGGTTATAGCCCATGTTTTTTGAAATTTTGAAAAAAAAAGTTAGCCTCGTTTCTCATCATTTTGGACCATGGGCTATAGCCCATATCGTACGGCATACTATAGCGCGCCGTTTTTCATCATTTTTGAGGATTTTTAAAAAATGACGAAATGACAAAAACGATGGGTTATAGCCCATGTTTTTTGAAATTTTGAAAAAAAAAGTTAGCCTCGTTTCTCATCATATTGGACCATGGGCTATAGCCCATATCGTACGGCATACTATAGCGCGCCGTTTTTCATCATTTTTGAGGATTTGAAAAAAATGACGAAATGACAAAAACGATGGGTTATAGCCCATGTTTTTTGAAATTTAGAAAAAAATAGTTAGCCTCGTTTCTCATCATTTTGGACCATGGGCTATAGCCCATATCGTACGGCATACTATAGCGCGCCGTTTTTCATAATTTTTGAGGATTTGAAAAAAATGACGAAATGACAAAAACGATGGGTTATAGCCCATGTTTTTTGAAATTTCGAAAAAAAAAGTTAGCCTCGTTTCTCATCATTTTGGACCATGGGCTATAGCCCATATCGTACGGCATACTATAGCGCGCCGTTTTTCATCATTTTTGAGGATTTGAAAAAATTGACGAAATGACAAAAACGATGGGTTATAGCCCATGTTTTTTGAAATTTAGAAAAAAATAGTTAGCCTCGTTTCTCATCATTTTGGACCATGGGCTATAGCCCATATCGTACGGCATACTATAGCGCGCCGTTTTTCATAATTTTTGAGGATTTGAAAAAAATGACGAAATGACAAAAACGATGGGTTATAGCCCATGTTTTTTGAAATTTCGGAAAAAAAAGTTAGCCTCGTTTCTCATCATTTTGGACCATGGGCTATAGCCCATATCGTACGCGCCGTTTTTCATCATTTTTGAGGATTTGAAAAAAATGACGAAATGACAAAAACGATGGGTTATAGCCCATGTTTTTTGAAATTTAGAAAAAAATAGTTAGCCTCGTTTCTCATCATTTTGGACCATGGGCTATAGCCCATATCGTACGGCATACTATAGCGCGCCGTTTTTTATCATTTTTGAGGATTTGAAAAAAATGACGAAATGACAAAAACGATGGGTTATAGCCCATGTTTTTTGAAATTTTGAAAAAAAAAGTTAGCCTCGTTTCTCATCATTTTGGACCATGGGCTATAGCCCATATCGTACGGCATACTATAGCGCGCCGTTTTTCATCATTTTTGAGGATTTGAAAAAAATGACGAAATGACAAAAACGATGGGTTATAGCCCATGTTTTTTGAAATTTTGAAAAAAAAAGTTAGCCTCGTTTCTCATCATTTTGGACCATGGGCTATAGCCCATATCGTACGGCATACTATAGCGCGCCGTTTTTCATCATTTTTGAGGATTTTTAAAAAATGACGAAATGACAAAAACGATGGGTTATAGCCCATGTTTTTTGAAATTTTGAAAAAAAAAGTTAGCCTCGTTTCTCATCATATTGGACCATGGGCTATAGCCCATATCGTACGGCATACTATAGCGCGCCGTTTTTCATCATTTTTGAGGATTTGAAAAAAATGACGAAATGACAAAAACGATGGGTTATAGCCCATGTTTTTTGAAATTTAGAAAAAAATAGTTAGCCTCGTTTCTCATCATTTTGGACCATGGGCTATAGCCCATATCGTACGGCATACTATACGCGCCGTTTTTCATCATTTTTGAGGATTTGAAAAAAATGACGAAATGACAAAAACGATGGGTTATAGCCCATGTTTTTTGAAATTTTGAAAAAAAAAGTTAGCCTCGTTTCTCATCATTTTGGACCATGGGCTATAGCCCATATCGTACGGCATACTATAGCGCGCCGTTTTTCATCATTTTTGAGGATTTAAAAAAAATGACGAAATGACAAAAACGATGGGTTATAGCCCATGTTTTTTGAAATTTTGAAAAAAAAAGTTAGCCTCGTTTCTCATCATTTTGGACCATGGGCTATAGCCCATATCGTACGGCATACTATAGCGCGCCGTTTTTCATCATTTTTGAGGATTTGAAAAAAATGACGAAATGACAAAAACGATGGGTTATAGCCCATGTTTTTTGAAATTTTGAAAAAAAAAGTTAGCCTCGTTTCTCATCATTTTGGACCATGGGCTATAGCCCATATCGTACGGCATACTATAGCGCGCCGTTTTTCATCATTTTTGAGGATTTGAAAAAAATGACGAAATGACAAAAACGATGGGTTATAGCCCATGTTTTTTGAAATTTTGAAAAAAAAAGTTAGCCTCGTTTCTCATCATTTTGGACCATGGGCTATAGCCCATATCGTACGGCATACTATAGCGCGCCGTTTTTCATCATTTTTGAGGATTTTTAAAAAATGACGAAATGACAAAAACGATGGGTTATAGCCCATGTTTTTTGAAATTTTGAAAAAAAAAGTTAGCCTCGTTTCTCATCATATTGGACCATGGGCTATAGCCCATATCGTACGGCATACTATAGCGCGCCGTTTTTCATCATTTTTGAGGATTTGAAAAAAATGACGAAATGACAAAAACGATGGGTTATAGCCCATGTTTTTTGAAATTTTGAAAAAAAAAGTTAGCCTCGTTTCTCATCATTTTGGACCATGGGCTATAGCCCATATCGTACGGCATACTATAGCGCGCCGTTTTTCATCATTTTTGAGGATTTGAAAAAAATGACGAAATGACAAAAACGATGGGTTATAGCCCATGTTTTTTGAAATTTTGAAAAAAAAAGTTAGCCTCGTTTCTCATCATTTTGGACCATGGGCTATAGCCCATATCGTACGGCATACTATAGCGCGCCGTTTTTCATCATTTTTGAGGATTTTTAAAAAATGACGAAATGACAAAAACGATGGGTTATAGCCCATGTTTTTTGAAATTTTGAAAAAAAAAGTTAGCCTCGTTTCTCATCATATTGGACCATGGGCTATAGCCCATATCGTACGGCATACTATAGCGCGCCGTTTTTCATCATTTTTGAGGATTTGAAAAAAATGACGAAATGACAAAAACGATGGGTTATAGCCCATGTTTTTTGAAATTTAGAAAAAAATAGTTAGCCTCGTTTCTCATCATTTTGGACCATGGGCTATAGCCCATATCGTACGGCATACTATAGCGCGCCGTTTTTCATAATTTTTGAGGATTTGAAAAAAATGACGAAATGACAAAAACGATGGGTTATAGCCCATGTTTTTTGAAATTTCGAAAAAAAAAGTTAGCCTCGTTTCTCATCATTTTGGACCATGGGCTATAGCCCATATCGTACGGCATACTATAGCGCGCCGTTTTTCATCATTTTTGAGGATTTGAAAAAATTGACGAAATGACAAAAACGATGGGTTATAGCCCATGTTTTTTGAAATTTAGAAAAAAATAGTTAGCCTCGTTTCTCATCATTTTGGACCATGGGCTATAGCCCATATCGTACGGCATACTATAGCGCGCCGTTTTTCATAATTTTTGAGGATTTGAAAAAAATGACGAAATGACAAAAACGATGGGTTATAGCCCATGTTTTTTGAAATTTCGGAAAAAAAAGTTAGCCTCGTTTCTCATCATTTTGGACCATGGGCTATAGCCCATATCGTACGCGCCGTTTTTCATCATTTTTGAGGATTTGAAAAAAATGACGAAATGACAAAAACGATGGGTTATAGCCCATGTTTTTTGAAATTTAGAAAAAAATAGTTAGCCTCGTTTCTCATCATTTTGGACCATGGGCTATAGCCCATATCGTACGGCATACTATAGCGCGCCGTTTTTTATCATTTTTGAGGATTTGAAAAAAATGACGAAATGACAAAAACGATGGGTTATAGCCCATGTTTTTTGAAATTTTGAAAAAAAAAGTTAGCCTCGTTTCTCATCATTTTGGACCATGGGCTATAGCCCATATCGTACGGCATACTATAGCGCGCCGTTTTTCATCATTTTTGAGGATTTGAAAAAAATGACGAAATGACAAAAACGATGGGTTATAGCCCATGTTTTTTGAAATTTTGAAAAAAAAAGTTAGCCTCGTTTCTCATCATTTTGGACCATGGGCTATAGCCCATATCGTACGGCATACTATAGCGCGCCGTTTTTCATCATTTTTGAGGATTTTTAAAAAATGACGAAATGACAAAAACGATGGGTTATAGCCCATGTTTTTTGAAATTTTGAAAAAAAAAGTTAGCCTCGTTTCTCATCATATTGGACCATGGGCTATAGCCCATATCGTACGGCATACTATAGCGCGCCGTTTTTCATCATTTTTGAGGATTTGAAAAAAATGACGAAATGACAAAAACGATGGGTTATAGCCCATGTTTTTTGAAATTTAGAAAAAAATAGTTAGCCTCGTTTCTCATCATTTTGGACCATGGGCTATAGCCCATATCGTACGGCATACTATACGCGCCGTTTTTCATCATTTTTGAGGATTTGAAAAAAATGACGAAATGACAAAAACGATGGGTTATAGCCCATGTTTTTTGAAATTTTGAAAAAAAAAGTTAGCCTCGTTTCTCATCATTTTGGACCATGGGCTATAGCCCATATCGTACGGCATACTATAGCGCGCCGTTTTTCATCATTTTTGAGGATTAAAAAAAAATGACGAAATGACAAAAACGATGGGTTATAGCCCATGTTTTTTGAAATTTTGAAAAAAAAAGTTAGCCTCGTTTCTCATCATTTTGGACCATGGGCTATAGCCCATATCGTACGGCATACTATAGCGCGCCGTTTTTCATCATTTTTGAGGATTTGAAAAAAATGACGAAATGACAAAAACGATGGGTTATAGCCCATGTTTTTTGAAATTTTGAAAAAAAAAGTTAGCCTCGTTTCTCATCATTTTAGACCATGGGCTATAGCCCATATCGTACGGCATACTATAGCGCGCCGTTTTTCATCATTTTTGAGGATTTGAAAAAAATGACGAAATGACAAAAACGATGGGTTATAGCCCATGTTTTTTTAAATTTTGGAAAAAAAAGTTAGCCTCGTTTCTCATCATTTTGGACCATGGGCTATAGCCCATATCGTACGGCATACTATAGCGCACCGTTTTTCATCATTTTTGAGGATTTAAAAAAAATGACGAAATGACAAAAACGATGGGTTATAGCCCATGTTTTTTGAAATTTAGAAAAAAATAGTTAGCCTCGTTTCTCATAATTTTGGACCATGGGCTATAGCCCATATCGTACGGCATACTATAGCGCGCCGTTTTTCATCATTTTTGAGGATTTTAAAAAAAATGACGAAATGACAAAAACGATGGGTTATAGCCCATGTTTTTTGAAATTTAGAAAAAAATAGTTAGCCTCGTTTCTCATCATTTTGGACCATGGGCTATAGCCCATATCGTACGGCATACTATAGCGCGCCGTTTTTCATCATTTTTGAGGATTTAAAAAAAATGACGAAATGACAAAAACGATGGGTTATAGCCCATGTTTTTTGAAATTTTGAAAAAAAAAGTTAGCCTCGTTTCTCATAATTTTGGACCATGGGCTATAGCCCATATCGTACGGCATACTATAGCGCGCCGTTTTTCATCATTTTTGAGGATTTGAAAAAAATGACGAAATCACAAAAACGATGGGTTATAGCCCATGTTTTTTGAAATTTCAAAAAAAAAAGTTAGCCTCGTTTCTCATCATTTTGGACCATGGGCTATAGCCCATATCGTACGGCATACTATAGCGCGCCGTTTTTCATCATTTTTGAGGATTTGAAAAAAATGACGAAATCACAAAAACGATGGGTTATAGCCCATGTTTTTTGAAATTTCAAAAAAAAAAGTTAGCCTCGTTTCTCATCATTTTGGACCATGGGCTATAGCCCATATCGTACGGCATACTATAGCGTGCCGTTTTTCATCATTTTTGAGGATTTGAAAAAAATGACGAAATGACAAAAACGATGGGTTATAGCCCATGTTTTTTGAAATTAAAAAAAAAAAAATTAGCCTCGTTTCTCATCATTTTGGACCATGGGCTATAGCCCATATCGTACGGCATACTATAGCGCGCCGTTTTTCATCATTTTTGAGGATTTTTTAAAAATGACGAAATGACAAAAACGATGGGTTATAGCCCATGTTTTTTGAAATTTTGAAAAAAAAAGTTAGCCTCGTTTTTCATCATTTTGGACCATGGGCTATAGCCCATATCGTACGGCATACTATAGCGCGCCGTTTTTCATCATTTTTGAGGATTTGAAAAAAATGACGAAATGACAAAAACGATGGGTTATAGCCCATGTTTTTTGAAATTTTGAAAAAAAAAGTTAGCCTCGTTTCTCATCATTTTGGACCATGGGCTATAGCCCATATCGTACGGCATACTATAGCGCGCCGTTTTTCATCATTTTTGAGGATTTTAAAAAAATGACGAAATGACAAAAACGATGGGTTATAGCCCATGTTTTTTGAAATTTAGAAAAAAATAGTTAGCCTCGTTTCTCATCATTTTGGACCATGGGCTTTAGCCCATATCGTACGGCATACTATAGCGCGCCGTTTTTCATCATTTTTGAGGATTTGAAAAAAATGACGAAATCACAAAAACGATGGGTTATAGCCCATGTTTTTTGGGCTTTGTATACAGACAAACATGTCCACCGTAAGATGAACATTTTAAAGTTTGAATGGGGTTTCTAGTGTAAGTAAAACAAAGTTTTTTCTATTGCCATTGAGAATGCATTGGGCGTTTATAGGTTAAATAACTCAGAAACTATACAAAACATTTCAAAGTAAAAAGTTCCAGTGTGTGACATTTCTCAAATTTGAAAGCACTATATTTCTAAAACTATATGAAACATTTCAAATATTCCTTTTCAGGCAAACATGTCCACCGTAAGATGAACCTAAATAGGTTTGAATGGTATGTAGGACTAGTAGCATGCCAAAGTGTGTGGTATTTGCCATGGAGAATGCATTCATTGGGCGTTTAAGTTAAATGACTCAGAAACTACAAAACATTTCAAAGTAAAAAGTCCCAGCATGTGTCTCCACAGTAAGGTGAATTATACAAAATGTGAATGGAGTTTCTAGGTGAAAGTGACTTTTTGACGTACGTGCCACTGTCTGCCATTGAGCCAATCTCAACCTGGATTATTATTTAGTTGTTTTTCCAGATCTGTCTGTTTTCCAGGCTATAACAGACAGTATACACAGTGCCTGTGAGAACGAGAGGGCCGGAGCAGAGGCCAGCAGTAAGTCGGTTCACAGACAGTCGGTTCACAGACTGTCGGTTCACAGACTGTCGGTTCACAGACAGCGTCTTCGTTCTCAGTTGTAAAGATCCATTATCATCAAAGTATATACAGGACTAATTCAAGCTGCATGTCTGTCTGTCAGGTCTCTGGCTGGACTCTGGCTGCTGCATGGCACGGTTAGACCCCAACGTGGAAAATCACTTCTCTCCTAAAGTCCTAATACTGTACAACACACACGCACGGACGCACGTCAGTCGCTCTTCGATTTTTCAAAAAATAGCAGACCTACAAGCTCATAGCGCGCCACTCGGTGGCGCGCTATGAGCTTGTAGGTTCTGCTATTTTTGAAAAATCAAAGACACTTTTAGAATCTGATCTCAGGTCAGAATGGGTTAATAATTAAACTGTCAGGATGTAATAGACATTTTTTTAATCTGATCTCAGGTCAGAATGGGTTAAAACTTGAGAGCCCAGCTGTTCTCTGGTCTGGAACACAGACAGCAGCAGGAAGGGGATACTGCCCCCCCATGAGCATACAGTATGTATAGTACAGTACAGTATGTATACAGTACATGAAGCAACAACATGGGTGTCTGTCTGTCTGTCAAACAAACGGCAGATAGGCCTATATGGAGTCTTACTATAGCATGGCGTTTTTCATCATTTTTGAGGATTTGGGAAAAAAAAGACGAAAATCACTCGAGACAATGGTCTCGGAGTGATTCGTCTTTTTTTCAAATCCTCGTTTTTCATAATTTTTGACCATGGGCTGTAGCCCATCTCAGACGATAGCATGCCGTTTTTCATCATTGGAGGATACTACTAGTAGTATACATCCTCTATATAGTATAAGTATACTACTACTTACGTAGTACTTGGGGTTATCATCTATGAAAAGGCAACACAATGAGCAGAAGAAAAAAAAGAAACCATGTAAATACAACAAATTGAGCAGAGCACTGCAGGGACTTGAAGCGCGTTCTGGTAAACCAGGAGTACCACACTAGTGCCTTAGTTCGTTTTATTGTAATTTACAGGTCCATTATTTTCATCCTGTACTCAAATCCTGCAAATCATGAAAAACGTCATGCGAAACCATGGACTATAGTATACCTTTTTTACGTGATTAATCTTTTTTTCAAATCCTCCAAAATCTTGAAAAATCACACCTGTGTGAAGTAAGTGCTGCAACTCTGCTGAGTTGCACCACGGCATACTATAGTATAGAGCGTCGCAGTCCCGCCCCCTCGAGTGACCCGGAAAATAAATCCCTGTTCATTTTCCTCAGACTTTTCAGAAAGTATTTATTTAAAGACGTTTACGCCACGGACAAAGCCAACTGGAGTTGTGACAAAATCATGACGGCACAATGTTTTGGGCAAAACAAAGAATTAGAAAAAAAACGGCAGGTACAACACTTTGTTGTTTTTCTTCTTTGTTTGGGCCAAGATATTGTGTTTGTTGTCATGATTCGTCACCACTCTGCTTTGTACGACACTTGGGTCTTTAAATAAATACTGATGTCTATGGGAAAAATGCATTGGGATTCATTTCCTGGGCCTGGCATTGTCATGAAAGCTTTTTTTCCAATCCTCTTAAATCATGTGCTTGTAGCATCAGATTTTTTTGCCAATGTTGGTTCCGGTTAAATACATATAGTTCAAAATCCTCACCTATAAAGCTCACAATGGTCAGGCACCACAATATTTCAAAGAACTCATCGATCCCTACAATCTTAACAGAACAGTGTGTTCATAGTTTACAAAAATGTTTAGTCCTGAATATCAAAAGTTACAATAGGAGGCAGAGCGTTTAAGTTCTCCCGGCATCTGTCCTCGGGGGTGACACGCTCTGCACAGTCAAGACTAGATTAAAAACCTCTATGACAAAAGGTCACCCGACAAAGTAAAGAGGGTGAGAAGAGAACCCCTCCACCCAACCCCTCGGCGTGGTCACGCCACCAGGGCGAGTTAATTGCACAACCAAACACTGTTGTATATACAGTATATTATGTACACGTATTAGAGGCTAGTATTTTATAGAGAAAGGCTTTATTATGTGATGGGAGTTTAATTGTGTTTAAGTGCTTTGCATTATATGAAATGTCTTGTCGTAGTTTACCGTTTTGCCTCATTCTAGTGTTGTTCTAACACCCACTGAGTATTTACTTTAATAAAGATTGTTATACATTTAAAACCCTCGTCTGTGGTCCTTCCAGGTTCGGACAACTCAGTCTTTTACTTAATTTCCATATATAAATGTTTAGGCATTTTGAGCAAAGATCCCAGGAGGAGAGAGATACAAAAGTCAGAATACGAAAGTGAGGCAAGAGGAGACACATGGGTAGGGATGGAGCTCATTAATTTATATCGATAACGATCAGGCTTAGAGCAATTTATATTATTTTGAGGAAAGACAGGAGACAATAAACTCTGAACAGAACCAGTATCTACTGGGGCAATTGCCCCAATGGGGCAAATGCTAGGGCAATTGACCTTTTTACCAATAAAATATTAAAGAAACTGTTAACAGGTTAATGTATGTTCCGCCACTTTAAAAGCGTAATTGAGTTTACCCAGATAGTGCTGGTTGGCATTTATTGATTCACCTCTTGATTATTCAAACATGAATTGCCAAAGCTTATTGATAACGGGTACTCAATAAGTTTAAGGATTTTTCCTGGTATCGCTCCATCCCTACACAGCTTATTGATAACGGGTACTCAAAGTTTAAGGATTTTGTTCGGGTATCGAGCTCCATCGCTACACATGGGTATCAACGTTTTATTGCTCATGGTCAAGCGGTCCATGAGCTATGCCCGTTTAAAGTTTGAATTTTCAGTTGAGTGCTATAGCGCCACCTATTGGACAATGGTTGTGGGCTTTGTGTCCTCGCCGTTTGGCATTGCCCTCTAGGTTGTCCTGATCAGATGGGGTGATGGGAAATCAGGGCAAATCGTCATTTTCAAATTATTGGGAGCCCAAAAAAATAAAGGGCTACCATATTGCCAAGTTTGACGAAAACCCGACAGCACAGTTCAGCCAGAACTAACATTTTTGGTGGAAGGAGAAGAGAAAAATAAGGGACCAAGAGTCCCTTCGGACTTGGTCCCTAAATAGACTTGTAACCCAACTGTAGGGAGTACAAACACAGTAAAGAACCTGGGGGTTATCATCTATGAAAAGGAAACAATGAGCAGAAAATGAACCATGTAAATACAACAAATTGAGGGCACCGCAGGGAGTTGAACCCCGTTCTGGTAAACCAGGAGTACCACACCAGTGCCTTAGTTTTTGTTTATAATTTACAGGTCCAAATCAGTCATTAGTTTCAATTTTGCAATATAATTTAAAAAAAAGAGAGAGCCTACACACTCAATTTGAATCTTGACTATAATGATAGCCATGCTTATGTCTTTATACAATTGAAAGCCGGAAGACTCACTCCACAAATACCTTAAGGAAAACTCCTCAGACATAAACTAAGAAAATATTTTGTCATGCTCATAAAGTGCTGCAAAGTGCTAAAAGTGAAAAGTGCAGCAGAAAACGTTTGGGTCATAGGCCCATCGTCAATGCCAAAGTTTTAGCTGCAAATGGCAGCATAAATAAATCACATCAATACACACCACATAATGTGATGTTAACTGACACGATGAAGCTTGCACATTATAAGACATACATCACATCAACCAACATCACATACCTAGCCCTACCCTAACCCTAAGTTAATTATGTGATGTTGGGATGACATGATGAAGCCTTACTCACAAATGTGAAATGAGACAAGACATAAACACACATCACATACCGGGCCTGTGTTCATAGGTGATGTGGGCTTACGTAATGAAGCTTTACTCACAAATTAGATCTGATAATATAGCACGAACAATGGTCTTATGACCTAGATGTTTGCTGCTGCACTTTTCACTTCAAGCACTTTGAGCGCTTTATGAACATGAACAAAATAGATTTTCTTGGTCTCTGCCCAAGCAGTTGGCCTTTAGGTTTCCGTGGCGCAAGTATTTTTCTATCTAGTTGTCCCATGTAGGAAACATGGGGCAAGACTGTACAATTTATGCCATTTGTGGACGATTGACATAAATTATACGAGGTAGCAGCATTCTTTGCGCCCCAGTATTTGTCAGCAATATGAACATTAGTACACAACATGAACAGCAATAAACACAATTCATATGGCGCAATGCCAACAGACGTGAATGACGAGCTAGCCGCAATTGCTGTGAAAAATCACCTTTAAAAAAACCCACATAAATGCACATCACATATCGGCCTGTGTTCATATCTGATGTGAACTGACGTGATGACGCTTTACTGGTAAATTACATGAAACAGCTCCAAATGAGAAACTGTACTCGAGACATGACCCGACTCACCCGAGTCACACATACACTAGTGAAAAACTAGTGTCATAGATAGGAAAGAAAGAAATAAGAAATTACAATACAATAAAGCAAAATGCGATTAAAAACTCTGAGACCAAAAACAAATAACTTTATTAAAGCAAAGAGAGAAAAGATGAAGGTTGGGTAAAAACCTTGTACGTCCAAAATGGTTACTTTTATGGACCAAAACAACTGATCCAATATTATTAATATAATAATCTGTGTTCCAATGTTATTATTTAGTCACAAGCTCTTGCTGATACTTCACTGGTTTGAAAAACAGAATACTACATGTTAAATATTCAATAATGGATTATCTTTGCCTCATGAGATTGGCCATTTGGTACTTGTGTGTGACACTGTAGCATGACCAAGTAAGGAAATTAATTTACAAAAGGTTGAACTATGGAGATACAAGGTTTCTGCCCAACAGTCAAGGATAATAAACTACTCACTTACCTTCAATATCAGCACTAAACAAAATACACACACCAACGAAGGAAGAAAATGACACAGCGGCCATCATTTGCTTCCTCTTGTTAGTGTACACAGACCTACAGCATAGTAAGCTGTAAACACAGTGTTAAGGGGCTACATGCTACCATAATGACATAAGACATAAAGCACACACCTCCACATCACATAAAACACTAGTGAAGAACTAGGGAAAGATAGGCAAGAAGAAAGAAATTACCTAAATAAAATAAAGCAAAATGCGATTAAAAACTATGACAACAAAAAATAAACAACTTTATTAAAGAATAGAGAGGAGACACAAGAGAACATACATTATGTGATGTGGATGTGGACAGACTTTACCCGTAAATTATGTTAAACGATAAATAAATCACATGCCTCCACAAACATCACATAACTGTGATGTGGACTGGCATTATACACACAAATTAAGTGAAATTATACATGGCGCAAAAGACAACCTATGGTATGGTAGCATGTAGCCCACTTAAACAAGCAGCAGGAATCAGACGGTTAACTAACCTTCACTGATAACAGCACCCAGCAGTGGCAACAGCATAGAGTTCACCCAGCAGTGGCAACAGCATAGAGTTCACACCTCCAGTCCGCTTCACTTTCTGAAATGGCAGGGGAAAAGAAAATTAGTTGTCGGCCTACAGGATGACATTTTGGAAGTCATAACAGTCACTGACAGAGCTGTGTCACCATTATTACACACATTCTAGGGCTATAATCTGCCTTGTGCAACCATTTCTTTTATGAAGCCTAAAAGCTAAAAAGTTCTGTATGTAATTACCATGGGGGGCCTTCCGTCGCTCGGTTGAAGATAGCCGGTATTAATAGAGCCGCGTAGGTTGTATGGCACAATACGTCCCGAGCACCGTACGCCTCGTAATCTCAGGGAGCGTTCGTTGACACCGTTATTCGTTTCAGCTCAGCCGAGTAGACACTCTATTATCAATACCAGCTATCTCCTGAAGACTGCAGCCAAGGTCACCGCATGACACAAAGGTCACATGATCAACCTGTAAGACACAAACATACACCAACATTACTCTTTATCCAGATATTATACATTGTAGAAAACACATCTTTAGGAAATTCTTGCATTTTTCTTTTGCAACCAGATCTTATTTTAATGATGTTAGAGACAAAAAACACTTTCCTGGGGTTTTTATGCGTTTAGATATTTCAGTATTTCAAAGAGTCCATGATGTCATCATGGACACTGGGCTCACTTCCTTCCTGGACTAAATGTTGTCTCAGTAAGACAGCCCTCCCCCTATCCACAAGGAGGAGCAGTGGCCCAAAGCATTGTGGGAATTGTAGTTCAGGAAGGAAGTGAGCCCGGTGTCCATGACATCATGGAGTCCATGGACACTTTGAAATACTAAAATATCTAAAAACACATAAAAACCCCAGGAAAGTGTGTCTCAAAAATCATTCAAATAAGATCTGGTTGCAAAAGGGGTGAAGTGTCTGAGCCACAGTTACAACTTTTTTTACCATTATGTACTAAAGTAAAAGGGTATGGCATCAAAATGCACTTAAAAAATGACCAAATGTAGCCCATTACACAGAAATGTCCCATATCAAATGTTTGAAAGAAAAATTAATCTGAAAATAGCAACTACAATCTCACAATGCATTGCATCACAATGCATTGTGAGATTGTAGATCAGCTACTTCCAAATGGCCAAAATGTGGTTGTAGCTAGCCCAGTGGTAAATGTAGCCAATGTAGCCAAAGGGATATTTTTTTTAAATAATCCAAGTCTACAAAACAACTAGTAGTGTCCAAATAAAATATAAAAGTACAATATATTGTCCACAGTACTTCAGTAGATGTAATTATTTACTTTCCACCTGTTTGTTTGTTTGTTTGTTTGTTTATTTGTTTGTGTCTCAAAAAGTACCAACACATTCCTCATATTGTTGTCCTTTTAGAGTCACAATAAACAACCAACAGTCCTTCTAACAACACTAATATTAAAAAAAACAACAGAGTTAATGTTGGCTAACAACCATGCGGTTCTAAAACAAACCTTACCTTGTTGCAGCTACGCCCCAAACACACTGCTACGGAACGCGTGCGGTTCCATTTTAAATCATAAGCCCCGACTACTGTATCCGGGTCTAGACCGTCGGTCATTGGTCCGTCAGAGTGTATGGATCACAGCTGTGTGGAAGGAAGCCGCACGCATGCGCGCGCACACACGCACGCACACACGACTGACAGACAGACAGACAGACAGACAGACAGACAGTTGATGGACAGTTCAACATAATTAATCGGTTCACATTGCTGTCGGTCGGAGGAGGAGGAGGAGGAGGAGGATTTGCTGTGGTGAACGGAATGTTAGTCAAGTCAGTTACAGTTCCCACTGGGATTTCCTGACAGTGTGGGAGGGTGCCCCACTCCTGGGGAGGGAGTTGGCTGAGATCCAGGAAGGTGTTGCTGGCTGCAATGAATAAAGGTTGGGTTTTGGTTGGTATGTCTATCTATTAGTAAAGTAAATGAGGTGGTTGAATGGAGTGATAATAGTAGGCTATGTCTTCAGGTTTTTTCATGATTTTTCTATTTTTTTTATCGTTGAAAATCATGAAAAACAACATAAGTATGTAGGCTATATTAAAAAAATGATGAAAATCTGTTTTTTCGGCGACATATACGTCGAACCAATCATGATCGACTTAATACTACTCATGTAGGCCTATAGCTTAATCGAGAAGCACATCTTTGGAGGTTATACATCAACGAAAAACAGTGGGAAGTGGGAATTCATTGGTATAGAAGGAATAACCTGGGGGAGAAATGGAGCAGAGGACAAACCTAATGAAATGTTGTCCAGCAGGGGGCATGGGTTTACCCAGGCTAGGACAAACCGTCACTAAAGAATGTCACGGTGTGCAGTTTTTGGTTTGCCATAAATGAGCAGTTGGACGATGGGCGGCATTATATCTGTATCTAAACATGACATTATATGAGTCATCATCTTTGTGCTGCAATTATGGAACTAGGGAAAGATAGGCAAGAAGAAAGAAATGACCTAAATAAAATAAAGCAAAATGCGATTAAAAACTATGACAACAAAAAATAAACAACTTTATTAAAGAATAGAGAGGAGACACAAGAGAACATACATTATGTGATGTGGATGTGGACAGACTTTACCCGTAAATTATGTTAAACGATAAATAAATCACATGCCTCCACAAACATCACATAACTGTGATGTGGACTGGCATTATACACACAAATTAAGTGAAATTATTAATTACAGTACAGTGGTGCAAAAAAGTGCATTTTTTACTTACTCTGTCACACGTACGTAAAAGTCCGGAATTCAAAATGTACTTGATTAAAAGTACAAAATAAGTATTGGTATCAAAAAGACCTTAAAGTTCTAAAAGTAGAAAGTACTTTACATTATGTGAATGTCTCATTTCAAGTTTTCAAAATTTGAAAATAGCTGATCTGCAAGCTCACAGTGCGTCGCACCACCACACACTGTGAGCTTGTAGATCGGCTTGTTTCAAATGATCTAAATGTATTCATATAAGTCTGAAATCATCTCTCATTGGGGGTCCTTAGCATATATTTTCAAATGGGGGGGTCCGCGGGCTATAATTAGTGCCAATTTAGGGGTCCTTTACATGAAAAAAGTTTGGGAACCACTGCTTTAAAAACCATGATAATATGAGTCATCTCTGCTGTGCTGTAATTACCGGGTGGTATCCATGAGAGTGAGGTTGAGTCTAAGGACCCCAAAACCGAGCCCCATGGTACGCCATGACTGGAGGACATTCTCCACAAGCCCTGAACTACAGGCCAGATACACAACGGAGTTCAAGGACCTCATTCACATACAGGATGTGAGGGAGGAACCGGGCACAGGGTACACGAAGTTCATGGAAGCACACGAGGCTGCAACAGCGAGGTGTGTACCGATGATGCAGAGGACCAGAGGCCCCACTAGATCGAAACATCCAGATGTCATCGCAGCACGTCAGAGAATAGAGGAAGCACGTCGAGCATGCGATCAAGAACCATCCGCAGAGCAGCGCGAGACACTGAAGGAGGCCAAGCGTCTTCTCTTCGCCGAGTACGATACCATCAAGGGTGAGGAGCTGATGCAAAAAGTCTGCAGGGTGGAAGCTGCTCATGGGGAATTCCAGTACAGCGAGTCATGGAAGGTGATCAATGAGATGTGTGGAAGGAAAAGACCGAAAGAGGGACAGGTGGCAGGAAACAGCCCAGAAGAGAGAGTGACCTCCTGGCTAACTCACTTCAGGAACCTCCTCGGCACACACCAGACAGTGGAAGGTGCTGAGAGGGAAATGCCTGCAGTCCTAGAGGATCTCAACATTGATGACGGCCCTTTCACAGCAGGAGAGTTTGCCAAGGTCAAAGCCTCCCTGAAGCAAGGGAAAAGTGCTGGACCTGACGGCATTCCACCTGAGGTAGTCAAGAACTGCAATCTTGATGAAGTCATCTTGGAGATCTGCAACCAGGCTCTATTGGGAAACATCATGCCAGAAATATGGTCTCTCTCTCACATCATCCCAGTACCAAAATCTGGAGATCTGTCAAAACCTGACAACTACCGTGGTATCAGCCTGACCTGTATCATAGCAAAAATGTTCAGCGCGCCGTTTTTCATCATTTTTGAGGATTTGAAAAAAATGACGAAATGACAAAAACGATGGGTTATAGCCCATGTTTTTTTTAATTTTGAAAAAAAAAGTTAGCCTCGTTTCTCATCATTTTGGACCATGGGCTAGAGCCCATATCGTACGGCATACTATAGCGCGCCGTTTTTCATCATTTTTGAGGATTTGAAAAAAATGACGAAATGACAAAAACGATGGGTTATAGCCCATGTTTTTTGAAATTTTGAAAAAAAAAGTTAGCCTCGTTTCTCATCATTTTGGACCATGGGCTGTAGCCCATATCGTACGGCATACTATAGCGCGCCGTTTTTCATCATTTTTGAGGATTTGAAAAAAATGACGAAATGACAAAAACGATGGGTTATAGCCCATGTTTTTTGAAATTTTGAAAAAAAAAGTTAGCCTCGTTTCTCATCATTTTGGACCATGGGCTATAGCCCATATCTTACGGCATACTATAGCGCGCCGTTTTTCATCATTTTTGAGGATTTGAAAAAAATGACGAAATGACAAAAACGATGGGTTATAGCCCATGTTTTTTGAAATTTTGAAAAAAAAAGTTAGCCTCGTTTCTCATCATTTTGGACCATGGGCTATAGCCCATATCGTACGGCATACTATAGCGCGCCGTTTTTCATCATTTTTGAGGATTCGAAAAAAAATGACGAAATGACAAAAACGATGGGTTATAGCCCATGTTTTTTGAAATTTTGAAATAAAAAGTTAGCCTCGTTTCTCATCATTTTGGACCATGGGCTATAGCCCATATCGTACGGCATACTATAGCGCGCCGTTTTTCATCATTTTTGAGGATTTAAAAAAAATTACGAAATGACAAAAACGATGGGTTATAGCCCATGTTTTTTGAAATTTTGAAATAAAAAGTTAGCCTCGTTTCTCATCATTTTGGACCATGGGCTATAGCCCATATCGTACGGCATACTATAGCGCGCCGTTTTTCATCATTTTTGAGGATTTGAAAAAAAAAAGAGGGTTACCATTTCCATTACCATTTCCGCAATTTCCGAAATTTGACAAAAACGATGGGTTTTATGCCGTACGATATGGGCTATAGCCCATGGTCCAAAATGATGAGAAACGAGGCTAACTTTTTTTTTTGAAATTTCAAAAAACATGGGCTATAACCCATCGTTTTTGTCATTTCGTCATTTTTTTCAAATCCTCAAAAATGATGAAAAACGGCGCGCTATAGTATGCCGTACGATATGGGCTATAGCCCATGGTCCAAAATGATGAGAAACGAGGCTAACTTTTTTTTTCAAAATTTCAAAAAACATGGGCTATAACCCATCGTTTTTGTCATTTTGTCATTTTTTTCAAATCCTCAAAAATGATGAAAAACGGCGCGCTATAGTATGCCGTACAATATGGGCTATAGCCCATGGTCCAAAATGATGAGAAACGAGGCTAACTTTTTTTTTCAAAATTTCAAAAAACATGGGCTATAACCCATCGTTTTTGTCATTTCGTCATTTTTTTCAAATCCTCAAAAATGATGAAAAACGGCGCGCTATAGTATGCCGTACGATATGGGCTATAGCCCATGGTCCAAAATGATGAGAAACGAGGCTAACCTTTTTTTTCAAAATTTCAAAAAACATGGGCTATAACCCATCGTTTTTGTCATTTCGTCGTTTTTTTCAAATCCTCAAAAATGATGAAAAACAGCGCGCTATAGTATGCCGTACGATATGGGCTATAGCCCATGGTCCAAAATGATGAGAAACGAGGCTAACTTTTTTTTTTGAAATTTCAAAAAACATGGGCTATAACCCATCGTTTTTGTCATTTCGTCATTTTTTTCAAATCCTCAAAAATGATGAAAAACGGCGCGCTATAGTATGCCGTACGATATGGGCTATAGCCCATGGTCCAAAATGATGAGAAACGAGGCTAAGCTTTTTTTTCAAAATTTCAAAAAACATGGGCTATAACCCATCGTTTTTGTCATTTCGTCATTTTTTTCAAATCCTCAAAAATGATGAAAAACGGCGCGCTATAGTATGCCGTACGATATGGGCTATAGCCCATGGTCCAAAATGATGAGAAACGAGGCTAACCTTTTTTTTCAAAATTTCAAAAAACATGGGCTATAACCCATCGTTTTTGTCATTTCGTCATTTTTTTCAAATCCTCAAAAATGATGAAAAACAGCGCGCTATAGTATGCCGTACGATATGGGCTATAGCCCATGGTCCAAAATGATGAGAAACGAGGCTAACTTTTTTTTTTGAAATTTCAAAAAACATGGGCTATAACCCATCGTTTTTGTCATTTCGTCATTTTTTTCAAATCCTCAAAAATGATGAAAAACGGCGCGCTATAGTATGCCGTACGATATGGGCTATAGCCCATGGTCCAAAATGATGAGAAACGAGGCGAACCTTTTTTTTCAAAATTTCAAAAAACATGGGCTATAACCCATCGTTTTTGTCATTTCGTCATTTTTTTCAAATCCTCAAAAATGATGAAAAACGGCGCGCTATAGTATGCCGTACGATATGGGCTATAGCCCATGGTCCAAAATGATGAGAAACGAGGCTAACTTTTTTTTTTGAAATTTCAAAAAACATGGGCTATAACCCATCGTTTTTGTCATTTCGTCATTTTTTTCAAATCCTCAAAAATTATGAAAAACGGCGCGCTATAGTATGCCGTACGATATGGGCTATAGCCCATGGTCCAAAATGATGAAAAATGAGGCTAACTTTTTTTTTCAAAATTTCAAAAAACATGGGCTATAACCCATCGTTTTTGTCATTTCGTCATTTTTTTCAAATCCTCAAAAATGATGAAAAACGGTGCGCTATAGTATGCCGTACGATATGGGCTATAGCCCATGGTCCAAAATGATGAGAAACGAGGCTAACTATTTTTTTCTAAATTTCAAAAAACATGGGCTATAACCCATCGTTTTTGTCATTTCGTCATTTTTTTCAAATCCTCAAAAATGATGAAAAACGGTGCGCTATAGTATGCCGTACGATATGGGCTATAGCCCATGGTCATACTGTGCATACTGTATGTAACAACAAGAGCCGTTCTAGGGCTAAGGCACGTTATATCGTTGCTGTCAGGCAGAAATATCTCATCAGTGGTTTTAAACCTTTCTCATATCAAGGCCCTGTTCAATTGACATTATGAGGAATATGAGCCATATGGACCACCTTTCAATTAAATCTAGCCTCTCAGACCCCAAACTAAAGAATATTTAGTTAAACATTTATTTCTGCCTGACAGACAGAGATATATTTACTAGGCCTAAATTGTTGTAGGCCTAGGCCTACTATAAAAAATATTACTGCACTGTTTCTTTTTTTTGCATTTGTAATAAAATATCACTGATGGTGTTCGGTACGCAGCAATGCATCACACTTGTATTTTATGGTAGTATGTATGTTATTCATTCAAGTCAAGCATCGTGTGTAAGTAATGTTTCATTAGTGTGGTTGCCCTAAAAGGGCAACCAGACTATTGTAATTGTAACACTTTATTAGTGTGGTTGCCTATGGCAACCATACTATTGCTTTTGTGCCCTTTTATTTATCTTTTAAAATAAAACAGTCAGAATTTCGATATTCCATATCGTTCGTCTGTAATCAGCTTCCAAATTTTACTAGACCAAGTAACTCTGCAGGTGCTCCTCTGAGTACTAGACCAAGTAACTCCTCCAGGTGCTCCTCTGAGTACTATAGACCAAGTAACTCCTCCAGGTGCTCCTCTGAGTACTAGACCAAAAAAGTTGTGTGCAGCCCTGACTATATTATATTTCCACACTCACTCCAGAGGGCCACTATATTTCCACACTCACTCCAGAGGGCCACTATATTTCCACACTCACACCAGAGGGCCACTATATTATATTTCCACTCACTCCAGAGGGCCACTATATTTCCACACTCACTCCAGAGGGCCACTATATTTCCACACTCACACCAGAGGGCCACTATATTATATTTCCACTCACTCCAGAGGGCCACTATATTTCCACACTCACTCCAGAGGGCCACTATATTCCCACACTCACTCCAGAGGGCCACTATATTTCCATACTCACTCCAGAGGGCCACTATATTTCCACACTCACTCCAGAGGGCCACTATATTTCCACACTCACTCCAGAGGGCCACTATATTTCCACACTCACTCCAGAGGGCCACTATATTTCCATACTCACTCCAGAGGACCACTATATTATATTTCCACATTTATAGAATCGTCCTCAGGTCTAAATGGGTTAAAAAACTATTTTATGTTTAATACTCCCAGTGGTGAAGAGAGAAGCTTTTCTATAAATGCTTGTCTTCAGTTATGTTCCTCTATTTTTGGCCAGCATGCTATTTTCAACGGACCCCAACTAGCCTAATTAGACCCGACCGATTCTAAAAAACATAGTCAGTTTTCTGAAAAAACTTTGTTTCTATGTCAGTGGTTCTCAAACTATTTTATGTCAAAGACCCCCAGAATTATATGTATTTGGCCGCCGACCCCCATCTGAAAATATGTTGTTCCAGGGACACCCAACCAGAAGCAAAGATTTGAGTTAAAAATGTTCTGAAAGAATATATCCGTATATTACCAAATAGTAACCCGGGCTGTTATTTATTTTTGCACCATTTATTCATTCAGTAATTGAGTTAATGGGTAAAAATGGCCTGTCTTGGTTTAAAGCCCACTCACCACGACAAGGTGCAGGCCGAGAGTGGGTCCCCTCCCCTCCCCCCAAACAGGGGGAGGGGTTGGGGGGGATTGGGGGGGTAGCAGAACACAGCACAGAACAGCACTGATCAACAGTAAAAGGAGACAGGTGGTGATCATGTGTTCAACAGTAAAAGGAGACAGGTGGTGATCATGTGATACAGTAAAAGGAGACAGGTGGTGATTATGTGATCGACAGTAACATTAAAAGGAGACAGGTGGTGATTATGTGATCGACAGTAAAAGGAGACAGGTGGTGATTATGTGATGGACAGTAAAAGGAGACAGGTGGTGAATCTGGTGATTATGTGATTGACAGTAAAAGGAGACATGTGGTGATAATGTGATCGACAGTAAAAGGAGACATGTGGTGATTATGTGATGGACAGTAAAAGGAGACAGGTGGTGAATCTGGTGATTATGTGATTGACAGTAAAAGGAGACAGGTGGTGATAATGTGATCGACAGTAAAAGGAGACAGGTGGTGATTATGTGATGGACAGTAAAAGGAGACAGGTGGCGATTATGTGATCGACAGTAAAAGGAGACAGGTGGTGATTATGTGATGGACAGTAAAAGGAGACATGTGGTGATAATGTGATGGACAGTAAAAGGAGACAGGTGGTGATAATGTGATCGACAGTAAAAGGATACCGGTGGTGATTATGTGATGGACAGTAAAAGGAGACAGGTGGTGATTATGTGATGGACAGTAAAAGGAGACATGTGGTGATAATGTGATGGACAGTAAAAGGAGACAGGTGGTGATAATGTGATCGACAGTAAAAGGATACCGGTGGTGATTATGTGATGGACAGTAAAAGGAGGCAGGTGGTGATTATGTGATGGACAGTAAAAGGAGACATGTGGTGATAATGTGATCGACAGTAAAAGGAGACAGGTGGTGATAATGTGATCGACAATATATATATATATATATATAAATGCATTACATCTTTATCCGTTTTCCTGAAACTCTAGAGTGTGTGCACTGCGCATTACAATACCTAATACCTACGGTCAGATTTGGTCAAATTTAAGACAAATTAAATTCCTGATTTTTTATTTAAGACAATAAGACAATTTAATAAATAGAACAATCAATCAGAGTGACCCATTTGATTCTTGATGTCATGACTTTTTACATACACCAGGTGGTGCCAAGTATCTATTATGCCTGGTTTTGTTCATTCATAGCAGGTACATCAATGAGGTCTGCATTCACAGTCAAACATCCTGGTGTCTGACTGGCATAGTCCCACAGGCAGCAGGCTCCTGGTTCTAAATTCTAATCCATTTTAAACTGAATTTCATACATTCCATATTTCCGCCCAAAAGAGAGACTGTTTGACCGGGAAAGTAGTGGGGGGGGGGAAGCAGATCTACGAGCGCACAACGTGTCGCGAGCTTGTAGATCAGCTATTTTCATTATTTTTCTTAATTGTTCTTTAAATTTTGTATTAATCATGGAATTTCTTAGATTTGTTTGTTCGTTTTAAAATGTATGAAAGTATTATTTTATACATAAAAAAATCACACCGGTGTGAAGTGAGGGGCGCTTTTATCATCTTTCTTACAACATCGAGTTGCTATGATTAGGTGATGTAATGATGATGTAAAACATGAAATTATCCTCATTGTTAATGGGATTTCATGTTTGTGTTAGGGACAAAACAAACATTAAACCTGTAGCCTATATAACATGGGTCGTGATTCGTGAAATGAGGGTCACGGATAAAAATTGGTCCGTGACCCTCAAATTGGTCCCAGAGCAACATATTACGATATGGCTATTATATTAGGCTACTACTACACCAGTAACACTGAACAAAAACACTATCAAAGCATTTTCTAATGCTACTGGGTGTGAAATGAGAACAACCATCAAAGGCAATGGGGCTGAGATGGACAGACAGGTGGACACTGACTCCTGTTCTGCGCATTAAACCTGTCTCTTCCTGGCAATAACAACAACACCAACAATGCACCAGATAAACACATCAGATCCATTGTCTCCAGCAGATCATTACCCGCCCCATGCAGCCAGTCTGCAACCCCCATTCCATAATCCTTATTATAGGAGGGAGAGAGAGAGAGAGCCTTTCGGTTGCTAGGCAGGCACGGCCACAGTTTCCAAGGGAATACTTGCATGAAGATGCAGCCTGTGTGTGTGTGTGTGTGTGTGTGTGTGTGTGTGTGTGTGTGTGTGTGTGTGTGTGTGTGTGTGTACGATTGGGGGGCTGGTTAACAGAAGACAGCGGGGGGTGGAGTCAAACAAGTTCAAGGCCAGCCAATTCAATTGACGTGTGTGTGGTGTGGTGTGTGTGTGTGTGTGTGTGTGTGTGTGTGGGGGAGGGGGGGGGGGGGGATGTGGATGCCGCAGCAGGGGGAAGGGATACGGATGGGAAAGTGGTCTGGAAATAGAGAAATATCGTCTATTTGTGGGTCGCAGGCAAATTTTAATGGTCCCCTTGTTTCTGTTTTCCTACATTATTTTTTTATTTTTAAATCATGAATTAAAAACACATATTTTTTCCAGTAATTTGTTTCGTCTATACAGTCGCGCACATTTATTCTAATATAAATATAAATCATTTAAGCATATATAGCTTGTTGCTTAGCAGAAAATAAAATACAAAAATTAAATGTATTTCGTGAACGGAAATGGCAGCTTCCTTACTCAGCTCATGGGGGCTATAGTTCCAGACTCTATATAGCATTCGAAGGTTGTGGAAAAAGTTGTCTGGCTACGGGAGACTATAGTAACTGCGACTTGCGGTCGCAATCAGACTTACCTTAGATTACGCAGGAGGGTTAAACATCCTAATTTGATGATGATGATAGTTTATTTTGGTGCTTTTAAGCACAATACATTACAGTAGATTTGATAGAATTTAGCAGAAAAAAATAACGGACCAAAAAGGTGTAGGCTGAAGCTAAAAGACTGTATATGATTTCATGAATCTAGTTTGGCTCAGCTGTTTGATGGAGACGACAATTTAATGGTTGTGAATACTGTCTGAGAGACAAAATGAGATCATTCCATTTGATATACAAATGGAATGGGATGGAGAGTTAATTTGAGCTATTACCCATTAATCCAGTCAAGGATCACTGTCGACATTTGGCTAAAAGAAACACAAGATGTTTGGGCAAGATGGCTTTCTGTCCCCCAAGGCACGAACCTTGCATCAGAATATAAACTTAAGTCTTGGCCTATAAAAAGGTTATCACTTGCTTGGAGCATTGTGATGTGAATGGAATTTGTATGTCCTTACAGCAATTAAAGCAGAAATATATTATCAGCTACTTGTATCTTTGTCAGATACACCTAGGCTACAATTAAGAAATGTCATAAGAGCTCCTCTTCAAGGCCAGTGAAACCTAACTGAGATGTCACCCTATGGATGTCACCCACTGAAGTTAACTTATTTTTCACAACAGTCAATCAATGGTTGGAACTATACACATTAGTTTAAATGAGATTGCTCCAGACACTTTGTAGCTGTGTTTACTTACCGATGCTTAAATGGTAAATGGAACATTTACTGTATGCACCTTTATCCAAGGCACTTTACATAGATTGTGCATTACATTCATTTCATACACTAATGGCGGGAGAAACCATGAGCTGCAGGGGTTCAGAGTCTTGCTCAATGACACGACACTAATAACTCTGAAGGAGTACGGAATCAAACTGGGAACCTCATGTTCCCATTCGGCTGTTCTATACCGGCCTAGCCTGGGCACCATTCCATTTATATCTGCTCTATACCGGCCTAGCCTGGGCACCATTCCATTTATATCTGCTCTATACCGGCCTAGCCTGGGCACCATTCCATTTATATCTGCTCTATACCGGCCTAGCCTGGGCACCATTCCATTTCAGGTTCATGAACCGGTCGGGAGCGGATGATATATTGCTACGTCATGTTGTAGTATTGTTTTGTAGTAATCAATCTTCCGGAACTTAATTTTCCCTTTACTTTTCCCCTCCCGATTTTTCTCAATAAAAGCTACAGGCTACGAGATCTTTTATTGTTATTCTTCCGGTTTGAGGGAAAAGGAAGTTCTGTTTGATTGTTAATGCCTGATGACTACAAAACAATACTACAACATGACGTAACAATATCATCCGCTCCAGACCGGTTCACACAGCACGTTTGGAACAGAGACCAGGCTTTAATTCCTCCGAGGAAAAGCCTGGTGAGGCGAGGTTAATACCGGCCACTATACCTTGAGCTACCACTGTCGCTTACACTCACTGACTGACTTTTACTTACTTATTAACTTAGTAGTGGTGGAAAGTAACTATAAGTAGACCTATACATGTACTCAAGTACTGTACTTAAGTACAATTTGGAGGTACTTTTAATTTTCTTTACTTGTACTCCACTACATGTCAGAGACAAATATTGTACTTTTACTCCACCACAACGTTTTGATTTAGGGCAGCAACAATCTCTCCACTCCTGTCTTTTCTGGGCCAGAGTCTTTGAATTTAGTGATACTGTATGTAAACAGCAGAAATCAAGATATAGAGTGATTCAGTTACTTTTTCGACAGTTAATTATACCCTATAGCCCTAGAAGTAGGGATGGGCAGACATTGTTATGTATGGCTAATTGTATAGGGAGTGATGCTACAGATAAGATTCAGGGTTATTTTACAAAAAAAAAACCCTTTGAAAGTATAAAACATGGCTCAAGTGATTAAAATGATGCAGGAAAAGACAAGTGACAACACAGCCATGTCATTATACTACGATATCCAAAATCCCAGATGATATAAGTCTCATATCAGAACCATATTGATATACTGCATTGCACAGCACCACTTCTATAGGCTATAATTACAACCCCCAATGTCTGATCGCTTTACTTTAGATGTGGTCAGAGGCCACTTTCCTTTATTCCATTTGGCAGTGTAATAAACTTTAAGGGCTGTTTTTTGGCAGGTATAATGTGATGTTTTATCCACATGGAGTATACTTTTCCAATGGGTCCTTGGATGCCTTTTGGGCAACTTCTCAAACTCTAATCTTACACATAGCTATATTCCATCAAGCTTACAGAGATCTTGCATGCATGCTGGTCACTGCCAAAGAATGTACATTATAGCAATGAAATGAAAAATCACATTTCCCACTGCCAGATGGGTCGTGGCTCTCTGAGAAGTGAACAGCTGCATTCCTCTCTAGGAAAAACAACCTCTTTAACCAGTCAAACCCTATAGACCTGTGGTTCCGAAAACAACCTCTTTAACCAGTCAAACCCTATAGACCTGTGGTTCCAAAAACAACCTCTTTAACCAGTCAAACCCTATAGACCTGTGGTTCCAAAAACAACCTCTTTAACCTGCAGTCAAACCCTATAGGCCTGTGGTTCCAAAAACAACCTCTTTAACCAGTCAAACCCTATAGGCCTGTGGTTCCAAAAACAACCTCTTTAACCAGTCAAACCCTATAGGCCTGTGGTTCAAAAAACAACCTCTTTAACCTGCAGTCAAACCCTATAGGCCTGTGGTTCCAAAAACAACCTCTTTAACCAGTCAAACCCTATAGGCCTGTGGTTCCAAAAACAACCTCTTTAACCAGTCAAACCCTATAGGCCTGTGGTTAAAAAAAAACCAACCTCTTTAACCAGTCAAACCCTATAAGACATGCATTAGGCTACGGATCTCCCATTTAATGGCATTTCTATCACTGGGACCCCCAATTTATATTGTAAAATCAATGTTAATTTCATTTGTATACTCTCAGTTACAGACCCGTAATGGTCCATTTGGTTCCAAACTATCATTTAGCTGGGGACTCCCTGGAACTGCCTCAGGGACCCCTGGGGGTGCCCGGGCCCCACTTTGGGAACCCTTCTATAGGCCTATACCACGTTGACCGCACTGTTGATTTCCTCGACTAATACTATGATGAAAATTTTTCCTCGACTACTTCTTTTCACGGAGGAAAACTAAATAAAACAACAAAGAAAAACTAGACAAAAATGTTAGGAACGGACTAGTGGACAAGAGTCATTCTAGCATATCTACAAGCACACAGATCTTGTAGATCGGCTATTTTGGACGACGACGGTGGACGGCGGCGAACAACGACAGCGTCAAACGACATTGAACGACGTCGAACGCCGACGACGTCGAAATCACTGATTATGAATTACTGCGACAGGGGTTCTTCACACTAAGGTCTCATGCAGAGTAATATAGGTCTAGTTTTGGAGCTCTGGCTCATGGACTAAGAACCAAAAAGAACTGAACCGGTTCCCATTGGGAACCAACAGGGGTCTGAGAGTCTGAGAGTGTACAAATGGAACCAAATGGACCCGTTAGGGTCCATTTGTACAGTCTCAGATTTACAGACCCATAAGGGTCCATTTGGTTCCAAACTATATCATTTAGCTGGGGACCCCCTGGAACTCCCTCAAGGACCCCACTTTGGGAACTCTGTATACTTTGAACCCTTGTTTTTGAAGGGCGCTAGCCCTCATGTGGCAGCCATGAAGTCTAGGGACTTTTAATATTTACTTTAAGCATGCCCCCCCCCCTCATGACGTCCTGTGGCAGCCAAGTCTATGGACTATTAATGTTTACTTTAAGCATTTTTTACTCCACTATACATTCATTTGAACACTTCAGTTAGTTACTTTGTAGATTTTGATTATTATTACTACAAAACATAATACATTATGGGCCTACTACACTTCAGCATATAGTGTACATTTTGAAAATAGCAGATCTACAAGCTAACATATAGATCTGCTATTTTCAAAAGATTTTTTTAAGCATTTGAAAACTTGTGAAATGGTACATTCTGCATAATGACTTTAATGAGTATACTTTCTATAGTATTCTACTTTAAGAATTAAGTATTAGGCTACATCTTTATGTAGGCCTATGTATTTTTATACTTGTGCACAAGTACATTTTAAAATTCGGACTTTTACTTGTTGTAAATATACTATATTTCTACAGTGCAGCATTGATTTATTATTATTGATTATTATTATACTAATTATTATTAGTATTTATTAACAGAGTACATTTCACATGAAAGAACAACTCAATACAAAGACTGACTGTTACTGTGGACGCCACACTGATACAGCATGACACTTAATTGTTTACAACAGGGCCCACCTTTTTCAATTCATTCAGAAAATATACTTTTACTAACTTCAACTCTTGGCTCTTCAACCACCGGTGGCTGGCTGGATGGATTGGATCACGATGGATGAATGAATACGGAACCAAAATGTGACTAGGCACACACAGGCAGCCTAAGAGCTGTTATGCAACCGCTGACCTACTAACACATATTCTAGAGGGGAGAGGGAGATAGAGAGAAACTGGAGCAAGTCCCCAGCATAACACATGCACTCAAAGCCAAGCAGCAAGCAGAGGAGGAACACACGGGCTAAACTAAGAAACCAGAGGGAGAAAAAAAAACTGGTTTTTCAACGGCAAAAGAAACATCAACTTTGGTTTCTTTTTGGAGAAAAGAGAAAGACAAAAGAGGGATCATCATCGGATCAGACGTACAGATACAGTCACACAGAAGAGGAAGCAAACTTCAACTGCGGAACAAACAGCTTTTGTGTGTGTCGGTCGGGCAAGCCTGCATTTTTTTGGAGACACGTCACTTTTTTTTGAAGGTACGTTATTGTGGAGACCCCGATTGATTGAAAACGTGGTGGGGGGGTAAACTTAATCCTAGTTATTTATGTCACATCATCACATGCTAATAATATCGTTATTACACATGGATTTACATGGATTATTATGGTGTCTTCTTGGCTGTATATGTAGGCTATCTGTGTGTGTTGTATGAAGTGGACACGATGCTGTAGCTGTTGGCTGCATGAGGCATTGTTCACATGGCGTCGATGGCGACTCACTCACCCTAGCTACCGGTAACGGTTGTTAAACGGTGTGGTGTGTCCGTGACTTTGAGACATTATACGACCTATTATCGTTTAATACAGGCGTAGTTTTTTATGATTTAAGACTATAGTGTCCCTTCAACAGATCAGGCTACTCCTCGCCCCAATTTGTTGTATGGTTTGTGTTATATAGACTTATTTGAAATATGCGGATTTAGCTCTGTGTGGGATAGTATAGCCTACTAGGAAGGGATCGTGAAACGTGGTCAATGTGTTCAATGTCAAGGCGAGGCGAGGCACTCTGGCACTGGAGGCAGTTTAGTTTACCCCTCATGGTGGTGCTTTCCAGGGAACGAGCGTGCTGTTATACATTGTTATAGTCTACCTTTTACACACGCTTGTGTTTGTGTGTCACTAGGTCACTTTTCTCACAATTCCCCCCAAAATGTTTGTTGTTTGTGTTTAAAATAAACTACCCATCGGTAAACTAAGGGTAGACGTACCATTTCGTTTGTTTCTGCATTAGGCCTACTTCATTTAAGTCTACACAATTAGATAATGTAGAATATACTTGTTATTTTTGAACGTTATTATGTCTCCTAAATGGTAGGCTACAACATCAATACAGCATGTCTATTGTGGACAAAATCTTGAAACAGAATATTAAAAGTTGTAGGCCTGAGAAGCTAAATGTTATCAAATGGTGGTCCGTATGGCTCAAAATGCTGACTAAATAATGGACCTTGATAAGATATGAAAAGGTTTCAAAACCACTGAAATGCATGAATATAGACAGAGTGAAATCAATAAGTGCTTTTTAATTAGAATATATATATATATATATATATATATATTAATCAATGAACAGATTCAAATAAATTGTTTAAAAAAAAATCTTATCAATTGATAATTCAGATTAACCTTAACCCCTATTTTTACATTCTTGTTGCGCTGGTTGTGAGCTTGTAGATTGATTCAAATTGGATATTTTATTTGAGTCGATATATTTTTTCAATCAATCAATTACTTTGATTAACTGTTGCACCCCTATTTAAACAATCAAACAAACAAAAATAATCTAATAACAATAACTAAGCATTGGAGGGACTTGGAGGTTGTGACATAAACAGTCTTGAGAGAAGCAACGACCTAGCCATTCTCCCGTGGGAACATAATCCTGTAATTGAATCATGTTTTCACACTCATTTTCCATGTCATTCATAATAGATTTACAACAACACGGCCGAGCTCATTAAGTATTCAGTACGTCGGTATGAAGTCGAACACAAGTGTGATGTATTATAGAAATGAAACAATGCTGCTGCTGTAACTACGCCCTCACTGAACTCACAGGAACAGACTTCATGATAAAAGACTCTCTCTTTATGATAAAATATCAGACACAGAAAATGGAGGCTAAACCCACCAGATAATGATCCCCCCTCTATGACACGCAAAGCCGTCCCAAAATCCCTGTGTGAGAGATATCTTTGTGTGGCCTTTGTTGTGTAATTAGAATTAGCGAGCATCCAGGATGTGGTGTGATGCAACGGACGGACAGACAGACAGACAGACAGAACCCACCCTCTGGCTTTGCCTTTCTGCCAGACAGACAGACAGACAGACAGACAGACAGAGAGAGAGCTCTGCTGGGCTCTTTAGGTTGCCAGACGGTTGGTCTGGTTTCAGGGCTGTCTACTACATCACTACCTCCCAGCCAGCTCTCTGAATATAGGTCAGACATGAGGTACGGGGGCAAGAAGAGCCAACAGCAGCACCAGGACTACTTTGTCATTTTATCTAGTGGAACATGTGTGTATACACACACACACACACACAGGGCAGGGGGAAAGGACGGTGCACATATTTCATTTACTTTACTGACTGGTCCACTTGTGCCGCTTTATTATAGCAGGCATGTCTTAAACTTTGTGATGTTCCTTATAAGTCTAGCATTCTATCACACAGATGATAAAGCTTTGACCTAAATGTTGTAGACTGTGAACGTTGTCTACTTAAGTAGAGGCCATCTAGTATATTGGCTGTCACACATGGAGATATCCTAGAAGTGCACTAGTGCAGATCTAAGGAGATATCCTAGAAGTGCACTAGTGCAGATCTAAGGAGATATCCTAGAAGTGCACTAGTGCAGATCTAAGCCATACCGTATGGGTGGGGATCTCAGTTGGCGGGCAGAAAGTAAACTTTGAGAAGTTTTAATTAGGTGTGATGATGAAACCTTTAGGATATTCTCTAAATTAGGACGATGCTCACTACCATGTGGGATTTGGAAGTGTATTTTCATCAAAGACTATAGGGGTTAGTCAATACGGTGGCACTTAGAAGTGCTCGTTTCCAGTATAGGATCCTTTGTAAACACGACAGAGTGGAAACAGGCAGCCATATAGGACATGGCAGCAGTTGACCTGGAATGTTTGGATTCTGGGTTCCAAGTTCCGCGGGCTTCTTTCTTAACACAAAGCCATGGGACAAAATGGAGATGCCTGGCTGGGGCCCCCCCTCCACCACATGTGTGTGTGTGTGTGTGTGTGTGTGTGGGGGGGGGGGGGGGGGAGGGAGATCACTGCGGAGGTGGAGGAGGGGAAAGGGATGCCATACATTACCCAGGCCAGACTTGCCTAGGAGGGGGGGGGGGGGGGTCAAAGGTGCAGCAAGTGTCTGAGAACTATGTAGTCGGTGCCAAACATTTTCTCCACTTCCCAACAACAGCCCCAAAACCCACACACAGACTCGCAGCCGCAGGGAGTTAATTCTTTGTTATTCAAGTGGAAAAACCTATTCTTTTCGAAAGCCTCTAACAGTGTATGTGTACTGCATCTCTGTAGCTCTCTTCTTAGATCCATCTTAAGCGGTATTAATCCTGATATTACCGTTTTAAATTTGAGCTTTTAGCTGTTGCTTAGACTGCAGCATGCAACACACCAAGCAACAATGCCAATTTCAAACGTTTGCCTCGATTATGATTAATGATGATTATGATTAAAATATATATGTATAGTGAAAACAATAGATCTACAAACTTACAATGCATGGCATTGTGAGCTTGTGGATCTGCCATTTTCACTATTTGTGTATGCAACCAATGTACAACAAAGTATAATACAGTGTTAAGTGGTTAATCAATCAGACTAATCAATTTGGTTGATCAAAAAAAACCTATCTATCTTTCATGTCGATTTATTGATGCATAATATCAGTAATCTTTAGAAATCAGATTTATATCTCATTTCACACCCAGTAGGATTGTCAGTTAAAATCTGATGGGATCTGATGTTTCCAATTGTTTGTTATTTGGGTTTTTTTGGGGGGGGGGTTTCACACCAAGAATTCAAAAAATCTGATTTGGGGACGTGTGAACATAGCTTAGGTGTTACAGCAGCACATATCCAGCAGAAACCTGTAGCATCTACCTCATCTCCCATTGTGTAATAAGGCTTACGCATGTGTTACACAAGCTCTGCTTTGCATCAGAGAAATTCAGAGCACGTATTACAGCAGTCCCCTCCTCTCCCCGCAGTCCCAAGAGAGAGGCTGTATATGATGTGAATTTAGCTGCAGATATGGGTGTGTGCTCTGACGTCAATACCATTGACGTTTTTTTAAATTCAGCAATTTCATAAGGATTTGTCTTTAGCTGATAAACGTTGCATAACCAGCCATTGCTGGGGTTATTTTATTTTTATGTATATTCTCCATTTAATTATATAATCATGTTTTACATCATTTTTCAATTCACATTTCTTCGGTCGTCCAATGGTTTACAAACCGAACAAAAAAAAACGTGTGTGCATAACAAAAAAAGGTTAAACAAAATTAAATACACGAGAGAGTAGGCCTACATGAACTTGTGAGCATTCATTAAAATAAGGCACATGAGTAAGACTAGAGTAGGCCTATTTTTAGTCACACAATCCTTGCCTCTACAAAAAAAATTGCGGGATTCATAATCCCACTTTCTAAATCGATGACGTTCTAATGTTCTTCCGTTTATTCTCATGCCGCAGTGTCGATGAGATGACGCGAGCGCCGACCACCAATTGAATTCCACTAGTCCCCCCCCCACCACCACCTCTTTCTGTGGCTCTATTTTTAGCGTGCACTATATGGCGCTTTTCCCCTCTCCGTGCCTCCCGCTCTCTCTCAGTCCCACTGACCTATTTTAATGGCGCAGGAGGAGCGCTCGTTGCGTCTTTTCTAGGTCAGTGGGACAATGCAGGCATATGCATGCGTCTCCCCCCCCTCCTCCCTCCATTTCCCGCTTTAGCAGCCCCCCTCTCTCCATTGAGTCTGTCTGGAAATTACCAGTGTGTGTGGGTGGGGGGGTGGGTGGTGAGTGCAGGGGGACTCGTTGACCTCATGTTTTTTTCCCATGTCTGCTAGTGCTTCTGATCCAAATAGGAATTCCTCGTTGTGCTGCTATGGACTATGAAAGGAGACAGAAAAGGGTTAGATGGAACAAGCACATTTATTTCACTTCCGCAAAGAACAAATCTCTGTTGAAGTCTAGTACGAAGTGTGAAGTATGTGTTATGTGACCTACAGTCTACACTGGCTTCTCCTTTATCCATGAAATTCCTAAATGATAGGCCTTGGCAAACACATGGTGTACTGTAGCCTTTAAGCAAAGAAAATATCAGAGGAGCTCAAGCCAAGGTGCCGTTCAGGGACTTACTGTATGACGTTGTGACTGTGCCATTATGTAATAGTAGCATAGAGTTACTAGTTACTTAGGTAAGAGGCAGAAACCCCATCCTAGCACATGTTGGGTAACAGCGACGAAAAATAGACTAGATTGGATAGGGAACTATTATATATATATATATATATTGAAGAAAATGACGCACGCACGCAAACAGAGCAGCAATTATACATAGTACCACGGGCATCCTTGATAAACGGACGTTATACTAACTATGTATTGGCTCTATAATATTATCCAGCTCAGTTTCCTTGTTGTTAAGAGTGTCTGCCCCTGAGACTGGGAGGGGGGGGGCTGTTCATACTGTACCAAAGACTCTGAGAGAAATGTAACCCAATGCCTCCCTGCGTGGCACTCAGCAATAAGAGGTGCATTGGGAGTTAAGTCCCTGCGGCATACAGTACTAGCGTCATGTCCGGGGACATGAAATACTTGTACTTCATGTCCAGGTACTGGACATGAAGTACAAGTACTTCATGTCCTTCTACCTCACAATATACAGAAACAGGAGATATAGGCTCCTGCCCTGTTATGGGCCTCATGTTACAGTGAGGCCCATTATGACTTACGTATTACATAAGTCATATAACAGTGAGTCAAGGCAACCCACTGACACATTGTTGTTATGTGACCCACTGACCCAGATTAGTACATCATGTTTGCATGCACTCCTTGCTTAAAAACTGTTTTCATGTCGATGATTGACCCTCGGATCTCATTGTAGCTAGTGTGTTAACTGTGCAGTGGAGAGAAAGAAAGTTTTGCTTTGAAGCAGGAGTTTGGACTACTTATTATGCGACTTGGACCATTGGAACATACGAATACAATTGCAAAAATAGCAGACCTACAAGCTCAATGCCAGTCATTCAGCTAATATAGACAGAGGTAATTAAAGTGGGCCATGTTTGCATGTTTGGAAATGTAACAGAAGCAGAAATCAATAATATATCAGTATTCCGATATTAACCTGGGGGCCACATTAAGTAATGGTGGGGGCTGCATGTGGCCCCCGGGCCGCCAGTTGGCCCATGCATGCTGTAATTCACCTCCCTCCCTCCCTCCCTCCGCGTCTGCCAGTCTCTGCACTGAACTGGCACACACCACCAGCCCGGCTCTATATAGTCTAGAGTTATGTGACAGTGCAGTGTCTTACACAAGGGCTCTGCAGTCAGCAGCACAGTCCCATGCAGCCCATGCAGTACTCTCTCTCTCTCTCTCTCTGCCGCAAAATGGACACACAGAAAGAAAAGAGAAGGGTGAGATGTAGGGGGGGGGGGGGTTGTGACTGGGTTGTGACTGAGAAGTGCAATTTAGCCTCTGGCTGGCAGGTTGTGTGCATGGGTGGCAGTTAAGTTAAGAAATGGGATAGCATCGGTTAATATTATGAGAAACACTAAACCTTTCCCAAGTTTTTTTTATTTATTTTTTACCTTTCCCAAGTTGAACAGATATTACATGTATTACATGTGTTGGATATCTGTCAACTATTTGATACACTGTACTTTTAGTTTAGTTTTTCATTGGGACAAGTTATTAATGTCTCTCTCTCTCTCTCTCTCTGTCTCCCTCACAGTTCCTGGTGAGCAAGCTGAAATAAGGTCCTCAGGTTCAGCGGTGGAAACGGAGTGACCCTCATCCTGTATAAGACGTTCAGAAGCAGGAGCAGCCCCTCCCCCCCTTTGCCCTCACTGCCAGAGTTGTACTCTGGCCCTAAGTCAGTTATAATGGATAGCCTGAGCTTACACCTATCCTCCACCAGCACGAAAAACACCCTGGATGTGGACACGTATTCCAACTACTCGGAGAGCATCCCGTCCCCCCTGCCCGACGACGAGCCACACAGTGGCCGCCAGAGCAAATCCAGCAAGTCCAACCTGAACTCCCGGCGCAAGCGGGAGTTCATCTCGGACGAGAAGAAAGATGCGTCCTACTGGGAGAAACGCCGGAAGAACAACGAGGCCGCCAAGCGGTCGCGGGAAAAGCGGCGCCTCAACGACATGGTGCTGGAGACGCGGGTCATGGCGCTGAACGAGGAGAACGTTCGTCTGAAGACGGAGCTCCTCCAGCTCAAGCTGCGCTTCGGCCTCATCAGCACGGCCACCTACATGGAGAAGAGCCAGCAGATCACCACCGCGGCTGCGGCCGCCACCAGTGACATTGGGCTTGACATGAGCGACATGAGTAGCACCCCCAGCAACAACAACAACAACCCCTACCTCTCCAGCAGCGGCTACTCCAGCACCTCCCAAGTCATGATGAACTCGGACTCCTCAGAAACGGAACAGTCCACCCGCGGCGAGCGCCACACCCCGCTGCCCAAGTATTCCCCGCACGCCCACAGCGGCTCCCTCTCCGACATGTCCGACGGCTCTTCCCGAGACAGTCCCGAACCCATGGGCTACAACATCAAGAGGGAGTCCTCGGCGATGGAGGTGAGCAGAGTGGAGAGTGACAGCAACGCCGACGGGATGCCGAGCAGTGCCTGTCACGGCGTCAGCGCTCCGGCGGCCGTTCGCCAGCAGATCGCTCAGGACGGCGAATGTGCCATGATGGACTACCAGAGCCATCACCAACAGCGCCACCCAGAGGCCTCCAGCCCCGCCGCGCTCCACGCCAACTCTGCACAGAGGAGCGTGATCTTCCAGCACCGCTCCAGCAGTGGCCCTTGTTACGCCATGGACGGCCAGAGGCCACAACGTCAGTGTCAAGACCAGCAGAGCAGACCGTCACAGCAGCACACCTCCACCTCCCAGTCCTCAGAGTGCACCTCCCAGACCATCATGGAGGTCACGGAGAGGCTGGAGAGAACTAAGACCATAGACTCGCCGGCGCAGTACGAGTTCACCGGCACTCACGGCGAGTCCGCACAGCAGCAGCAGCGACGATATGACCACTACACCTTCCAGGGTGTGGAAAACAGTCACCAGCAGCAGCACACGGACGGCCGACAGAACCCTTTCGCCCCGAATTTGGTTCACAACAGCGAGGAGGGCCACCAGTCCTCCTTCCAGCAGCACCACGCCTACCTCAACGCGCTGGACGAAGAGCCTCCGGTGCTCACGTACGAGGGAGTCTCCGGAGCCGAGGAGGGCTTCTACCAGGAGGGCAAAGACACCTCCTCCTCTAGCGACGGGGAACCCCGCAGCTCCGACAAGGAGGGCGTCTCCACGGACGACGAGTCGCCCTCCTCCTCCTCTTCCTCCGTCGGCGGCTACCACCACCACCACCAGAAGGAGGCCAAGGAGGTCAAGGGCACCGCCCTTCCCCACAAGCTCCGTCTCAAGCACAGAGGAGCAATGTCCAGCTCACAGTCGCCGTCCCCCGCGCTGCCCCAGCATCCTTACTTGGCTCTGTCCAGCAACCAGTAGCACCACGACGGGCCCGGCGGAGAGCAGAGACACTAGAGAAGGAGAGCGAGGAGGAGGAAGAGGTGGAGGAGGCTAAAAAAGGGAACGGGGCCGCCACCGGGGGCAGCTCTAAATGTGGACTTGTTCAAAGACACTGACCCGGTCGGTCACACTCTCTCTCTGGTGACTATAGTTGGATGTAAAAGCTAGTATGCGAGCTAGCCATCAAATTTCACTGTGTCACCCCTTCTTTTTTTTGGGACATGGTGCAAACCGACCCCCCTCACCCCCCATCACTCTACACATCCATCTCCACAACAACAGATGACTTTAAATCAGTGAGGTGTCAGGGAGAAGAATAAAACTCTCTAGGTCGAGTCTGGATTATTTCCCCAGGGAAATGTCAGACGTTATTCACTCAGCTGACACACGGTGGGTGGCCAGCACAGGACAGGTCCTCCTACACTTGCAAGACATTGTGGGGGAAATTCCCTTTAACCAAAGAAATGCATCCTTCCCTCCGTATCCCCTCTCTGGACAAAGAGTTTATTAGGCTCTATGCACTCAGGATAACCCTTCCTATACTTCCGGGGACATTTTTGGAACCCACACATGGACACTTTGAGACCCACTGGTAGTAGCAGAGTGTTTCCAGTGAGCCAATTAGTATCATCTGTAACACCTGTGAGGGAAGTAAGGGGCCCGGAAATACAGTAGGAAGAGTTATTGTGCATATAGCCTATTTTTCCTCCCTACACAAACACACCAGTAGCAGTTTTCATTACCCCTCCATTTCCTCTGTGAACACAGAATATCCCTTCACTTCTCAAGCACTTGGATTGTATATTACTGTGATTTATAAATTTGCATATATTGAATATATATTTTAAGGAAAAAAAAAAGAAAAAAAAAGTGGGACACAGCAGCAGCAGTCGTAGGCTATGAAAAGCTGTCCGTGTGTTCTAGTTGAGAGTTGTACAGTTCCTCATCGTCATTCAAGTAAAATGCCTCAAATGTATTTCTTTCAAACTTTGCTAATGAGCCACAGGTAAAAAACCGAGACAGACACAGCCAGGGACACACATAGCTGTCTATTAGAGTGGCTAGCACTACTCAAAAAAAGAAAACCATTACTGATCCATGGATCAACTGGAGGTCGTTCTAGTGATCAGCCTTTGACCTCTTAGACACACACACACACACACACACACACACACACACACACACACACAACTCCTCAGTCAAGGCCAGTAAATCCACATATCAGTCGAGGCCGCAGTTACTTTCGTGCCGCATTGTTGGCCAAAAAACATCAAGCACAAGGTCTTAGACTATATCTTCAATTTATTATCAAGTGAGAAATTTGTATTTCCCCTGCAACAAATAAAACAAACACTAGAAGGAATCAAATGGCTCTCCCAATTGCAACAACAGGTATACAAAGCTGCTCTTTTCTAAGGTGCCTCTTTATTATTGTATTGTCTCTTTTGTCGCCACTTTTAGGCCAATGTTGCTACGATCCCACTCACCTCTGCACTGAGTTCTTTTAGTTACAGCATAATGCAGTCTGAATCATGCTGTAGTTGCATGCTGGTGCCACACACACACCGAAACGAGCGGATCTACAAGCTCACAGCGCTATAGGGCTGTCTGGATTACAGCACTTAAGTTGACGATAATAATTGTCTCACAAATAATTTGCGGTTAACGATTTATTTGTGTTTTTGGCACTCACAAAGCATCACACTGTGAGCTTGTAGATCTGGCCGTCAGTCACATGGGCTTGTAGATCTGCCATCAAATGGCAACAACAAAGTATACTATACAAGCCCTCAAGAGTGTCCTCACTCCCTGGTGCCTCGATGCCTCCTCTGGCCACTGTGTATAAGTGTATACATGTAAAGTTCTCTATTTCTATCTCTTGTATACTGTTATTTTATTATGTTATTATTATTATTATTATTAATATTATTATTTTCTATTTTATTCCGTTTTTGTGTTATTTTTGTTTGTTTTTGTTATCATGGTGTGCATTTCAGTTCCACTGTTGTCGTGTCATTTTCCCTGCGCCCCCCCCCCCCCCCCCCCCCCCCGGTTGTATCTATTTGACCATGTTGACCTTTGCCCCCCCCCCTCCTGTTATCATCATTTGTACCTCTGTGATGCTGTATAATGTTTGTTGTTTGCCAAAAACGAAGGCTTAATGAAAATGGAAGTAAAATGGAGGAGGAAAGGCGTGTTGTCCGGATTGTTGTGGCTACGAATTGCTGTACGTCACATGATTTGGATAATAATGCAATGTGGATACAAACATGACTTATTTTGATGTGAAAGATATAAAAAAGAAAAAGAAAAAAAAAAAGGAAGAAAATAAAATGTTAAAATTATTCCTCTGGACTTTGTATGTTTTTTTTTACAATTATGAAGTGATTGATTGAAGTATTTATTAACAGTTTGCAGAATGGGTACATTTCACATGAAAGCACAATGAAAGTGTACAAATAAACACTAAAAACAGGAAATCATGTAAGGAGGTAAAAAAGGGAAAAGAACCCAACGTGTCAATCTACATTGACACGTTGTGAGCTTGTAGACTGGCCATTTTAACTATTCAAAAATGTTTAGCAAAATAGTAAAAAAAAAAAGGCAAAGAAGTTTAGGGATAAGGGGTTTAGCGGTGACGAAAATGGAGCCCCTAATGTATGGAGAAGGAGGGAGACCCGCACAAACTTGCTGGTTCAAGAGATGTATTTATTTAAGAGTCATATAGCAACGTTTCCACCTTTAGGCCTTAATTCAGGCAGAGTTTGAGAATAGGCTGAGATTCTCATTAAATATACAACAGTAGGTTTAGGCAACCAATCAAATTGCATATAGTAATCATTCACCAGATAGCAGCTGTGAAAAACCCAGTCATGTGACTTATTAAGGCAGTACTTCTGTAGAGCATTCCTTGTATATCATTGAAAGTCACCAATTGCAACAATACAGGGGGAAATATTAAAGTCACACCATAAAACACAAGACAATCAACATACAATGAATGGGGATCTAAAATAAACAATTAACAAACAAGCAAGCTGGTAAAGCCCCATACAGACGCTTGTTGGTGATGTGCTCAACAGGGACGAGCACATCACCAACAAGCGTCTGTACGGGGCATGAGAATGACGTAAAGCTGTACCAGCAGCACTAAACCATCTACACAGTCTGTACAGGGCATGAGAACGACGTAAAGCTGTACCAGCATAGCACTAAACCATCTACACAGTCTGTACAGGGCATGAGAACGACCTAGAGAAGATATACCAGCAGCACTAAACCATCTACACAGTCTGTACGGGGCATGAGGACGACGTAAAGCTGTACCAGCAGCACTAAACCATCTACACAGTCTGTACGGGGCATGAGGACGACGTAAAGCTGTACCAGCAGCACTAAACCATCTACACTGATGTACCAGCAGCACTAAACCATATACACAGATGAAACACTGATTTCTTGAAACGTGAATAACTTGACAGCATGAGCACAGAGTGGCCTAGCAGGACATTAGAATGTTCTTAACCATGGCCTAGAATCTATTTATGTCATACTCCGCGTGCACGCATACGTGTGCACACACGCGCGCACACACACACACACACACACGTGCACACGCACACACACACACACACACACACACACACACACACACACACACACACACACACACTCTTTATGCCAACTCACCTTCATTACATCATCATCATCATAGCATATATATATTTTTAGACTTCTTCAAAACAGTGGTCAGGCGGTTTGTCTGTGGAATACAGATAACATAACACCCCCCCCACCAATGAGATCGAAGTAAGCAAAAGCAGCAGTGAAAGTGAAAGTAGCATATGTTCACACACACACACACACACACACACACACACACACACACACACACAGGAGATTTGTTCCTTTTTACTCAGATGAAATACCAAATCCCTGTAATTTTCCCTAAAATGCTATCGATCTTAATTTGTAACGACTGTCATTCAAAAAACCCAAAACAATTATACTCAGCTTTACACAAAGTCATTTATTCCAGTGATTCACAAAGTGGGGTCCGGGGACCCCCAGGGGTCCTTCATGGAGTTCCAGGGGGTCCCTAAATGATAGTTTGGAACCAAATGGACCCTTATGGGTCTGTAACTCTGAGAGTGTACGAATGGAACCAAATTTGTACACTCTCAGAGTTACATTAACATTGATTTTACATTATACATTGGAGTCCCAGAAATAGAAATGCCATTAAATGGCCGTAAAAACTTCTCTTATGGGGGTCCTTAGCATATATTTTCAAATGCATATCATTTTGCTTGACATGAGAAAGTTTGGGAACCACTGATCAATTCAAGTAAAAGTATACACACAAGGAAATACATAATGAAACAAAAGTCTTAGTCGAAATGACAACTATTAAAACACAGTTGCTCCTAGCTAGAATGCTTCAACTGTAAACTAATTACTATTCAACTGTTACACGGTATCAGCGTCATGACGGAAATATGCTAGATAGATGCACTGAGTCAGAGATGAGATGTGTGGAGAATTATCCCAGAATGCAACACACACTCCAGCAGGCAAAACAAATTATATAACAGCCTTGGCAGGACAGAAAAATGTCAAGGGTGGCTACCTCAAAAGAACATGCTGTTCATGCACGAAATGGAACAAGGAGTAGCAGTCAAAATGCCAAGAACAAGTTGACATGGGTAAACGATACCATTGTGCCAGCCAGGTTACGTAATATAGCCTTTATTAATAATTAGCCCCCTAGCTGCTACTGTCTATGAATCACCATCAGGCATAGGGTACCCAAACAGTGGGTCGTGCCGTGATTTTTTACTTTTTCTGTTTTGCAAGTGTCTATGGAGTTAACATTACTCAAATAGACGCCACCAGGTGTGGTTATTATTATATTCAAATATGTCTTCCCTGTATATTCTTGGTTTCTTCCTGAAAGCTGAAAGCCTTTGAGTCAAAAGGCCCAATCGAAATAACACCATTTTAGTGACATCATAACCCTAACCCCTCCCCCATTACAGCTGTGGGTGAGGCTTAAGTTCAGGTGGGTGGTCTAAGGTGAAAACCAGGTATACTTAATGAACTGGTGGGTGTGGCCACTGCATAAAAACACAATTTTAACACTTTCTGTACACTTTTTTGAAAAGTATACAGAAAAAGGGGGGGGGGGGGGGGGATCACGGCACTACATCTTTAAATGGCACGTATATATGCAGAAACATTTGGACATGTTTGCTGAGAGTTGATCAATAGAACTCTATGACGGCCAAAAATGTAAGTTTTGAAGTTGGACAAGGTTTGTTTTGTATCGTTTGTGTCAAAAAGGTCATAAAATGAACCATGTATGGGTGTCCAAACCTTTTTCAAAGGAGGCCATATTAGAAAATATTAAAACAGCCAAGAGCCAACTACATTATGTATACCTTCGGATTCAAACAATTCTATTTAACTATCATCATCAATATTTAAAAGTATATTCAGTGATTTCACTTAATTCAAATATCACTTCTTTTTTTGCTTTGTTGTGATAATCCTCCCTACTATAGTGTGTGCTGACCATATAAATGGTAAATGGTGCATTTATAAGGAGTTCCTCCCTGTCCCCAGTTAACCCCTGGGGTCAATGGATGCCATGGATGCCCATCTGGAAAACAATTGTGCTAGCGAGGGACCCTCCCATACAAAATGTGAGACGTTTAAAATTGTTGAAAGCAGTTTAGTTTTAGTCAGTCTTTTGAATAGTTTATTTAGTTTTAGTCACATTTTAGTCCCCTGGAATGTTTTAGTATTAGTCTAGTTTTAGTCGACTAAATCTACGGTTGATTTAGTCAACAAAAATGCATTTTGGAGGGGCTTGATGCCGTCATAATAATATATATACTTGCTGAAAATAGCCGATCTACAAGCTCACAACGTGTCGCGCTGTGACGCGTTGTGAGCTTGTAGATCTGCTATTCTCAGCATGCAACCAATTGTAAAATGACTTATACTGGATCCTTTGTCCACTAGTCTCTTCCTAAGATTTTAGTCTAGTTTTTATTTGTTGACGAAATTGTCGATATATTTAGTCTTGGTTTTAGGCATCATAGCTTAGTTTTAATTTAGTTTCTATTTAGTTTTTGTTAGTGGAAAAAGGTAGTTGACGAACACTTTTCGTCTTAGTTTTAGTCAACGAAATCAACATGGTTCAATGTTCAATGGTTGAAAGATCCTAAAGTTTGCAAAATGTTTCAAGATTGCACAATTTGCTTGGGGACCACGTGGTGCCCCCCTCAAGGATCAAAATGGTAGGCCTGAGGCCTATATTTATTAACCCACAATCGAATGTTATTCAATTTAATTCACTTGCACAATGGGACAGTAGAGTTTTGAAATAGGTCTACATTCACCTTGCCGACATCACTTTGCCTCTGACATTTAATTGAATAACATTTGAACTGCTGGACAGCTTGACACTTCACACTTATGGAAATTAAATTTCTTTGAAGCTGAAGTAGGCCTAAACATGTTTGTTTCATTTCAAAGTTTTTATATTTAAATGAGATGAAGAAAGTCACCACTCACATCACACATTTCTCTGCGAATGGTTTTACTACTGCCACATGTCGACAGGTGTGTGTATAGAGGCTTCCAAATGTATTCATTCAGGAGGCCTTGAGGACAGGTATGGCTGTGCTCTAGTCTAGGTTGTTGTGTTTGACAGTGTTTCCCAAAAAAGGACATAGTGTCTGATTGGCTTCCATGCAGCCAATTAGGCCGCACATATATAGGCTTCTGTTTGCGGCCTAGAGGGGTGTGTTCAAGCTACGTGTGACACAACATTTATTTGGGAAACCCAGCCATTAACTTGCATGGATCCAAAATAGACAATTAACAATTAACAACGTTACACGTCTATATCAGTGGTTTTTAGAACGTTACACGCCTATATCAGTGGTTTTTAGAACGTTACACACCTATATCAGTGGTTTTTAGAACGTTACACACCTATATCAGTGGTTTTTAGAACGTTACACACCTATATCAGTGGTTTTCAACCTCTTTCAAATCAAGGCACATTATTTATTCGCCGTCTGAGCCACGGACCACCATGTTGATGACATTGTGCCCCTCAGACCCTAAAGAATATTTTGATATTGTTGGATAAGATTTTGTCTACAATTCCATGCTGTATTGATGTTGGTATACCATAGGAGATAACAGGCAAACGTTGATCAAAATAACAATTCTTCTACATTCTCCAATTGTGTAGACTTCTTGTAAATTAAGTTATGCAGATGTTTAAAAAATAATTGAACTCAAATGGATCTGCAATGGTCCATTTGGTTTCATTTTACACTCTCAAGAGTTAACAATCTATAAGGGTCCATTTGGCTACCAACTCTCCATCATTTAGCTGCGGACCACCTGGACCCCCCTCAAGGACCACTGGTTGAAAACCACTGGACTATATGGTTCAAGGTCAACATTGCCTTATAACTAGGGGTGCACTTAATCAAACTAAATCGGTTTAATTCATTATAGGAAATAATCAAGTTAAATCAATGGTTGGGGGGGATTTAGTAGTAGCATAAATGAACCGTGAAGTCCAATAGTCAGAACTTTAGTGACAAATGTAGATCTACAAACTCACCAGTCATTATTTTTTGCATAACAACCTATGACAAAGTAGATAGGACTTTCGGAAATATGAGACTAATCGATTTTAATGAATTATAAAGAGTTATTTAAAAAGTTTTGCGTCGATTCAATGATAAAGGCCTTCTAGAATTAATCAAAAAAGTTATCAATAGAATAATCGCTAAGAGAATAATCAATATTTGCATCCCTAATAACAGCACAAGGTTTGATTGATTGATTGATTGAATACTGAAGCACAGTTCAATACAAGGTCTGCTCAGAGGCTTTTAAACCCATAGACTGTAAAAAAAATATGGACAAAGCGTTCCCCGGGTCTAACATGAACGTAAAATGAAGCCTGTCAGTCCTTGAATTGTAAATCGCCATCTTTCTAGATCCGTTTGGGCCCAGCTGGCCCATTGGCTGGCCCAGACAACGAGGCGGGACTTCCCACCTTCTTCTTAGTTTGTTTTTATTTTGACTCGAGTGGGTGGGGAATCCCGATCATAGACTGTAACGGTAGCCACGCCCCTCAGAACATACGCGACTTTATGGTCATTTCTTTAATAAATGGGACCATAATTTTCCAAAAAGAATATTATGATATTAGAAATGAGACTTTAAACTAGTGACTGGAAGCAGAAAGTATTCATGACCATGTTTATTAAGGTAATACAGTCTAGGTGAAGTTGGGCCCAAATACATGGACTTCTATGGGGCTATGGGTTTTTTTGGGCCCAATGACAGCGCCACAACAGGCCATTATGAACTTTCAGGAAATACCGATTTCCTTATGGCTTCACAAAATATCTGTCTGACTGCCCCCCTGTTTAAACCCAAGAAAGCCTATATGGCTTGTTTCCATTGGGCTCCTTTGTACTCAGGTTGGATAACATGTTTCTAAAGGAAATGATTCAATGGCTTTATAGGTATAGGCTACAACTGAACAAAACAAAAACACAGTATTTCATGAACGATTAGGTTACACTGTCTGTGCGACGACAACAGCAGCTAATCCCTGTGTTTCTGTACAGACACACAGGATAACAATGGTGTGTGATATGATGATAGTATAGGCTACAGTATATGGATCAGTGTGGTTTTAACACAGGGAGACCCATTGTATTCTATATGTAACGTGAAACCCATCATGTGTTTCCGCTCTCGCTGGCTAACCACCATGGGGACTCACCCTGCCACACACCACACACACACACACACACACACACACACACACACACACACACACACACACACACACACACACACACACACACACACACACACACACACACACACACACACACACACACACACACACACACACACACACACACACACACACACACACACACACACCAAACTGTAGCAGCAAGCAAGGTGACATTTTATAAAAGCAAGCTGGAGTGCTGCCTGCTTTGTGTAGTACGCAACCCCCTCCCCCATTTCTATTTCTCTCTTTTGCTCCTCCCCTTGTAAGCCTTTGCTTGTCTCTTTCTTTTCGGTTTTCTCTCTCTCTCTTCTCCCTTTTTTTGCAATGCAGGGCATCTTTTTTATATATATAACAAGCTGTATAAATGTGGAGACATGTGAAAACAGGCCAGGAGAAAAAGTAGGTCAGTCCATGAGGACAGAGAAGGAGATGGAGGAGAGGAGAGGAGGGAGAGGAGGGGAGGGAGGGGGGGCTACTCAGGGGCTGAGAGGCAGCAGGAAGGAAGGAGAGAGAGAGAGAGAGAGAAAGGGGGGGAGAGAGAGGGAGGGGAGGTTACATCACATGCCTCTGCAGTGAAAACCTTGAGCAAAGCGATCTAATAAAAGAAGCTCTCTCTTGTTCTGTTGCTGCCTGCCTCGGGGAGCAGGTCAGTAGCACACACACAACTGGAGTGACGCAGGTACAGTGCACACACTGTAGGTGTGCACGCACACACACACACACACACACACACACACACACACACACACACACAAGCATGCACCCCGCATGCACAGATTTTTCAGAACCTTACCATCTGTGGTGAAAGCAGCTGAGCTCAGGGAAAAACTAAGCGGGTGTTGTTTGCTGCTTGTTTACATCTTGACAATGTGTGTGCATGATGTAACCAGAGGTTAGAAAAAGACCAAAAAAAAGAGCACACTCACAGATGTGATTTTTTTGGCTGTTATTATCTACGCCAGTGGTTCCCAAACTTTTTCATGTCAAGGACCCCCAAATTGACACGCCCGCAGACCCCCATTTGAAGAGATATGCCAGGGACCCCCATAAGAGAAGATGTTTACGGCTCTAGCAGTGATTCTCAACCCGTTTAATTTCAAGGACTGCAAGTTTGACATGCATTAGTCTACACGGACCTCCCATTTAATGGCATTTCTATGCACTGGGACCCCCAATTTACAGTATATTGTAAAACCAATGTTAATTTAACTCTGAAAGTGTACAAAGGGAACCATTTGGTTCCATTTGGACACTATCTGAGAAAAATACCCGAAATGGTCCATTTGGTTCCAAACTATCATTTAGCTGGGGACTGCTGGAACTGCCTCAGGGACCCCTGGGGGTCCCCGGACCCCACTTTGGGAACCACTGATCTACGCTGCTGTAGGAATAAATATTCATTACAACAGTCACATTTCTTTAGATTTTTACAAATCTGTCATTATGTAACAAAGAACATGCAAGCCCCTAGGACATCCTTCCTAGAAAATATTCTTACACAACCGGTGCCAGAAAGATTTATTTCCTATTTCTATGAATGTTTTGATATAAGTTCAAACCACTCCACTGATCATATTCAATATTGGCAGATTGACTTGGAATGTCAGATATAAGACAATACTTGGACAACAATTATAGGAAATACACTTACTATTTTGAGTTGCAATAATGATAGAGAAAGACAATTCAAAATTTTACACAGACTCCATTATACACCTCTAACACAGAAGTTGGTACATATGCACATATGCTTTGGAAATGTACAAAGATACAGGTGTTTTGGAATGAGGTGAAGAATGAGCTGGACACCTTGCTTGGATATAATTTGAACTTGTCACCTCTCCAGTGTGTACTAGCAGCTAAGGTATCCAGTGCAAGGACCAGACACAATGCCAAAGTGGTTGGAATACTCTTATAGCAAGAAAGACTATACTCAAGCTTTGGATTCATAGAGACGTTCCTACACTGGATGATTGGTACAAGGAGGTAATGACTGTGGTTCTTTTGGAGAAACTGACTTATCTCCTCCGTGATAACATGGAAGGGTTCACGAAGGTATGGGAACCAGTCGTAGTTACAGTGGACCCTTCTAGACTGCGCTTCAATGTACCTTATTGAACGGTAGTGAATAACAAAGACTCTGGTGACCTGTAATGTACAATCATGTGTGGTGTACTCGTTTTGTCTTTTTTTTTTTGTGTTTGTTTGTTTTTTGTCTGTACATTGTAATGTCCGTATTGTGGTACTTTTCCTATGTTATGTTGAAAAAATAAAAAAGTGTGGTTCTATATACATTTGAATTGTGATTGAACGGTTGTGAAATTTCAGAGCCTCAATACAAATACATTGAAAGAAATATATATATATGAAAGGTGTGAGATATTTCTGAACCGAGGTCCAGGTTTAATTTTGACAAAGACGAGTCACAGTAAATATTGCCATGGAGATGCTATATAAGATGGAAACAGACAGAGAGAGTGAATCATATGGTGGTTATGGATTAAGTCTCGCCTTGAGACACGAAATGCTGGATGTATTTTTTATGTTTTCTATTCTTGTCTCACTTGGAGTAGAGTAGCCAATTTAGTCGTTATGCCACTTGATTCCTCCTCCAGACACACATTTCTGTGTTGTTGCCACTGCTGTTGTATATCCTACTGGCTCACCTGTCGGTGAGGAGCCCCCACCGGGAGGACGTAGTGCCTTCGCTAACTTCTACTCCTCCCGGCCAACACTCCGCACTGACAGGATGACCTTTGACGCAGAGCCTGGTAGTCGATGGTCATGAGGGGGCGCTTGTTTTACAGGCGACCGGATTAAGGTTGGTGAGGGGTCCGTTAAAACGACCGGATTAAGGTTGGTGAGGGGTCCGTTAAAACGACCGGATTAAGGTTGGTGAGGGGTCCGTTAAAATGACCCAATGAAGGTTGGTGAGGGATCTGTTAAAACGACCGGATTAAGGTTGGTGAGGGGTCTGTTAAAACGACCGGATTAAGGTTGGTGAGGGGTCCGTTAAAATGACCCGATGAAGGTTGGTGAGGGGTCCGTTAAAACGACCGGATTAAGGTTGGTGAGGGGTCCGTTAAAACGACCGGATGAAGGTTGGTGAGGGGTCCGTTAAAACGACCGGATTAAGGTTGGTGAGGGGTCTGTTAAAACGACCGGATGAAGGTTGGTGAGGGGTCCGTTAAAACGACCGGATTAAGGTTGGTGAGGGGTCTGTTAAAACGACCGGATGAAGGTTGGTGAGGGGTCCGTTAAAACGACCGGATTAAGGTTGGTGAGGGGTCTGTTAAAACGACCGGATTAAGGGTGGTGAAGGATGCGCTGCTCCGTGCTTGCGGTTATGGTTAGGGTTAGGGTTTGAGGTAGGTATAGTAGCCAGTGCTGTAAAACAAGCGTCCCATCAGCGCCCATTGAAACCGAGGCGCTGCGTAAAACATAGTCCCCCCACTGACAGGTGCCGCCCGGCCCCAGCCCGTAGTAGTAGTACGGGCAGTGACAATTATCACCCTCCCCGCCTGGTTTGTGTGTTTGTGTGTTCGTGATGCCGGCTGGCTGCACCATGGCAGATTCAAACCCACAACCTTCGCGAGTCCATTTGGACCCTTTGTTCCATTGGTACACTCTCAGAGTTAAATAAACATTGATTTTACAATATAAATTGGAGTCTCAGAGATAGACATGACATTAAATGGGGGTCCGTAGACTAATGCATGTCAAACTGGGGGGGGGGGGGGGGGGGGGGGTCCTTGAAATTAAACGGGTTGAGAATCACTGCTAGAGCTGTAAACAATCTCCTATGTGGGTCCCTGGCATATCTTTTCAAAAAAGGGGTCTGCGCCGGGCTAATTACTGTTATTAGTGTCAACCCTTGACATGAAAAAGTTTGGGAACCACTAGTGTAGAGAGAGGTTGTAGACAGTGTTGTTTTTGTCAGCAAATTTCTATTTTAGTTTTAGTCACAGTCTCTTGAATAGGTTCCATTTACTTTTGGTCACATTTTAGTCACCCGGAATGTTTTACTGTTAGTCTAGTTCTAGTCGACAAAAAATATAAGATTTTAGTCGAAAAAAAGGCAAATAAGTGGGGGAAAAAAGGCAAAAAATGGCAAATAAGTTTAGGGATAAGGTTTAAGGGGTGGCGCAAGATATACCCCTAAATCTACAGATTATTTAGTCGACTAAAATATGTTTTGGCGGGCCTTGATGCCGTCGTAATGGCTGATTTTAGACTTGCAGAAAATAGCAGATCTACAAGCTCACAAGTGAGCTTGTAGATCTGCTATTTTCAGCATGCAACCAATTGTAAAATGACTTATATTGGATCTCTCGTCCACTAGTCCCTTCCTAACATTTTAGTCTACGGTAGTTTTTATTTGTTGACAAAATCGACGGTATATATTATTTAGTCATAGTTTGAGTTATCATGGCTTAGTTTTTATTTAGTTTGCATGTAGTTTTGTCAGTGAAAAAAGGTAGTCGACGAACATTTTTCGTCATAGTGTTTAATAGTCGAGGAAAACGACACTGGTTGTAGGCATGCAGTCGGTGGGAGAGGCCAGAGGGTGCACTAAAAGCCTGCAGTGATCTACAGTGTTGGTTATGTAACTGGTTGGGTTATGTAACTGGTTGGGTTATGTAATGGCGCTACTGAATGTAGGTCAGCTCAGCAGCACAAAGTGGGGTAAGAAGAATGACGTTGGTGGATGGGTGTATTATGCACTTGTGTGTGTGTGTGTGGGGGGTGTTGTGTAAGTCGTTCTGCAGTAGGAAATTATGTGAACACATCAGCACACATATGCTTAGTCACGCGCAATAAAGTGCGATAACATGTAGTGAGTATAATATTCCGGGATGTAACATTTAGCTGTAAAAAAAAATCTTATCTAAAGATCACACTCGTGTGAAGTGAGAGGAGAGCCTGGTAAATGTTTGTTTAAAGTGCTCTAAAACAAACATTAAAAGTCCATAGACGCTTGGCTGCCACTCTATTTCTGAGAAAAGTGCTCTGAAACAAACGTTAGAAGTCCATAGACTTATGGCTGCCACAAAAGACGTCATCACACAAGTGAAAGCCAGACTATAGGCAGCGCCCGTCAAAAACCTGCCGGTACAAGCGATACATTTCAGATTCCAAGGATTGTTCTGTAATCTTAGACTAGTCTATATAAACCCTCAGTATTTTTCTTCTCTGTACAATGAAGAGAAAGCTCTATAGTGGCATTCTGAGCCAAGGCCAACAGAGAGGGGAGGGGCTGTCTCTGAATGCTCTTCGTGAAGTTGTTATAATCAACAGCAGACTGGACAAGGGGGACAACTTCATTCCCACTGCTGAGACGAACTGAATCAAACGGAAATGGGTCAAAGCAACGTTTTCGGTGGGGTTGGTGAAAGCGCCTTTCTGTTCTCCCCGTGTCCCCTATAGGGGTATAGGTACTGTACTGACTGAACCCTGGTCAGCAGGGGTGCCCGATGGAGGGGAACGAAACTGGTTGGAATAACATGTAATGTTCCTTCCGCGTGCTACGTACGTCATATACTGGGGAAACTGCCCCGTCTGTGAAGTGGTAAGAAACGGCCTGCTCACTCCTCATGCATTGAAGGAAGCATGAGCGCAGTTCGGGGCTCTCCCCAGGTTGGCAGAGGGAAAGTATAGTGCCCATGATTACAGCTTAGGCAATTGGCACCGGAGGAAAAAATGGGTTACAAAATATATATATTTTTTTAAAAGCAACGTTTAGCCTATAGGTGTAAATTGATTTAGTCTTCATTATATGCACATATCTTGGCACAAAAAGGGGGCTGATGTTTGGCACGGGAGAAAGAGAGAGAGAGATGGAAAGAGAGAGAGAGCGAGAGAGAGATGGAAAGAGAGAGAGGGGGGGGGGGGGGAGAGAAAGGATTCCTCTGTTGCACATACTTGGCTGGCTGCTGTTGTCTGTCTGCCATGACCCATCCCCTACTGCCTTTGTCTTGTCAAATAGCAAGAAATAGGTCAGGTGTGTTTGTGTAATGTGTATGTACGCTCTGCAGTCTAGTGCACGCATATATTATGAGCGAGCAAGCGTGTGTCTCTGAACTAAGATATATTATGAGCACTGTTTTCAGAATTGACAAATGGCATATACAAATAATGTACTAGTGGAATCATAACAATTATGGAGGCAACAAGGTCTCTCTCTCTCTCTCTCTCATATAGGCCTGCTACTTTAAAGCAATGTATTGTCTCCACCAGGCCGAAGGCATGGGGAGAGAGTATGTTTTGCAATCCATCCATGTGTCCACATGTGTGTGTGTGTGTGTGTGTGTGTGTGTGTGTGTGTGTGTGTGTGTGTGTGTCCGTACGTCCTTCTGTATACAGCTAATCTCCGGCAATGTTGGTCTGGCCGATGCCAAACTGCAAAACACTCCCTGGATGCCAACGACGAACCTCTGCCCCAAATTCTTCAGAACAGCCTGTTATGTTGGCCATCATGAGGCCGACATTTCATATTCTATCCATACATCACGCAAATCTGTATACACTATATCCTTATAGTCATGTGATCAACACGGATCTGTCCCATTTCCCAAATGCCATTCCCGATTGGCTGCCACAAATCATGAGCACAGCGTACGATTTCCGTGACATTATACACGCAAATTCCCACTGGGCAGAGGACGAAATGCTACTTAATTTCTTTCAAATCAGCCTTACGGTGGCGCTATAACAGGCCAATTCCTGTTTTTATCTATAACCACACCGATCTGTGTACAACTCCCTAGAGGCCAAGGAAAAACCTTAGCCCTGCATTTTTCCACATCTGACTGTTATAGCACCACCATGAGGCAGATTTGAGCTAAATCCATTTATTTATATTACCTTTATTCAAATCGGTACACATGTCACTTGACTGTTGCGCAAATCATGAACGCAGTGTCCAAGTGCGGTGAAACTGTGCACGCAAATTCCCACTAGGCTGAGGAAGAAATGCCAACTGACATTTTCAAATCAACCTCATGGTGGCGCTATAACAGGACAAGTCACGTCTTTACATATAACTGCACCGATCTACGTAAAACTTTGTATGCAGACTTCCCTACAGGCCAAGGAATAACGGCTGGCCTTTATTTTTCAACTGCCTTTTAGAGCACCACCAGGAGGGACATTTAATTATATTGGTCCTTCAGATGTTATCGATATATCACGCAAGTCGGTAGACCTGATCTTTATAGTCATGTAGGCCTAATCACGCCAGATCTGTCATGCATAATGTATAGGCCTATGCCAGCCATTTATTGAAAACACAACATGCATTCATCTTCATAACATACAGTAACTGACATAACATAATACTGTTATGTTACAAACAATCCTCCCCCTGGTGCAGACCTGTGCCCCGAGGGACACTTTTTCCAGTTTCACATAAATCAGAAAAGAGCTTGTACAACTTGTACTGTGTAGTGTGTACAACTACTGAAGCTATTATGCAAGTAAGTAGCTATAGCACCACAGTCACATAACAGTGACAGGACATACATCTCATTACAGGCAGCACAGCAAATATTAAATATAGAATGTGAGAATTCCAAATTGTGTCGTGTGTGTGTGTGTGTGTGTGTGTGTGTGTGTGCTTGCATGATTAAGCAATGATGTTATGCAATCCTAAACCAAACCACCCCTGGGTTATGTCATATCCTGTACATGTGTGAACATTGCTGAGGAAGTAAGCTGTGTGCGTGCGTGCGTGCGTGCACACACGTGTACAAGCTCAACCATTTCTATGCAGTGAAACCTACGTGGACGTACTAAAGAAAGATGCTGGTGCAGAAAGCACAAAGGAGCTGGCCAGATGTATGGAGAACCGAGATGACTGGAGACGACGATGGAGGGCTCGTCTGAGGACGACGTAGAGAGAAACACCATGGTGTATTTTAGGATGGTGATCCATTATATATATATATATATATATATATATTATTAATTATTATTATTATTTACCATGGTGACATTGATCAATTATTGATTAAAAGCTTCTAATATATTATTTATGCCCCAAAATCTATAAATCTCACACTATTAAGGCAACCGGCAGACCTTCATCAGGCAGACGCCTGGTGAAGGTCTGAACCAGAGGTTCCCAACCACTGGTACTAGTAGCCTACCACTGGTACTAGTAGCCTACTGGTACTAGTAGCCTACCACTGGTACTACTGGTACTAGTAGCCTACTGGTACTAGTAGCCTACGACTGGTAATAGTAGCCTACCACTGGTGCTAGTAGCCTACCACTGGTACTAGTAGCCTACTGGTACTAGTAGCCTACCACTGGTACTAGTAGCCTACCACTGGTACTAGTAGCCTACCACTGGTACTACTGGTACTAGTAGCCTACTGGTACTAGTAGCCTACCACTGGTACTAGTAGCCTACCACTGGTACTAGTAGCCTACTGGTACTAGTAGCCTACCACTGGTACTAGTAGCCTACTGGTACTAGTAGCCTACCACTGGTACTAGTAGCCTACCACTGGTACTAGTAGCCTACCACTGGTACTAGTAGCCTACTGGTACTAGTAGCCTACCACTGTTACTAGTAGCCTACCACTGTTACTAGTAGCCTACCACTGGTACTAGTAGCCTACTGGTACTAGTAGCTACCACTGGTACTAGTAGCCTACCACTGGTACTAGTAGCCTACCACTGGTACTAGTAGCCTACTGGTACTAGTAGCCTACCACTGGTACTAGTAGCCTACCACTGGTACTAGTAGCCTACTGGTACTAGTAGCCTACCACTGGTACTAGTAGCCTACCACTGGTGGTACTTGAGCCCCCCTCTGGTGGTTCACAGAGGAGTCGCCCAGAAAAGAAAAACAAAAAGGTGGAATGAAATATTTACATTACTTCAGGTAGTTCTTCTGAGCTGGTTGAAATAGGCTATCCAGCCATGCTGAAATGGGCATCACACACAGCACACCTAGCCGTTAATAGAAGATTTGAGAACAGATTAATCACATTACATTCGAAATATCATCAGTTGTGCTGATTAGTGATTATAGACAGAGTTTTGTCAGAGCAGCAGCATTATTGGTTTAGGAATGGAACAAAAAGGGCAGGTATACACTCCTGTATTTTAACATCAGTTATTATGGTAGTACTTGGAGAGCCAGATATTCTCTGAAGTACTTCAGTATAAAAAGGTTGGGAACCAATGGTCTGAACGACCGAAACGTTGCTCAATAAATCTAATTCTGCAAGTGAGGACAGTGTGCGGGATCCCTTTTTTCTCTACTACTCTGAGAGTGTACAAAATGGAACCAAATGGACTGGTTATGTACACTCTCAGAGTTACAGACCTACGTATAATGGTCCCATTTGGTTCCCTAATTATCATTTAGTTGGGGACACCTAGGGGTCCCCGCCGGACCCCACTTTGAGAAACACTGATATATTGTGTTAAATACATTTCCATGTCCTTGCAAAACATCTCAGCTAGCAACCAGTAAGGATGTTTGACTTTATTGAACTATAAACAATCATCTTGGTAACTAGTCTCACACACACACACACACACACACACACACACACACACACACACACACACACACACACACACACACACACACACACACACACACACACACACACACACACACACACACACACACACACACACACACACACACACACACAGTTATATGGTGAGGTTGACCCCATTCCACAAAATGACTGTTGCTCTTGATTTTGATAAACGATGCTATCATTTTACAGTGAGTGCAGAGGCGTAATTTCCGAAAGAAATAGCGGGTGGCAAAATAGAGGTATTAAAGGACCACTTCACCACTTTTCAACCTATCTTCATATAATAGGTCCTCACTAATAATCGTGATAAAATGGCACGATTGTTTTCTACTCAGCCTGTGGGCTGTGGGCAGTTTAGAAACAGTCTTCCAGTGACATCATCATTAGGCAGATTTTTTTTAAAACAAGATTTTGATTAACATGAGAACGATGGCTTCCATTTTCGCATTGCAACTTTTCAGGACTAGAAAGCCTGCAGTTATGGACATTGTGAATCTGTTTAACTGTATGTAATGTGTTTTATTTTCGTTTTATTTTTTGTTTTGTCATTATTTATTTATTTTTGTTTTGTATTTATTATTGTCAATTCATTTTGTTTAAAAAAAAAAAAAAAGAAAAAAAAGCCTGCAGTTTCTATTAGCCTGTATTCCCCATCGATGATGTCACTGGAAGACGGTTTCTGAACTGCCCACAGCCCTCCTATGAGACACAGACCGAGTAGAAAACAAAATGCAACATGATTATTAGTGAGGACCTAGTATATGAAGATAGGTTGAAAAGTGGTGAAGTGGTTCTTTAAGCTCCATTAGATCAACTATGCTCACCATTTGTTTGTGGCAAAAAAACAAAATGTTTGAAAGATGTTTGCCTGTAATGACATTCCTCAAATTGGAATGCCACGTTGACAGTGGTTAATAAATTAATACAATATAAAGCTACATTACAAAGCCGTAGTCTGAAAACCCATCATTTCAGACTCCATCATGGCCCGTAGCACTTGCCCTAGCCCCTTAGATAGCACTTTTTATAGAATTTCATACAGACTTATAGCATGTTATGTAGACAGCTCTAGAATTGCATTTTATGTAGTCATAGCACTTTATAGTATATATGTATAGTATATATATATAGTTTATATGCATAGTTTCATTATATAGATATTCCACTGTTACGATCTTAGCTTACGCATGTTTCATGATAGCTACTTTTTGTGATGTATTGCCATGATTTTGTTCTTGCTTAATGTAATCGCTGGATTAAGAGTGTCTGCTAAATCCCTAAACTGTACATTGTAATTATCATTACTACACACGATGAAATCAGAGTACCAGTAATTAAGTTGGAGACGATTACAGACTTTTAACGTTAAATGTGAAGCAATTGCCATCGTGTGATGCCCCAAATCCCTGAGTGAGTGCATGTCTCGATAGTGTCGTCGCACAAGAGTACTAGGATAAGATTATAATGGCTGTTGATGGACACAGTGGTCTGACTAACGGACAAACATAAAAACACAAAGTATTTAACACCTACACTTGAATGCTTCACAAGGCGGCTGTGTGTGTGTATGTGTGTGTGTGTGTGTGTGTGTGTGTGTGTGTGTGTGTGTGTGTGTGTGTGTGTGTGTGTGCACGACTGTGCGTGTGTGCATGCACGTGTAAAGGGTGACATCTGACAGCTCCTTAGCTAGATTCAAAGCCACGATGTTGTGTGGCATGTGTATTACAGGTCTGCTTGAACTGCCAGAATTCTCCTCCACACTGACAATAAGTGACTATTCATCAGACAAGATGAATACAACACTGAGCGGCCAACTTAGCTTGACCCTAAAAAGCCTGACCCGTGAAAAACACGGTCATCTTTCAAATACAAAAGCTACCATTTTCCCTTTCTTCTGCATTTCTACTTAACTTTGTGTCAGTGAGAGAGAGAGACAGAAAGGGGATGCCATAAAAAGAGCCTCATGGTCAAAGTCGGGGCCTGGTCAGGTGCATATTTTTCAAATACATTTTATATTTTTGGAAAGAATGGGTATCATTGTATCATTTTATAATGGAAGTCACTGGAGCTCAACTAGGACTGAAACCATGCCAATGACTCCATTTATGGTCATTAAAAGGACATTTACTGACAGATATCTCCATGCATGCATGCATGTATGTATTTGGTTAAAATGGGTGGGGTTTAAAAAAAGGCAAAAGCTTGCTCTGGTGCACTGGCCTAAAAGTGGGTCCTTAAAAACTGCTAAAACGTCTGAAATGTATGTATGTAGGTATGTATGTATGTATGTATGTGTGTAGTATTTAAAAGGGGGGGCTTTTTAGTAAAAAACCTTCATATATTTAAATCAAATCCAAAATAAGGTTACCAGTGAAGGGCAAAATGCCTATTCACTGGGGACTATGCAAGGCAGAGGCGTCCACCCCCCTGAGTCCAAGTTAAGCTGTATGTATGTATGTATGCATGTAGCATGCATGCATGTATGTATGTATGTATGTATGCATGTAGCATGCATGCATGTATGTCAGGGTAAGAATGGTGGTCCCTTATTGGCTGTTGATGGTGACATAACTAACTATGGTACCATTCTGCTAGGGCAGAATGGGCAGTGCAAGGCTTTGTGGTTGCTATTAAATGGATTAGCCTCTTTAGATTAGTCTCAGCTATTTCCACCCATCTGTCTGCTCTATAGCATCGCAGAAGATCTACTGTACTTCACATACTGTACGTTTGTGAAGTAGGCTGTGACAGGGCACAGGACACTGGGTTACAGCGATTGCATCCTGACAGCCACATGTTCAGTAGGTGTTTGTGCTAGCTCAAAAACGAGAAAATGAAGGGGGAAAAGGCAAGTGTGTAAGGCAAGACAAAATACACACAATGCAGTCTCCAGGATTCAGAAATCATTCATAACTACAGATATGCTTAGGTTTACAAACCATGGACCATTATGCAGACCGCGGCCATCTTACCATATAAATTAATGGCAAGGTGCTAACAATGTGCAACTTCCATTGGCAGCCCATTCATCCAAACAGAAAAGTCTGATTGTATTACACAACGTCAAACTCACCAACATTGCAGCTGTACGAAAAGCTTGAATTATTCTCTTTTATCCTCAGTGTTTGTTTTATAAAAATCCACTGTAGACATGTTATGAGTTACTTTCAGTCCTTGCAGGTGATTAATTTTCTAAGTGCTGCAGTTTGGAAGAGCTCGTTAGATATCACTCAACTGCCTTGCGTACCACCTGTTTTGAATTTGCACATAATGCAGGAGGCAGTGGGATGTTGCTTTACTGAAACAAGTGTTTCCAAACTCTGATGGCAAGATGGCCGCGATGCAAATTGTCAATTCACTTAACACACACCCGCCGGTGGTCTTCTCCCCTCTTCACACCCATTGGTTCCCGTTTCTTGGTTAGACAATAATCCTTTCTCTCCATCAACTACCACTGATCTTAACAGGTTGTTCAGTTGCTTCGTGTTGATATTTAGTGTATTCAATTGTTATTTTAAATTTAGTTTCAGTAAAGGAACAACTCAGATGCAGTATACTAGTAACTGGGCATAGATTATGTATTTTAAAATGTTTTAGCAAATTTAACACAAACTACCATTAGGTGGAACCAGGCAGGGTAGACAACAAGGCAGAAAGAGCCTGCTGGTTAGTCAGTCATTATCAGGGACCAATCAGAACGGCTGACAATGTTAAATATATACACAACAGTACAATGCAAGTACTGCAGAGAAAGGCTAGAATATATCATATAATATCAAGGTGCAATATGGGATGTAGAACAGCTGTCAGACAGAAAGAACATGTGGAAAAAGTCCTCAGGTGGACGTTATGTGACAGCTATTAAACAACATGTAACAACATGTAAAGTGTGCAATACCACCTCTCCACAGAGCGAAAGCTGAGAGGTGGAATGGAGGAGTGTGTTGATGGAAATTGGGAGCTCTGATTAAGTGCAAAAGCAGCACAGGCCAGAGAAAGGGGAGACAGGTCACGACCCTGTGACCCCTGGGGGTCCCCTGGAGGCAAAAGGGGAGGGGCAGGGTGCTATTCTTAGGGCTGTGTGGATGTGTGTGTTGACTGTCTGAGAGACAGCCTACGTGAGGGCATGAGGTTCATGGCTATCCCCGTTGCTAGGATACACACATCTGCCACTTTGAACTCTGACCTCCCAGATTTAGTAGCCAACAAGGTCTCTAAAGGTAGGAGAAAGGCGGGATTATGTGTCAAGCGGTCTTTTGTTTTCTTCTTTTCCCGCCTCTACTTTGTTCATCTCTCTGCTGCTTCTAAAAACACACATCTCTGAAATTCTGGTGTTTATTATTGGTCAAAAGACTTTGGCTTTGGTAAGAATGAAACCAGACAATATATTTATTAGTATGCTATGGTTTATGCCAGGGGTGCCAGCCGGAGAAGGCCACTATATTTCCCCACCGACTCCAGAGGGCCACTAGGCTAAAGTTCCACATAAAAATAGCCGATCTACAAGCTCAAAACGCGTCGCAGCTTGTAGATCAGTTATTTTCCTGATTTTTTTTTTATTGGAATCCTGAAAAGTAACATTTTATTTTATTTCAATTGCATTTAGTTATAGCCATGTTGACTTTATGAACCAAATACAATTACATTGGACATAAAAAAAGACAATAGCGTTTTAATACTATACCCATTAAGCTACAAATAGGCCTATAGGCTGAAGTAATTAAAGCGTGACCATGTTTGCATGTTTGGAATTGTAACAGCTGAAATCAATACAATATCAGTATTCTGATATTAACCTGCGGGCCGCATTAAGTGATGGTGGGGGCCGCATGTGGCCTCCGGGCCACCAGTTGCCCATGCATGGTTTATTTATGCCATTGATATCACAGTGCCCTACTAATGGAAAACTGTAAAAACACAGATTGTTTTCTAGCACCACCACATGGTAGCTTGAAGTCATTACAAGTTCAAAGGGATGAATAGCCAGAGTTGCAAAGTAAATTGCAATTCGTTTTTTCTCCATGGAAATAAAAACGTCTGGGTTTCCGAGGCTAACCAATTAGCAACTTGTATCTTCTGTTCAATTGAGAAAGTGTCACAGAACTATGCCAACTTTGGACATAATTTAAATAGCAATTAAAAAAGGTAAAAATAAACAAAATGTGCACTCCGTGAACAAGGGTTCTCCCGATCAGGTTTTTTTTGCTCCTGATCCGTTTCCGATCATTTGATTTCGAGTATATGCTGATACCGATTTTTCCCGATCAGATATTTATATTTTTATGGAACACTTATGTCATATCACAATAGTACAATATCCAAAATCAGACAATATCCAGTCTAACATCATGATATGGATATAATATTGATACTAGGGATGTCCCGATGACGTTTCTTTGGCTCCCGATCAGATTCCGATCATTTGAAAATGACACAATCGGCCCTGATTTCCGATCACGTGAACAAATTGGGACAACCCTACCGTGGACAAGTGAGCAACCGATTGAGGAAATTGCCTTTATTGTTTCATCATCACAAAAATGGACAATGAAATACAAGTGCTTAGATTAACCTCTGCTATAAATAAAATGCCTAGTGTATGGAAATTAAACAAGTAGCACATACAGGCTCACAACACACACCGAATGACGATGATCAGTCAGTGGTTCCCAAACCCATTTCATGTCAAGGACCCCCATTTGAAAATATATGCCAAGGACCCCCATAAGAGAATATTTTCACGGCAGTGATTTTCAACCATTTTCATTTCAAGGACCCACAGGTTTGACCTGAATTAGGCTACGCCCCCACATTTCTATCTCTGGGAGTCGGGACCCCAATGTATTGTGAAATCAAAGTTAATTTAACTCTGAGAGTGTACAAATGGAACAAAATGGACCCGTTTAGGGTCCATTTGGTTCCATTTGTACACACTCAAGAGTTACAGACCCATAAGGGTCCATTTGGTTCCTATAACTATCATTTTGCATGGGGACCCCCTGGAACTCCCTCAATGGACCCCTAGGGGTCCCGGCTGGACCGCACTTTGGGAACCACTGATCAAAAGGCCAGAGAAATAAAGAAAAAGTTATGTCTGCAAATATATCTTTTATATATCATCCCAGAGAATTTATAGGATGATAGAACACCACTTTATACCCCATCAAGTCTCGATAAGGAATAAAGTCAGCTACAACAACACCCATTTCACTGATGAAAGATACAAAATAAAAATAAAAAGTAAAGCATGTTTCGCCTTTGATTGCAGACCGAAGTGATGATCGGCCTCCATGACCGAATTATAACGAGTATATTTAAAGGGGGGAAAGTGCAACAGTGACCCACAGCCCACATAAATATGTAGGAGGAAGTTCGACCGAAGACCTCCTCTACTATATAAATAACAAGCATAGTCACAAGACAGTCCGTTAAATTAGAAAGCCAGCATGCATAAATAATACACACATGCACATGTAGTCACTTGATGAGATTGTACTCAAGACGTTGGCACTTAAATAGAACACAAAACGGATATTAAAAATGACATGAACAGAGAAGACATCCCATCTAATGATTTCATACTGTTTGGACATGACATTACAACATGTAATCATTAAATACCAATTATGTTATTACCCACTACTAAGGGTTATAGTGTAACAACTCATGGAGAATCAGAGGATGATTCTCCCTAATGAGGTTGAGAATCCCTTACCAAAAATATAGGTATATAAACTAACATGGTTACATTAAATGCCACAAATGCACTCTTAAAACCTAAACATTGAAATGCGAGAAGTTAAAAATGTATTAAAACAATAACCATAATTACAATTACGGAAAACTATTCGGAAAATGAATTATTGATTTTTACCATTGCTAGTTCTAACAGCCTAATTATGCTAGGAATGTCCACTGCACAGACCTTTGTCTAATCAGTAATGTTGAAACCAAAAACATTACTGTTTTGGCCACATTTCACTGGTTAAGGACAATTAAACCATCACATGAATAATCCGGATGCTTGTGGGAATTCAATGTTAACTGATGACAGACATCCCCATCATTATGTCATGCTTCTTCTGTCTTTTCTCCTAGGCCCGTGTGTGATATGAAATACTGATTAAATGGCAACAGTGACCAGGATCTTACTACTACATGGCAAGAGAATCCAGGTGTCTTTATTCTGTACCTTTCATTCTGAAAAAATAAATAAAAGTATGACTACCACCCTAAAGTGCCATTGACACCGGTTGACCATTCCTTTATCCCTGTATTTAAATAACTAGTGTCGGTTGTGGACAACTGTATTCTAGAACAAAATGGAAGGTCACTGCTACAGTTGAGTTCTGTTAATACTTGAGCATTCCAAAGCTCCCGAAATATCAAAGCTTATTATTGGCTGATATTTAGTTGCCCATCTTGGCAAAAGGAAAATTATTAATATAAAAATAACATTGCGCGAATATATGTGGACAGATTTATCCAATGAATTTGACACAATTCACTGAGAGAACTGCTGATTTTTTCCCGTTATGTCCATTTTACCTTTATGCGTCCTGCTCGATTAATCGAAAGAAGACTGTGATCTAGATTCCAACACGTGCGATCTCATTTCTAAATCTGAGCAACTATGGTGCAGCACTATAGTTGGCTGTCCAATTAATTTAACTTACTCTTATGTTTTTGCTACAAGAGAGAGACTTTGAGAGGTTTAGGTCAAGCACTTTGATGTTGTCTGTTTTTAAGCCACAGTAGTTGGCTCCAGGTGCCACATTTTGAACGTAGTAATGTTCAGCAACTACAGAGTAAAGACAATACTTATTTTCATGGAAAAAAGAGTCGTGATCTCAAATCTTGTGGAGGAAAAAAAAATATCGAGATTCACATTTGAGCAAGAATCGTGCAGCACTAGTCCTTGGCGTCTCTCTTCAGATGCCCAGCTGTTTTCCACCAAGCCAAGCCCATATACAGTATGTGTTCACTCACCATCTTGCAATTTAGATCTTGTAAGAATTCCAGTCACATTCTCAGTGACTAGGGAAATATTACAGCATTTACACCCAAAGAGAACTAGTGGGTGATTGCACCAGGTCCGTCTCGTGAGGCTGCAGTTTTTCAGGAGTGCTTTTCTCTCCCTGCACTGCAGGAACATAGGTCAACATAGTATTGGTTCTCTTCACTGCAGGAACATAGGTCAACATAGTATTGGTTCTCTTCACTGAACTCTTCCAGATGCAATTATTATCATCCCTTAGTTCCAGCCAGGAGGGTGGCCGCCGTTCATTTGGTCTGGCGTCCCTTGGCTTGAGTCCCAGGGCTGGAAGAGGAGCCCAAATGTCTGCCGTAGCTCCGTGAGCGCTGCTGGCGCAGGATAAAGTCATAGTTGGCCGAAGTGCACATTGCATAGAATACGTTTGCTTTGTCAGGGATTTGGAGCTCTGAAGTGACAAGAAGAACAGGAAGGTATTACGATAGGGAAGAGAGTAGGAAGATTGTGCTCATCTACCATTACATTTTTAAACAAGATTAACGCATTACTTCAACTCTGGCTCCCCCATTTCGGCCACGTTATTATAGGCAACATTTTTGAAATTCTGTTTGAAAAGCTTGTATATCAGCTAAACATTGCAAGACACATTTTGAAAAGATTAGGGCTTCAAGTGCCAATCTCTCTAGGTCGTCCTCAGACGAGCCCTCCATCGTCGCTTCCAGTCCTCCGGTTCTCTCTCCATACATCTGGCCAGTTCGTTGGTGCTTTGTGTCTTTGAGTACATCCACATATTGGTTAATGTGGGACTTCCTCGTGAGTGGTGCCCGTGTCAGCACCAATGAAATTAATATGTATACTATATGTATACTTTCAGAGCATACCGTGGTCATAATCTTTGTGTATTTTATGTCAAAAGCCCAATTACTTATTATTATATTGCCAAATGTAATGTGTGATTACATCAGCAAGCCCTTGTATGAAATATGAATCATGATTCCCCTGTGTGTCACCTGTTAAAGGAACGGCTCCTGTTGACTGTAGAGTATTCTTTTGTTATTTGAACGGCCCCTTGTGTATACTTTAGTTTACTTATTGGAGAGCATTTATTTATTTATTGCATTGGTAACTGTAGTTTATTATTCATTTTGCTTCTGTAAATATATATATATATTAATGTAATTTGTCATTTCATCTTCTTCTCTGAGCTTTTAAATGTGTTACTGCCCACATCCTCCAGTTAAATCTTCAGTCAGGAAACTCAGGGCAGTCGTCGTTCATTGGGCCACAATAAACCATCATAATAAATATACCATATTGCTCATTTTATATTCAATAAATATATATCCATTCATGAGTTGTCCTAACCCTAGCCTCGATACCCAGGCTTTCATTTCGTCTGCGCGAAAAATGAAAGCCTGGATTTACGCATGGGCTGCACTGGTCTAAAAGTGGGATCGCTCCAAATGATGTGACGTCAGGGCTCTGAGCGGTGTGCACCCCTCAAAATAACACCGTGAGGAAATTATTACCAGTGGAATTCAAACGAGGCTATGCGAGGAAAATTAGGAGAATGGCTGAAGAACCCACCACACCGTCTAAGAAAAAAACTCTGTGGAAATAACTTTGACAGTCTGTTAGAATGGTATACTCCAGCAACCAGTGGTTTCTGCTTCTGGTCGACACAATAACAGTGCTGCACTGGGGGGGGGGGGGGGGGGGGGGGGGGGAGGAGAGACCGGGGCTGACGGACAGATCGGTGAACCAATCAGGGTGCGCGTTTTTCTGAGCCGCGGCCCTCCCACCTAGGCCAGAAATGTCTAGCGTTAGCTCAGGCTATCCTAACCCTAACAATATCCATCCTCCCGATTCTAGGAATGGAGCAGTATTTACAAGCCTCGCGGTGAGCAGGCAGGTCCAGCCCAGCAGACTGTGGTTGGACTGTCAAAGGACTGGCGGTGTTGTGGACTCACCTTTATCATGGTTGAGCACCTGACTGAGACTGAAGTCATGACAGCTGACACCCTCCATGTTATGCTTCTCCAGAGCCCTCTGAATCACCTGGGGTGTGTGGTCCTGGCTCGTTAGCTGAGAAGGAGAGAAAAAAAAATGTCATGTTTAAAATGTCTTCATTTAATAGCAGGATAAGATAATGCTGCCAGAGTGAGCACATGTGCCACCGTTTCAAACAGACTAAAGCATTTAGAAAATCCCCCAATAATTATTAAGACATGCAGAGAATAATTTTACATCAGATCATCTTCAGCTGTTACAGTTAAGAGTTAAGTGCTGCAGGCGCGTAGCGTGCATCAAATGATTGACTGGGCAAATAAGCATCGTGGGGGAGGGGGGGGCAGCACATACGGAGATGAGATGCGATAAGTGTGCATGTTGCATGCTGTAGTTTGCTAGGCCTACTATTAAAACAGATTTGCATGCGTAAGGGCTGACAAAGTAGGCTATCTTTTGTTGTTTTTCTTGTTTTTTCGCCCCCTCTCTTCGAAGTTAGACTGGGCCAGCTCTAAACTGACTGGGCCACGGCCCCCGTGGCCCGATGGACCCTACGCCGGTGAAGTGCTGTATGGCCGGAGACGTATCTTGTATTTTCTGTTGTTTTAACTTTCCTCAGACTATGTGCTCAACCCAAGTCAATAGGTGTCATTATCACACGTCTCAACATCAACGTCTCCTCCTTACCAGTATGCTCTTGTAGACGTTGCCGTTGTTTTCACTTTCCACACTGACCCGGATGATGCACGAGTCAGCCACCTGCCTGTTGTAGACGGGCAGCGATGACTGGGAGGAGGACGAGGAGTCTGCGGGGCCAATGACCACCAGGGACAGCGAGCTGAGGTCAGGCTGCGAGGAGCTGCAGGAGGACATGGAGGGACTGGGAGACGACGAGGAGCAGGAGGAGAAGTCCTCCGCCACGTTGTGGAGAGAGCCCGAGAGAGACTGAAGGAAGAGCACAGAGGACGGAATGTTAATTGACCACATGAACGGATAGTTTATTTTGGTCCCATTCAGTACGGGAACTCCGTTTGGTGTTTTAAGCATTATGTTATACTTTAGCTACTGAAAAATAGCAGATCTACAAGCTCATAGCGCGGCACCGAGTGTCGCGCTACGAGCTTGTAGGTCTGCTATTTTTTTTTAATCGTGAAAATGTGGCCGCAATTTTGGAATATATAAGCCGCAGCTAAAAAGTGCCTACCCTTTTTAACTGATATTACACTAATACAAGTAACAAACAAACAACAAAACTTTGATACAACAGGCCAACAAAAGAAGACATTTGGTAGAATCATATGGTGGAGATAATGCATGTTTATAATAATGTTTGATATTTTTCAACTATATTATTTTGAAACATTTTCTTAAATGTATAGATTTAATTGCAACATTTATGCTCAATTATTCCATGTTTCTGCTGCCATTACAGATGGACATCTTTTTTTAATGTTGGTTCTGGGTGTTTTGATTTCAAACATCACATCACAGCTGCCATTTTGTTCTTCCAGTACGTCACCCCTTTAGGGTGGAGTTTCTCCGCCCTGAAGGGGTGACATCATGAGAGCAAACTGGTTACCCTGTAAATATAGGCCATTGTATTACAAACTCCAGTCAAAGTACACACCTGTGTGAAGTGAGGGGCGCTCTTATCATCACATTTCATCTCGTTATGGCCAATCACAATTCGCGTCCTCACAAAAAGCCAAAATCAGCCACGGGAATAGCTTAAGAGGTCCAAGTATATTCTATCTCTCGAGTAATGCGCAATGTCCGACACCTCTCTACCAGCCACACAATCACGCTTTTGTCTTCCATGCTTGTGTATACACAAACCCGGAAAGCTGGGCATAGGATGGAGGGGCTAGCGCCACTCAAAGAAGCTAAAGGAATAATGTATTTTTTTGACCACTGTCTGTCCACACCTTGAGTTTGAGTCTGAGAGGCGAGGGCTGTGGGCTGGACAGATCCTCCATCTCTGAACCGCTGGAGCCAGAGGACGTCACGCTGATCTGGTCAGAGTGGGTCCTCCTGTTGGAGATGTCACTGGCTGGCCGCGACCTGCAACACAACACGTTTCAGCCATTTACACCTACAAATGTCTTCTAAATCCTGACAGTTATGTCAGTGGTTCTCAACCGTTTCCATGTCAAGGACCTAGAATTATCTGGGTGTCCCCCTTTCATGTCGAGGACCCCCAAATTGACACCAATTAGCCTGCGGACCCCCAGTTTGACATGGATATTAGTCTACCGATCCCATTTAATGGCATTGCCATCTCTGGGACCCCCAAATCAATGTAATTTAACTCTAGACCCATAAGGGTCCACTTGGTTCCAAACTATCATTTAGCTGGGGACCCCCTGGAACTCCCTCAAGGACCCCTGGGGGTCCCCGGACCCCACTTTGGGAACCACTGGTGTATGGAAACCACTCCAGAACCTGTGAAATGTGCAACGCAGCACAGTGCGGTTCAATTAGTATGTAGAGCCATAATAACTGACCTACGTTACCAGGCAAGGAGGAGAGTTTACATCTCTGTAGTCAGAAGGGGCAGTACTAGTATGGCCCACAGGTTAAGACTCATCAGACTTACGTGGCATGTTTCTTGGCGAGCAGGCGGTGGCTCCACAAGCTGGGTGAACTGGGACAGGGGTCCGTGGGGGGCTCCAGACCTCGGGACAATTCATAGCTAGAGACATACAGTAAGTACCAAGTTATCCATCCGTTGTGTTATTTTATGTGCATGTGGTTGTGGTACAGTGTGTGTGTGTGTGTGTGTGTGTGTGTGTGTGTGTGTGTGTGTGTGTGTGTGTGTGTGTGTGTGTGTGTGTGTGTGTGTGTGTGTGTGTGTGTGTGTGTGTGCGTGCGTGCGTGAGCTTCTCACCTTTCCTGGTCTGTGAGTAGTGTGTGAGCCTGTATCCAGGTGGTTATATCAGGGTTCACCGGGAGGCTATACTGTGAGCAGGACCCCTGCAGTTGGCGGATGTGAGAGAGAATCTCAAACTCCTGGAACAGAATTTAAAAAAAAATCAACCACATAAGATAAGAACGCCGTAGTTTAAAGAACTAAAATGTCTTGCATGTTTGGTGATATTAGTAGCAATTCATCCAGGAGGCGAGACCTACCCTTCTGCGCTTCTCAAAGTTGATGAGCCCACCCTTTGGAAAGGGAAATAAATAAATACGGTCAATTACACTGTGCCATGAAAGTGCGTTTAGTACAAAGTTAATCATATCCACTTAGACATCTACAATACCCTTACTTTAAAATACCAAAAATCTTCAACAAGATTCGACGGAGGTCTTTCTGTTAAAAAGCCCCATTTGATTGGAATAATCTTCCTCCATCTCTTAGATCGATTTCATCCTTCAGTCGCTTTAGGACTTCCCTTCATTTACATCTTGATTCACCTTGTTTATGCTTTTGAAGGACCAGGTACAGAGGAGAGATTATCTGCTGCAATCAGGAGGCCATTTGCAACTCTCAGCAATGCCCTCTCAGCAGTGCTAGGGCCCCCCTTGAAAATGAGATGCTGCATCTCAACTATCCCTTCAATAAAAATCTGAAATCTGAAAAACCCCCGAACAATAGGGTTTGTGATCCACAGACAGCGTTGTGACGCGCTTGTTCTCACCTCTACGATGTCTGTAAGCGCGGTGTCCAGCATGGTGAGTACAGTCAGGTACGTGCCCAGGTAAGGAACGATACCGCCACTGGAACTCTGACAACCAGGAGCAGAATACAGCGTACATTTTACCACAATCAATACAACCATAATAATTCTTAAAATCCATTTTAATTTAATTACATTTTGTCCTTTCTTACATTATCTTTATGGTCATGTTTATCTCAACTCAAGGAGGGAGGCAGTTCAATCAAAAAAAGGGGGAACTGGTCTATTCAAGTTTACCGGTTACATCTTCTGTAATTCTATCCTAGAGTATAGTTCAACTACATGTGACTTTTAGAGAAGTAGAACTGCTGATGCAGCCCTGCAGGACGAATATAGACTTGCATTTCATTTTTGCACTGGCTGGCAAACTCAAACATCCACTTTATTTTTAGTCTCACATGGCCAGACTGTTGCCTCCCACAATTAAAAAAATGCTTCCGTCATCTTGTTTGTTATTATGTTCTTGTTGTGTAATGTCTGTGTTTATTGTCCTTAATTTTGTTAAAACCAATAAATATACTTTATTAAAAAAAAAATGCTTCCGTCATACAGTCTAGAGCAACGGAAGGTCTGATCATGATCAAGCGATAAAGCGGAAGTGAAGTCTCCTCCCCGTGTCCGTTTCGTCTTTACAGTTGCGCATATTTATCCTAATATAAATATAAATCATCTATGCATATATAGCTTGCTGCTTAGCAAATAAAGATATTTTTTAAATATATTTCCATGGGGGCGCCTGCTGGCCTAGTGGTCTGGGCGCATGCCACATATAGGCTCTGGCCTAACAGCGCGTCGCGTGTTCGAGTCCCGTTCATGACAGCCTTTGCTGCATGTCTCTCCCCATCTCTCTCTCCCTCTTTCCTGTCATTCTTCACTATCTATCAATAAAGGCAGAAAAGCCAAAAACAAATCTTAAAAAAATAAAAATAAAAATTCATGGACGGAAATGCCAGCTTCCTTGCTCGAATTTTGGGACGTGTAGTTTCAGACTATGTACTATTCGGAGATTGTGGAATTAGTTGCCTGGCTACGCGAGACTACTCTATTTTGGTCTTTGGATTTAAAAAAAAAAAGGAAAATCCACAGGAATAGCATCAAGTCTGAACATCACTCTCACCAGTTGCCTGGAGATGGGGCAGTGTTTGGGCGATTTAGGGTCAGATGTCATGTGATCCTCAGTCTGAGTCCCATCCTGAAGCAGAAAAATACACAATTGATGATTGATTGCATTGAGTGCATGGTTGTTAAAAAATAACATGCTGCGGATGGTTATGTAGCAGTGGTTCTCAACCAGTGGTCCGGGGACCACCAGTGGTCCTTGACGGGGTTCCAGGTGGTCCCCAGCTAAATGATGGAGCGTTGGTAACCAAATGGACCCTTATGGATCCTTGAGAGCGTAAAATGAAAATTTGGTTTCATTTTACGCTCTAAAGAGTTAGATCATTGTTAAACACTTGCATTAGTTAATCTACAAGAAGTGAAGTCTACACAATTAGAGAATTGTAAAATATTTGTGTTTGCCTGTTATCTCTCCTAATGGTAACAAAACATGGAATTGTGGACAAAATATTCTTTAGCTTTGGGCATGAGGTGCTAAATGTCATCAAATGGTGACCTGTGGCTCAAATGGTGAGTAAATAATGGGCCTTGAAAACCACTGTTATATAGTATTTTGTACAGCAGGCCAACTACTTTGTTGGGCTGCTGTCCCATAATTGTCCCATAATTTAGGCAGATGCCAAATCCACAGACACACATTTAAGCATGTGTTCTATATCTGTCCTATTATAGATATTGTGTTGGCTTCATTAATAGGTGTATACACAGTAAATGATATATGTGGATATTGTGTGTACTTAAATTGATTTGAGCGAGAGCTAATCAACCGAGCTGAGCTTGTCTAGCATTTTGTCTCCAACAATCTACCCTTATTTCTAGCTCAATTTATTTGCATTGGCCCTGAAGCTGCAATTGTTCTTTGGCCCTTTTTACAGCCTTATCCTTGTGCAAACATTCTTATCATTTGCTTTTGACCGGGGGTGTGGCTATTATAAAATGGAATATATTGTAGACAGAGGAACATTAGGTGTGACCTATAATATACCATGGCCTGGATTTGTGTTATTGCTTTTATAAAACGGCTACCAAATATAGCAACATGAGAAAGATATATACATTTACATTTTTTATAAATTAATTCATAATGAATAATTTCATAACAAGAAACATGTCTACATGTCTACAGACAGGCCTGCAGACACACAATCCCTATAATGACATGGAAGTGTAGTGGGAACATTTATAGAATGCCAAATGTGCATTTTATTTGTTCAAATATGTTTTTTGTTTGGAGTGTTTGGCTCCACAGCAGCTGGTCACAATCTCCTGTTGCTCTCATTAGTCTCATGCACTTCTCTGGTTCTCAACATAAACATGTCAGCGGAACGGTTATTGATGAGTGTCATAGAATATTATGACCATTGAAGATCGGCATCTCTGTGGGAGTGGATGTGCACCTGAGGGAGGCTTCTGCCCAGTATAGTAGAGGCCGTTGGGGCTCGGGAGAGAGGCCTTGCCAGCAACCAAGGTGCTCTGATGAGAATCTCACAGGGCGGAAACCCCTTTGTTTTAAGCATTATGTTATACTTTAGCAAGAAAAATCGTGAAAATGTGGCACAAATCTTTGAATATATTACTCTTTCACAGCGATCGTTTTTAACTCAAATCTTTGCTTCTGGGGGGGTCCCTGGAACAACATATTTTCAGATGGTGGTCGGCAGCCAATTACATATATATTTGTGGGGGTCCTTGACATGAAAATGTTTGAGAACGATTGACATATAATGGGTTTTTCAGAAAAGTGTCATGATTTAGAAGACATTTGTAGAATCAGCCTCAGGTCTAAATGGGTTAATAAACTTATACATTTATTTTACCCTAAACAGAAACTTAAACTAGCTGTTGTAAATGTCAAATAAACCAGCTATGTAGCACTTGCACTTGTTGTCCTAGCCTCGACGACCTTACAGGCGTATCCAAAGGCTCAACTTATGTAACTTGGATAGCATTCTATGTGGACATAGTGTTCTCTTAGGTCCTTATTCTACGTATGATTGATGACAATTTTATGTTTTTGATGTATTACCATGTTTTCTTCTTGCTTACTGTAAATCACTCTGGATTAAAAGCGTCTGCTGAGTGATTGATATAGAACTGTATAAAGGCAGACTTTATACATAGCCATGGTATATGGTTCTTAACAACTATCATATATATACCACTCACGTGATTTGTACAACCTGTATTTTATGTCTGACAGACAGCTCTCTGGACAGAGCAACATTTTGTGGAAACACGACGGTTTGTACCTCCACCAAGAACTCTCTGCTGGTCAGGACACAGTTCTCATCAGGAAAGGTCTCGCACAGCTGGTCGAAGATGGCCATACTCTCCCTGAAAACAAAGATATTATAATAAATGAACGGTGAGTTCAAATAAGCTTCGGCACAGCAACTTCTTAACGATAGGAACACTGTTTTATTTGTGGCAGTGAGCAGCACACCAAACAGCACAGCAACTCAATTCTTCATCAAAGAGGAGGGGGGGTGCTACGTACCTATCTCTCATGGTGTTCTCCCCAAATACATTTTCAATCTCATCTGTGAGTCATTTATATATTATTATTTATTTTTTATCTAGTGAAGTTCCAAATAAATATAAATCCGCTGGTTCCAGGTAGAGTCTAGACACAGAATTAGAGAAAGTTTGCAACTTTGCGATTTTGCAACCCATTTTTACACCCGGTGCCTAAACTGTAATCCTGGGTGCTACTCACCCTCTGCCAACCTGGGGAAAGCCCCGAAACGAGCTCATGCTTCTTTTAATGCATCAGGTCAGGTGTGAGCAGGCCGCTTCTTATCACCTGACAGGGGAGAGATTCCCCGGTAGGAAGTAGCGCGCGGAAGCGTGTTACTCCAACCATTTCCTTTCCCCTCCATCAGGTGTTTGCCTGTTGGTTACTTAGAGTATAATATATGAATAGAGAGGGCACCCAGAGGAAACCCTGAGGCGAAATGGACATAGTGGCCGAATTAAGGTATTGCAGCCTGGCCCCAAACACATGAACGCGCTGGTCCGTTGACTATCATTGTGCACGTTCACGACGGCAGCACGCTCGTGCGCGTTCGTGCACGTTCAACGGCAGCGCGTTCATGTGTTTGGGGCAAATCCATCCCAGAATGCACTCTGTTCCTACACGGAAGGAGGAGTGAAATCGCCTCATGCGCTTTTGAGCAACTTAATGCAAGTGGATGGAAGGAGAACTCGGATATACTCATACTGTATATACTCTAAGGTTGGTTACCACATCGATACAGCATGGAATTGTGGACAAAATCATTATCCAATGATAACAAAATATTCCAAGTTTTGGGTCTGAGAGGCTAAATCAAATCAAATGATGGTCCGTGACTCAAATGCTGAATAAAGACCACTGGCCTAAACAGTGTCTCTCTGACCTGCCAACAGCTGTCCAGGTCTTCTTCAGTCTGTAGACGGCGTTGGACTGCAGCGCAGACAGGATGGCCTTCAGGGAGGAGAAGTTCTTCAGCTGTCTGCACTCCTACAGAGACAACTGTCAGGACTCACTCAACAAACAAGGGGCATCATTTGGGGCATCAGGGGCGGGCAATTGTCACCCTCTATTAGTCTTCACATTTAACCTCAAATTCAGTTATTTTATATTGTCCCGATTCTGAATGTTTTTTTGAGTGGTGCTAACCACTTTCAACATGGCATCACACATTTTGGGAATGTCATTATAGGCGAACATTTAAAAAAAAATCTGTAAAGCACTTGGTAAACTCCGTTTATGCAAGGTGTATTAAAAAAAAAAAAATTAAGTGTATTAATATTCTAACTGATGCTGACCTGGGCAATGGCAATCCACCTCTCTATGACGTGCGCTCTGCGAGTGGGACTGGTGTGAGAAGGACAGGGAGAGCCTGGGGTGGCATGGGGGGAGGAGCAGCGCGACACAGGGGAGGAGAGAGGAGAGGAGGTGGCAGCGGGGCGTGGCGTGATGACCGGGCAGAGCAGCGAGGTAATGACACGGTTGGTGACGGCGTTGAACTGTGCGATGGTGGCGCGCACGGTGGGGGCCAGGTTCCGGTTCTCCTTCTTGTCCCGCTGGGACCAGACACAGCCGAGGCAATGGAAGGGCACCGCCTGCACAAACAGATCCTGTAGGGAGAAGTAGCAAGGAGGACGCGTCATTCAAGTGCAGATTGAGTACCCAAAGATGCCTTACATGGGGGCTATGAGGAAACAAATAAAAAGCTACTTTATTAGGGGGGAGGGGGAGACACTAAGTTTATGGAATAAAATCAATAAAAACTGTGGAATGAGTTAGCAGGGGAAAGCAATATAATATTGAATAGGTGGGTTTTGAGGGCAGTTTGGAAGGTTTGGAGAGTTTTGGGGAGTACATTGGATGTCGTTAATGAATAGTGATTGCAGATTAATACTCACGGCATCTAATCTGGTCAGCTGCTCTGCCACGTCCTTGATGAGGAAGTCCATGAAACCCAGTCCGTCTCCTCCGTCCTGCTCATAGCCATGTTCCTCTGGCCGGTGAGGAACCGGCCAGAGGAACTGCTCTGACGTGGACTCACGGCACGAGGTGCAATCTACCAAATACATGGAACCATTCTCGTAATTCACAACTTAATTCAAAACAAACAACTTTGCACATAATTCGACGCACTCTTTATGGAAAAACCATCTTCTATTCTTTGTGTACCTCGTTCCTGGAACTTCTTGAGCAGGCTCTCGGCAGTGTGGGCCAGTCGTCTAAAGCAGAGGCGAGGTCTCAGGTGGCTACAGAGCAGGCGGAGGGCCGGATGCTCAGGAGGCTCGTAGAGGTCTTCACTGAACTCCTGGAGCCACACTTTGATCACTGGCAGCAGGGGGCTAGTGGGGACCATGGTCATTGGTCAGGGACATTTATTACATTCTGTGGGGGCTAGTGGGGACCATGGTCATTGGTCAGGGACATTTATTACATTCTGTGGGGGCTAGTGGGGACCATGGTCATTGGTCAGGGACATTTATTACATTCTGTGGGGGCTAGTGGGGACCATGGTCATTGGTCAGGGACATTTATTACATTCTGTGGGGGCTAGGGGGGACCATGGTCATTGGTCAGGGACATTTATTACATTCTGTGGGGGCTAGGGGGGACCATGGTCATTGGTCAGGGACATTTATTACATTCTGTGGGGGCTAGGGGGGACCATGGTCATTGGTCAGGGACATTTATTACATTCTGTGGGGGCTAGGGGGGACCATGGTCATTGGTCAGGGACATTTATTACATTCTGTGGGGCTAGTGGGGAACATGGTCATTGGTCAGGGACATTTATTACATTCTGTGGGGCCTAGTGGGGACCATGGTCATTGGTCAGGGACATTTATTACATTCTGTGGGGCCTAGTGGGGACCATGGTCATTGGTCAGGGATATTTATTACATTCACACGACAGCCATTTCGCTCTTATTTAATACTCTGGGTTGGGAAATCCCAATAGTTTGTTTAATTGTATTCTTTATTAAATAAATAATGGTTGTTCTTACCTTCTCAGGCAGACAGTGTTATCTAGATTGGAGACCAAGTCATCCCTATGGAAAGAGACCAAACTAAATTACCTATCAGCTAAAAAAAACATTAAAATTGAGGTGCTGAAATTCATTCAGTCAAACCTTTATTTATTCTCAAAAGACATCGCGGATTCAATTATTTTTTCCTGTTAAATTACAGTCCTGTAATGTAATGGATGGATTTGTAAGAGAAAAAAACAGAATACAATTAACAATTAAATGGTAATATAGCACCTTTATCCAAAGCGCTTTACAATTTGCTTTAAATTCACCCATTCACGCCCACATTCATACACAGACAGCAGAGGCAACCAATCAAAGAAACCAACACTCATTGGGAGCAGTTAGGGTTGTACTGAAAACTGACATCACTTTAAGCCCACAGGAAACCTGTTGCCACCAGTAGCACAGATATGAGGGAGTCTGTTTAACAAATAAATTATCAACTAAGCGGCAAAGGACACTCCGCAAGTCTCCTACCAGAGACTCCGTCTATCTTATACTGTATATCAGCCTCACTATGGTTCATTAAGAGGTTACCCTTTCTGTCATCATCGGCAGGTGCATTTTGAGCTTCCCACAGCCTGCCACTGAGACACACAATGAGTAGAATTAATACCAAAGGCTCATTTAAGGATGGTAGCCTCATTAGTGAAAGAGATGCAGTTAAGTTGAGATGGACTGAACACTTAAAGGAAGTGTTCAATAGAGTAGAACCAGAAATTCCAATAACTGAAGATGAGGAATGAGATTTCAACGACACCTTTGTAGACTTTCGTAAAGGCTTTCGACTCTGTTCATCACGAAAGCCTGTGGAAAATTATGAAGAAGTACGGAATCCCAGAGAAGATTGTTAGAATGGTTAGAACGTTTTATGAAGACTTCCAGTGTGCAGTAGAAGACATGGGAGAAATATGTTAGTGGTTTGACATTAAAACCGGCATCAAACAAGGATGCAATATATGTCAGGGTTCTTGTTCTTGATTGTGATGGACTGGGTAATGAGAAGAACAGTTAGACAGGGAGAGAATGGAATTCAATGGACATGGACATCAAAACTTAACAATCTAGATGTCGCAGATGAAATAGCGTTGCTCTCCACCACAAGACAAATGGATGAAGAAGCCAGGTGAGTAGGACTATGGATTAACATACAAAAGACAAAAACAGTGAGGATTAATGCAAGAAACCAGGAACATTTTCAGATCAATTCATGGACAAGATCTTGATAGAGGTAGAGCAGTTCACTTACTTGAGAGCTACAATTTGCAAAGAGGGAGGTGGCTGCATGAAGGACCTGAGGAATAGACTGTCAAAAGCAAGAGCTGCATTCGTCAGACTGAAAAAGACCTGGAGCTCAAAAACAGCATCACAAAAAGAACCGAGCTAAAACTGTACAAGACGGTGGTGATGCCAGTATTGCTATATGGATGTGAAATATGGAAAATGAGCAAAGTTGATGAGGCAGTTCCATTACAGATGCCTACGAAGAATACTCGGTTTTCGTTGGCAATATCACGTCAGCACTAAAGACCTGCTAGAAAGAGCCGAGATGAAGCCACTGAGTGAGGAAGTGAAGCTGCGTAGATGGAAGATTATTGGACAAGTACTGCGACAGGACCACAACATAGCAGTAACATGGGCACCAGAAGAAAAGGAAGACCAAAGACCACCTGGAGGTTTCAACCGTTGAGAAAGAAAGACAAGAAGCAGGATGGAAATCATGGTCTGAAGTGAGGACTGCGGCAGCTGACCCTGAAAAGTGGAAGCACTCTGTGAAAGCCGTATGCGCCACAAGGCACGAAGTGGATAGGAAACAGGTTACAGCTCATTTAAGATTAGTCAAATCAAACCAATGCGGCACCACAGCAAAACTCATAGCCTCATAAACATTTCAACCACTTCAGTTTGGACAACTCACCTATTGATTGAAAAGGTTGATTGATGGCTATGACATGACAATAGTTTTGGTAGACTAGATCTGCTTTTATGTCTCCCTGCTGCATACAGTACGTGTGCATATTCTTTGGTCAGGAGGAGTAACATAATCCACCCAAAGGCACATACAGTAAAAGCAGATCCATGGAAGTGGAGCTGGAGAGGGCCTGGCTGAATTAAAACAGTAATAGCAGATCTAAGCAGGTTGAGCTATAGGGAGGAGGCGGTTGAGCGTGGCAACACTCTGAAGAAACAGAAATCAGCCTTGTTTATATATTTTTATATTTGGTTTTTAACAAAACATTTCGAAAGCAGCCTGATGGCGAGTCAACTGGGGCAGACTCGGCAGAGTACTACACCACATGCTGTACTTGACATGAAGGCGTGTGAAGGATCAGCTAGGTAGTTAATACTGACTGGATTGCGTTGCTCATTAAAAAAATCAGTAAGTAGGTAGGTTGGAGTTGCTTATGTAGTTGTAACTACAAGCTTACAACACGTCACTTCATGACGCGTTGTAAGCTGGTAGATCAGCTACTTCCGCTATTTTTTATAGTATAAGATTAATGAATACGTCAGTAATTTCTTTGTATTTTTTAGTTATTTGTCATTTTATGTGCCCTGTGCATTTCTAATTAATATATTCCAATGGTCAATGCCAAAAAACACAATTAAATCGCAATAATTAGTGTGAATGAAGGATGAATCGTCAAGTTAAATGTGTAAAGCTGTAGCTTTAAACAGCGGGAAGTCAGGTGTTCTCTCACCTCTCAAACAGCAGCTCAATGAGAGAGCTGGTGGAGGTGAAGGCCTTGTAGGTTGAGAGGAAGACACGTGTGAAGTCGGCTTCCCGATGCTCCGGGTCCAGCAGGTGGGTGATCAGGCGCTCCAGGGTACCGGCCTTCAGTCGGCGCACCTTCACCGTGTGATACTGGATGAAGCCGGAGGCCGGGGGCGGCTCCTCGGACGTCTCCATGACCGGCTGGGCGAGTTCCCTGCGCAGCGTGATGCCAAACACAGCTCCATCCTCCACCTCCTCCCCCCATTCCTGCACTGGATCCTATAAAAGGAGGAAGAGAAGAGAAGAAAATGATGGTTGGGGTTGAGTGTTGCAAACCGAGGTTGTCCGGACAGACAATGTCTGAATACGTTTTGGAATAGAGAGTATGCACATGCATCACTTTTCAACAGGGACATAGAGGTGTGCATTGGCTCTGCCCTCGTGATTCAATTCGTTTGCGATTCACCAGGTAACGATTAGATTCTACGATGCACTTTTCTATATTACTGCACGACATGGCAATTGTTTCATCAGTCAATAAAAGCAGTCAGGGCCTGGGTTGTGACTCAGTGGTCCAGGCACCTTGGCTGTTAATCCAGTCTGGCAGTGTGCCACAGGTTCGACACCCGATCCCGATGGCCTTTACTGCAGGTTACCCCCCCCCCCCCCCCCCCCCCATCTCCTGTCAGCCTACCGTCTATCCCTCCATAAAAAATATAAAATAAAAGACGAAAGCCACAAAATAAAATACATTAACAATACAAGCAGTCATATATACCAAAAATTCTATTTTAATTTATATATTATATTCTATACATACATATATACATACTTCGTCACGTTGCTGCATTTGCTTTTGAATTTGCTGCAATTGTGTGCAGACGAATCGCGATGAATTGCTGAATCAATTATTTTTTTACACCACTACCGGGTCATCCCCCCCCCCACCTCATCTAGACTGAGTGGCAAAACACTCAACAGCATGGAGCATTGGAGTTTAAAACACTCAACAGCATGGAGCATTGGAGTTTAAAACACTCAACAGCATGGAGCATTGGAGTTTAAAACACTCAACAGCATGGAGCATTGGAGTTTAAAACACTCAACAGCATGGAGCATTGGAGTTTAAAACACTCAACAGCATGGAGCATTGGAGTTTAAAACACTCAACAGCATGGAGCATTGGAGTTTAAAACACTCAACAGCATGGAGCATTGGAGTTTAAAACACTCAACAGCATGGAGCATTGGACAGCATGGAGCATTGGAGTTTGGAAGGGCTCGTTGGAAATCACTCAATGGCTTCCGGGCACGATGATATCACGTACGTTATGGACAGTGTTGTGGCTGTCGCTCACTAGTCAGATATGTGGGTATACTGATGGCAAAAACGCATTTACTATTTTGAATGTCAATCCCATTCTCAGTTGCTTAACTCCACGTCTTCTACCAATCTATTGACCATTTGCAGAGCGCGGCCATCTTGCCATCAGAGTTTGGAAGCACTCGTTTTCAGTAAAGCAATGTCCTGCTGCCTCCTGCATTATGTGCAAATTCAAAACAGGTGGTACGCAGGACAGTTGAGTGATGTCTAATGAGCACTTCCAAACTGCAACACTTAGAAAAAGAATCACCTGCAAGGACAGAAAGTAACTCATAACATGTCTACAGTGGATTTTTATGAAACAAACACTTTTGAGGATAGAAAGAGAAAGATTCAAGCTTTTCGTACAGCTGCAATGTTGGTGAGTTTGACGTCACGTAATATAATCAGATAGGACTTTTCTGTTTGGATGAATGGGCCGTCTATGGGAAGTTGCAGCTTGTCAGCACTCTACCATTAACTTATGGTAAGATGGCCGTGGTCTGCATATGGGTCTATAGGCTAGCAAAATGGGCTGGAAAAAAAGTATTGATTATTGATTGGCTAGTTCCGGTACATCCCATACAGGAGGGACAGGAGCATTGTAATTGGCTAGCCTGGCAAGATGCTGTATTCATTTTCCATTATCGTAGTGAAAACCGTAGAGATTAGCTGTGGAAACGAACGCACGCACGCACGCACGCACCACTCCCCTTTCAGAGATAAACATTCATTACAAACTTTGCAATGACAATCTGAAGGTGACGTGATAACTCAGATCCTTGTTTACTCAAACAATACTTCACCACCAAAAGTAACATGACACCAAAGTGGGGCCACGCCTGAATTATAAAACTTAATACTCCATTCACCAACCCTTTTTATCTCACCAACCCTTTATATAAATAAAGGGTTATTAATAATAATAATAATAATAAATAAAGATTTATTATTATTATTATCTAATGTCCCTTAGTTTCATATCTATAATGTTAATTTATTCGACAGGTTATGAAAAACCTTAAACAATAACCAGAAAGGCAATCATTTATATATAGCCTACATTTGAGTCATTTTATCACATTCACAGCCTGGCATATTTGAGTCAGACTGCACTGTCCAAATGTGACAATTATTTACCCAAGTAAAAGTCAGACTCAATGTTATATTACTTTTTAACTCAAAGTGGCCACTGACTGGTGAAGAGTCATGGATTAGACTCAGCTGATAGCTGTGTGATGATGACAGCATGTTTGGCAGTCTTTGACTGCTCAGTGAGTCAAGTAAACGGTAGCCAACAACTGAAATATTTTGCTAACAATGTTTTAGATCACACTGTGATGTGATGATACATTTCAATCACTGTCTGACTCAAGTCATGAAATGTTGATCCAAAAATAAGATGCGAGGCAATACAGGACACTGCAGCCTACTGTGGAAAGGTTCAATTTTAAAGAAGTTTCTCCCTAAAAAACGAAATACTAATATGGTGAAAACAGCATTGCTGCTATAGCGTTATGCAACATGCACCATGGGCTTAATTATTCTTACATGTCACTGTCAGATATGACACAGACCTATCCTACATTGAATGAATGAACACTGAACAGAAGTATTCTCAACAGATATGAACAGCACGCGCAAATTAAAGTTAGCAAGTCTTCCTGTAGGCGCATAAACTATATTAATAAATATAGATAAATTCTATATTGATTATATACGAAGCAAACAAAAACATGTTTAATTATAACCTACCATTGATATTTGCCATTTCCCCATATGCCTACTGTAGATTTGGGAAAGCTGCGCAAAAGGTCCACTGTTTTTTCCCCAAAGGGAGCCGATCGAGTGGCCGTTCGTTCGGCAGGATGTTTATTGTTGTAGGGGATCAAGGCTGTCGCTGAGTCTTCCTCATTTTAATTGGAAATTTGAAATTACATCTGCCATCAAAGTCATTTTAAAATGTGCGTTAACTAAGTCCGTCCACGTTCAATAACGTGCATTCATTCACGTTAAAGCGACAGAACGTGCGATTAACATTATAGCCAGAGGCTCGAAAGTCGAAAGAGAACTTTAGAAGGCAATGAAAGAATAAGTCCTTTAGAAAAAGGTTCAACTTTTCCGCAGAAGTTTCGTTGAGACTGAGCGACACCCGAGGCTATGACTTTCAAACGGTTCGTGTGGCTCACATGCAAGCTGCTTGTCAAAAAGGTGTGGGCGGTGGGACGGCAACTGGACGTCATACAACAGTGGTATAATATCAACCAGTGGTCCTTGAGGGGGTTCCAGGTGGTCCCCATGCAGCTAAATGAAGGAGAGTTGGTAACCAAATGGACCCTTATAGATCTTTATAACTCTTGAGTTATAAATGCATTTGAAATGAAATTAATTTAATTTAATTGAAATTAAATAAAAATAAAACCAAATTAAATAAAAATGGACCCATACGGGTCCATTTGGTTTCATTTTACGCTCTCAAGAGTTAAATAATTGTTAATCATCTGCATTACTTAATTCACAAGAAGACTACACAATTAGAGAATGTAGAATAATTGTTATTTTGATCAACAGCATGGAATTGTGGACAAAATCTTATCCAATGACAGCAAAATATTCTTTAGTTTTGGGTCTGACTCTGAGAGGCTTAATGTCATAAAATGGTGGTCCATGGCTCAAATGCAAAATAAATAATGGGCCTTGATATGAGAAGGGTTGAAAAGGGTTGGTTTTTTTTTAGCCACAAGAATACCATCTCGCCGCGAAAAGGATGTGGTGACTGACCATGCATTTAGCAATGTAGGTGAACTGAATGACCTGGTGACCTATGATGACCATCCATGTAGTCATTTACTGACAAGTTGGAGGTCAAGAAATACAAAAAAAGGAGTTAGAATCTCAAGAAGGGGAAGTGCACTGGATTGTCTGGTTGAGTCATTATTATTGGTTGAGAAACAGTGGGATGAATACACATGGGATGCATAGCAAGTGATACAAAAGCTCTAATCTTAGCCCATATCCCCACCCAACACAACAGTGGTCCCCACCCTGGCCCACTGGCCAGGGTGGTGGTGGTCCCTCGTTCACAATAAGTTGAAAACACCTGATCTACTTGCTATATCAGCTGCTACAATCAAATACAAATTTCTTTACATGGTTATCTTTGTTTTGAATAAATGGTTTTACATTCATTCATGTTCTCTTGAGCCACACATGCATAATTGTATTTCATTTTCTGTTTATCAAACCCTCATATTCCCACCTGTCAGTCAATGGTCATTATCACACACTGTTTGCTAACTATGCCGGCTAAAGTTAGCAATCAGTGGATCTTGGCTTATTTACAGTTTTATATACATATTTCATTTCATTTCATAATCATTTGGACAGACAATTGGTTGGTCAACATACATTTATTTCTTTCACAGTCAAACATTACTATGTTGTCAAACACCCACTACTCACACCATCCTCATTTCCTGGTCACAAAAGAGGCACTACTGCATCCACTGCTCCTTTTATAAGGGGAGGGTTGAATTGGGTTGCACCATGTTGCAGGGGTGTCGGGTTCTGGCAATACATTCTTTAATATGTTTGCAACGGTACGGGTTATTTAAAACCTGGTGTGTTAATCATTTTGGATTGACAATTATACTGTATATGTTTGGAAATGTTTCTGTGTTACATGTTCACTAGTAAATGTTAGTGAATGTTTTGGGGAAAGCTGTCTCTAGACAGGTGGTACGGGCCACTAGGGAGAGGCCTGAGTTATACTGCAGGTAGTCAGTCCATGGTGGGACATGGAGGGAGAGTGGGCCTAATGCAGGAAGCTCTGCCCTAAGACAGTGTTAGGACTGTAAAGTCCAGACTGGGTGCTTGACTTTAAGCATAGATCATGTAAGTTTGTTATTTTCATTTTTGGAGTTATATTTTTATTTTTGTACAAGAAGTATTTTTTCTGAGGCATTTTTTTTTAACATTATTTTTGGAATTGATTTACAAAATAAATCTTTGGCAATAATGGAGAATTCTTGGTATGTCATTTTTCTGTGCACCTAGCCATCCAACGGACTTATTTACAATGCATCAACAACCTCGTCATGACAAATTCCTTATGCAAACATATAGGCTACCTGCCAATTCAGTATAGTAATTTATACTAACATAAAATACAATATGCCATCCATACTTTCAGCCTCTCAAAAACAATCACTGGGAATTATTATTTTTCCCTTCCTGGGAACGTAACTAGAGACAAATTCAGTCTCCCTTCCAAGAGATTGTTCTCCACAAATTCACAACACAGATCCACAAATAGCTATGCATCGGACTGCCGTTTTGTATCGCACTTGGCATCGGCTATGAAAAGTCTACTAAGGCAATCAATCACTGTAGATATTCATAACATTCAAGGTTAGAAAGCTGTCTCTACAGAATAGCAGTCTGGACAGTTGAGTATGTGGGTCACAACCACCTGTAATGTTGCTGGGAAACTTTGACGATGGAGAGGGCCACTATAGTTCCACACTCACTCCAGAGGGCCACTATAGTTCCACACCCACTCCAGAGGGCCACTATAGTTCCACACTCACTCCAGAGGGCCACTATAGTTCCACACTCACTCCAGAGGGCCACTATAGTTCGACACCCACTCCAGAGGGCCACTATAGTTCCACACTCACTCCAGAGGGCCACTATAGTTCCACACTCACTCCAGAGGGCCACTATAGTTCCACACTCACTCACTCCAGAGGGCCACTATAGTTTCACACCCACTCCAGAGGGCCACTATAGTTCCACACTCACTCCAGAGGGCCACTATAGTTCCACACTCACTCCAGAGGGCCACTATAGTTCCACACCCACTCCAGCGGGCCACTATAGTTCCACACTCACTCCAGAGGGCCACTATAGTTCCACACTCACTCCAGAGGGCCACTATAGTTCCACACCCACTCCAGAGGGCCACTATAGTTCCACACCCACTCCAGAGGGCCACTATAGTTCCACACTCACTCCAGAGGGCCACTATAGTTCCACACCCACTCCAGAGGGCCACTATAGTTCCACACCCACTCCAGAGGGCCACTATAGTTCCACACTCACTCCAGAGGGCCACTATACCACACCCACTCCAGAGGGCCACTATAGTTCCACACCCACTCCAGAGGGACACTATAGTTTCACACTCAGTCCAGAGCGCCACATTGCATATTATTGTCGTAGCAAAAATATTTTTGCTATATTTGAATTTAAATCCTGAATAATGTTTTGCCCATGCATGGTGTACTGTAGGTAGGCCATAGTAGAAAAGTTCAATGTCTATCACATTATGTTTCAAAGTTCCACAATTGGAAGAGAAAAGGTGCTGCCACAGATTTCCGTACAGATCAACATCAAAGACCTGCCACTGGTACACAAAGGACATACTGTGGCTCTTACTATGTTGCACCCAGGGTAATCTAAGACAGTATAGCAACACTAGCGTTGACTCCCATTGTAGAATGGAATGCGGAAGTGCTCATTCTATCTCAATGGGATAGTTCCAGCCATAGCAGGAATGTTTGGAACTATAGCCCATAGACACCCGCTTTGCGGCGAGATCAAAGCGTGTCGCCACTCTCTTACTAGATTACTCTGGTTGCACCCACCCACTTCCTTCAGAGAATACAGTCAGGACAGTTTATTTCTTCTTTTCAATATATGAAATATCGGACAGATCCGTCTTGAGCACATGACTATAGAGATACTGTGTAACGATTTGCGGGACAAAATCTGGAGGAGTAATAGCAAAAAATGTGTTTTACAAAAGTCAGCCCCCTGGTGGCGCTATAACAGGCCGTTCTGGAAAATTTGGGGCAGAGGTTCATCTGGCATCTAGGGAGTGTGTGTGCAAAGTTTGGCATGGATCGGACCAACGGTGCCGGAGATTAGCTGGCAACGGACTGTCAGACGGACGGACGGGTACACACACACACACACACACACACACACACACACACACACACACACACACACACACACACACACACACACACACACACACACACACACACACACACACACACACACACACACACACACACACACACACACACACACACACACAGAGTGCAAAACATACTCTCTCCCCATGCCTTCGGCCTGGTGGAGACAATTAAAACACAACAACAAATCCTACATTACAAAAAGCATGGTCAGGGACCACATGCAATACCTCCACGGACCACCTGTTGAAAACAGCTGAACTAGAGAGTAGAAAAAACGTAAGCGTGTTTAGTGTTATTCTGATCATCAGGCTTCTTTTTTCTCGTTAGGCATAGCACACATTACTAGCAATAACGAGGAGACTGGAAAAAACTGTCTACTAATGAGTTCACAACCTCTCCACCGGAAATTCCAAAACCATCCATCCAACAAGAGGATAAAAGGAACACCGAGAGCTTAATTAGTGTTCATTTGATAAATGAATGGGTGATGAGGTGACAGGTCAACACAACAAGCACGTAGTGTGCATAGCATGCAATACATGCACAAGCACATACTGTAGGCACACACCACATCTTTTCTTCAGTGAAATCCTTTTTTGGACAAAAATGCCTGACTGTACATTGTGCTGTTTGCATTTATATGTTGCCTAATAAAATATTCAATCAATCAATCATCCATCTTTAGAATTAACTTGTAATTCCATTCAAACTATTCATTTCAGAACTTATACTGTATATAACCATATTTGAAATGACGCCATTCATCGGGATAAAAAAGCACTCCAGGAATGACAGAACACTTCCTATTTTTTGCAAGTTCCACAAATAGCTCTCCATGCTGTTTTGAGGGAAACTGTAAGGCTGAATGGAAACATTTGGCAATAGTTCACAGGTAAGCTAGCATCTGACGTCAAACCAGCATCGTTCACCATGGTAGCCATTATGCTGTACAGTACACTAATGCCTAATTTATACTTTGTCATACCAATAGTGTCACTTTCTAAAAATAACAATCTTTCAACTAAGAATAGGCATCCCTTACGATGAAGTATACATTTGCATTAAATAGACTAGTCATTCTGAAAGACAGTAAACTGTCAAGTCCAGTGTAAATGTGTTCATTTGTAACTCAGAGAGTGTACAAATGTACACTCCCCATTTGGTAACATTTGTACACTCGCAGAGTTAAATGAATGCTCAGGACTTTACAGTGCATGTACTGCATGCCAGCTGTGAATTGGTCCAAAGTAAATTACTTCTCCCCGACTGTGAAAGCCTGTAACAAATCAGTTCTACGTTAAGAGGAAGCAACAAGCAAAGTCCATGCTATTGTTCACATGATCTCATGTTTTCAAGCAGCTGTACTGTCAATGATGAGAACAGGTGTCACCACTCCAGTGTTCATCATGGAATGAAACTCTTCAGGTTCTTTACCAGTTAAACGGCATACTTTCCTTGCTAAAAGTATTCATAAGGCTATGTATGTATGAACTCAGCTTCCCCTAATAAAAGTGATCTGTTTTAACCAAGTTAAAACATTCCCAATACAAGAGTTAAAACACAATAACATAGCAAGGCTCTAGTGACTTACCTCAGATTGTCCATCATCAGTGTCCAGCGACTGGAAGCTCCTTAGCCGGACGCCTGGCTCGATGTCCGTGTGGATATCCAGTGAATGACCCCTCCTCAACAGCAGCCTCTTCACCTTCCCCACTTTGGACCTCAGGCCGGTGGATCTCATGTCCCGTTGCAGAATGAAGCTCAACTTGGCTTGTGGCTTGGTGTCACACTACAGAGGTCCTCCTGTGTCCGAGTTCCACCATAGCTTCTGGCATCTGTGTGACGGGGACGGAACATTCAAATTAGAAAAGTAACTGGCCTTCATGCACACACAGAACAATTTTGTTAATAATAAATAAATAATAAAGAATAGTTCAATATTCAAAGAGAAGTGTTCTGAAGCATACTGAAAGCTATTGTCTCCAATTCTTTCTCATGTTTCTATGAGAAAAACAATCCACGAGAAGCTGAGACAGTATAGTAGTCATACAGATTACAGTACATTAACATTTGTCAAATATACTGTAATACAATCATGATAAGACCGACCAACAATGACGGTTATGACACATAGAGTTATGAGTCATTTGTAATTGGGGTCATCACGCTTGTAAAACCAGAATTATAGCTAAAGATGTGTTCACTGAGAAATTAGCCCAATTCAAAGAAGAGACAACTCTCTTCATAACATAGGGCATATTAAAAAGTATTCCCGACTCCTCCAACAAGTCAATTCTGTGCACTACATTTCAGACCTATAGATAATCACAGTATGGATAAACTGTTGAATCAAACAAATAGTGCCTTCTTTAAAAACTGTCAACCACCACTAAAGTATAACCCTGACAAAATGTGCTAAATATATAGATTTTGAACAATCAATGTGACTATTTCATCAAACACAACATCAAAACATGATGATGCAATGCTGTGGTAAAATCTAAGAATAGCTGTACAGTGTACAACAATATCTGCCTGATCCTGGAACATGTACATGAGCAGATAGCCCACTGCCCCAAAGGAAACGGACATACAATATAGCCACAATCCAGAGCAGAGGACCATTATGGTTACAATACTGTCCCAAATCATAAACTCACTCAATAGTTCAACATTTTGGACACTCAAAACACTTGTTTTTAAAGAGACCCACTTAACTGTTCTCTTCTCCAGTGTCTTCTCTTGTAAAACATCCTTAAAAAGCATACTCCATATTAAGAGAAATTATTCAAACAAAGCAAGCAGTGATACTGATACAGTATAGGCTATGCGTCACACACAGGATAGACTGAGAACGAGGACTTTCTGAGTCGGTGTGATGACACGACCTGTGTGTGCGTTTGTGTGGTGGATGGAATGTCCTCCTGCCACATTGCTTCTATTGTCTGACATTCTAATATGGCCCACTTGATTATTACTTAGGCAGGCCTGCATTTCTGTCAGATCCGATCCTTCCACGTCAGTACTCCTTATCAAAACGCTGCCCTCTTTCTTTTCCTCTCCAAATAACGCCAGTAGGCTCGATTTGTCTTTTAGTTTTAATCTGTTAATACAAGCTTTGATGTTCTACTCGACGCTCTACAGATGACACAGATTAATTTATTGCCAATGTGTGGCGTTATGGTGTGTTAATGTTAATGTAGGCTACCTAGCATGTCTTACCTGCAGGTAGGCTATATACGTATGGCTGAAAATGAGCAACTATGGAAAAACCTAGACTGACTAGGCCTACTTAGGCGTTTTATTTCGTCTGGTCTGGTTATCGACAACGCGACCATCTTTTTGACGTTTGGTCACATCGCAGACAGAAAGAGATGTAAGCGCGACTGTTTGAAACTCGGTGTCAGGAAGCACAATAGAAAACAGATGCATCACATGACGTGTCTGATTGATTTACTCCTTTTGTATAATAGTATTCGGTCACGGTGCCATTTGTGCCTCAGGTCATACAGCAGGGCAGTCATATATATCTTTAAAATAATAATAAGAAAGAAAAAAAACTATCCAAAAGGCTTATCTTATACTAATTCAAGCTGAGTGAAATCCATGGATTTGAGTAGAGGCATGCTAAATGTCATCTCATCATGTTTATTCAAATTCTTATATTTCTATAGGCTTCTAACCAAATGTTATTGATAAATGTATTTTATTAATGCTTAAAATCTGAGGCAAATCCACCTGTAAATGTCCCCCGGGCTCCCGACTATTTCTCTAGCCACATGACTTCAGAAATTAGCATATATTTTTGATAGGAAACCCTATAGCCTACCAGAAGAAGTAGCCTGTAAGTATCACTGTCAGTGTGTTTACTGTTATAGGCTACGTACTGTATCTATGTAGCCTAAGAAAGGGTGTTTTGGTATAAAATACAATTTTTTTCTTATTTAACCACAATCCAGCTCTCTGCCCAACTCTGCAGGTGTTAAAGGGGGTTTAAAACACTTATGGAGGCCTGGGCCATGGCTCAGTGGTCTGTGGTCCAGGCACCTTGGCTGGTAATCCAGTCTGGCAGTGTGCCACGGCCTTTACTGCATGTCTTCCCCCCATCTCTCTCCCCATTTCCTGTCAGCCTACTGTCTGTCCCTCCATAAAATATATAAAATAAAAAGGCGTATAGGAGACCCCGCACATCCTAAAAATCTGTCCCTTTTATACTTTCCGTTTAGGTATCTGTTCCAATTAAACAACGTCAGATGGATTACAAATATTCTCCTGATAGCTGTGTTGGCAACAAACTTCTTGTTTGTCCAAAATGTTCTTTCCATGTCCTTTCCTTCGCCTATATCTCCTTCAAAACATCTGGTGTGGCATGTCAGAGCCCAAGGCCCCAGTTGGAAACCATGTACTGAGCTATATTGATCATGTACTTTTACTGTTTTGCCACTACATCTACACAATCAGGCTTTTGTGTGTGTGTGCAACACAGGCCGTTTTAAGTTGCTTGATTAAATATTTAGATAGGCCTACAGTATTTGATATTAATTTGATCAGACATGCTCTCCTCCAATCTATCTCTAAATCTCATAAAACACTTAGTTACCACGTATGACATGTTCGCAAAAATGTGTGCATGAAAGCCTGGTGATGCAAGGTGTATCTGCCTTTTGCATAATAGCCATCACTTTCTGCTGGCATATGTTTTGGAACGAGGACTGTGCATTCTCCCACAAAGACCATGGATGAAGAAGCTTAGTTCACATGACACCTATACCGACTTCAGGAAAAACAAGCTGAAACAACATTTTACTTGAATGAGTCTTAGACTTAGTGCAACACAGGCCCTAATAATATGATTCAATATTATCTTAGCCCAATAAGCCCAATTTGTTGCATTGATTACTGACTGTATCATATTGTAATTGCAGAATCTGGTAGCCCATGTACAGTATGCTTATGTTGATCTGTCAGGGCAAGCCTCCTAACAGCATTGTCAGAGTCACCAAAGAATAAGGTAATTGTCACACACAATACATAACATTAAGCTGTTTTTTTGTGTGTATTGTCTGTAAGGTGGATAGGTTTGGATAGGTTTCAATCAGGGACAATGCAAGTATAACTTGTCTACTCCCAATATGCATGGTCTATTGGGGGTAAATCACAACAGGAGGTTTTTCTTTGTATGGTTTCACCATGATGCAAAGTGTTCATTATCAACAGTGAAAAAGAAGAAGAGGAAAATTGTTGAGGCAACAATGAAACATGCGGCAGAGAACATTTCTGTTGTGAAAACAAACCCACTTAAATATACATGTAACCATCATCAAAGGGCTGTGTAGGCTACCTGTTAATTAAACACTCAAACAAATAGCCACAGTAGCAAAATATTTAACCTTATATAAATGGATTGGATATACTTCAGTAAATGCACTTATAATTTCCACCACTGGTTCCTTTTGTGCTTTTTTTTGGTGACAAATAGATCAGGTGAAGTGAAAGCAGTGTCGTTGTACAATTTAAAAGATTGTGTCAGATAGGAATTCTGGCAGACAAGCAAGTCTAGCAAGTGTCATCAGTAAATGACATAGTGTCATAGCTGCATCATAACGTCACTACCCCCCCCCCCCAGTACAGCATGTCCTGCAACCACACACAAGGCACATTAGTAATCAAGAGGTCAAGAACAAACATTTAAAAGTCATTCTATCAGTGGGCTGTCCATTTAGCTCCCACAGATAAGCTAAGTAAGTAAGCATGACGACAGCTAGTCTTGACTCTTTTAGTTTCACTGCACCCGGGAAGAATTAAACTGGCACCAAACAAAGGAAAGCTGGCAGAAAAAGACTTACTTGCCGCATAAACTATTAAGGAAAACACCTTAGGCAGAGACAATACGAATGTATTTTCTTTGCACCTCATGGTATTATAGCAGTAGCACCACAAAGGCCTTAAGAACAAGGCTTCAGACATCCCAAAACAACCTGGTCAGGCTACTGCTTGGCCTCACCTGCAACTGCAACACATCTACCCATGCTCATTATGCTACGGTGGTGGGAAGGCGCAACTTGCAATGGGCCTGGTCTACATGATACACAACAGACAGTCACAGTAGACACCACAGAGACACCCATGTACTGTACCTGTCAAACTACTTCAAAAATGTTAAAGACGCACACAAGCACCAAACACCAGAGGGAGCTCCACCAGTACAGATTTGGCTCAAACAAGGGCTTAAAACTACTGCTGTGCCACCAAAATGTGGAATGCCCAACCAACAGTCATAACAAAGTGTGACTCCTTACTCTCCTTTAAAACCGCTCTAAAAAGAGACTTTTGGTTGCAATTCGTATAACTGACCCCCATAAAAAGTGCATACTTTTCCCTTTGATTACTACTTGTTTTATATGATGTTGTTCCATATTAATGTCTATCTTTAAATGTTTCGATTAATTTAATACAAGCCATCCGGATTTCTTGGGTTATCATTTTAGCATCCTTTGTATGTACTGTGCTTTTTGCAAACTGTTACAGTATTCAATCAATCAAATAATCAAGCAAGCAATCAATCAATCAATGAAAGCATTGGAGGACCCCAAAGTAAACAAGCCATTGTGCTTTTCTGGGTATTTCAATCCCCTTTGTATACCTTGTAAATTGACCTGTGCTTTCCTCGAACTGTACAATTCTACAAACTGAATACAAATTTCAATCAATCAATCAATCAAGCCAATCGTCAGCAGTCTGTGCTGTTTTTCTGCCCTCGAGTGTCGTTTTCCAGTATTGCAGCTGCAACTCCATAAGGTACCTCCAGGCTCCTGGTCCATTGCAAACAAGATAAAGTGCCCCTCGGGGTACATGTCTCCACCAGGGCAGTTCAGGTTGTGGACTGCCCTGGTGCCATTTCTTTTCTTACGCCTTGGATGGCAATTGGATGATTTGAGGCATTTTATTCCAAAAATGTATTTAGCAAAAATCTACCTGTTGGTGGCGCTAAAACAGGCCAATGTGAAAAGGGTGGGATATATTCCTCAGGGAAGTCTGTGAAAGATTTCACGTAAATTGCACGCTGCGTTCATGATTTGAGGCTTTTTGTTCAAAATGGGCCAATCCTGCAAACTTTGAAAACCAATGTTAGCCATTTAGGATGGAATTTTTGGACTGAATCTGGAGGAGTAATGTGTTTTTCAAAAGTCAGCCTCCTGGTGGCGCTATAACAGGCCGTTCTGGAAAATTTGGAACAGAGGTTCATCATGGCATCTAGGGAGTGTGTGTGCACAGTTTAGCATCAACAGGGTGCATGTAAACGTTTTGATGTTTCAGTTACATCTTCATCAGGTCATCATTCGTAAAGTAACCTGTTGTACCGTTTTGATGGCCAATCACTTGGGAATAGCAGGAAAAGCCACCTGTAACCTGACAATGGCATTGAGTAGTATGGAATGAGCACACTTCATCACTACATCACAGGATGAACATCTTTTTATTTGGTGAAAATGGGCTATTAAAGTAAGTAAGTGGCAGTCAGATGTTGCATGTCTAGTGGTTAGAATGTTAAATCGACCCGATAAATAGGCCTACACAGGTTTCATTTATCTGATAAGCCTACACCAGTGGTTTTCAACCCTTTTCATATCAAGGCCCATTATTTATTTGAGTCCATGGACCACCATTTGAGATGATATTTAGCCTCAGACCCAAAACGTACAATATTCTGTTGTCATTGGATAAGATTTTGTCCACATTTCCATGCTGTATTAGGCGAGATAACAGGCAAACGTCTAACTCTTGAGACCGTAAAATGAAACCAACTGGACCTTGGTTAGCCCCTCCCTCAAGGACCACTAGTGGTCCCCGGACCACTGGTTGAAAACCACTGGCCTACACAAAAGATAATAGTGGGCTTTCTGATCATTTAATTGTATTTGTACTAATGTGTAAAAAACAAAAAACATACGTTTATTTATAATTAAATTCAGTTTACTGTACCAAAATTTACATTGAACATTTTGCACACAATGGAAAAGTATGTACACCGAAGACCGAACTTATAAAAATGAACTTAATTCAAATGAACCGCATTCAAGGCAAAGTAAAAACACTCATGTGATTAGTTCGTTCAACTTAAAATATTGTAACCTACAGTACATCTTAAAGGAACATTAATAGATCATTTCTAAACAGTGCAAAATGCAATATGCTTAATAACATAAAAAAAAAACATTAACATACATTTCCCATAATACTGGTAACATTACTGAAGAATTATGGACCCTTCAAAGCCTGCAATTAAACGTAGCATTACGGAGTTGAAAACAACACAATTGCATGGCTGAGTTAAAAAGAAACTCACAATACTCACATACTGAAGCAAAACAAGCCTATAGGTCAAGGAATTTATGCAACATATTGATGCTTAAATTCATCGTTACTTCTCTAACCTACTAAGCTCATAAAAGGCATAAGCTCCCGTATTGTTTTGTGATAAAAAATAAATCTCCTTGGGTGTATTTAAGCCATAAGCTTAAATAAAACAACCAACAATGACATCCTGGAAACAAAACAATCCGAATGACAGTAGCTGGTTATGGTAACAACATCTCTGTGAGACAGATTCACTCTGTCATCTCACTCATCTGCATCATCACTAATATTTAAGGCACATACATCATACAAAACTAAGATATGGCACTTCTCTTTGGTAACAAAACCGCTTACTTTGTTCTGTTTTTGGTACACACACACACACACACACACACACACACACACACACACACACACACACACACACACACACACACACACACACACACAGTAAAATCCTTTGTTAATCTAACTCAGAAGAGTATACAAATGGAACTAAATTGACCCGTAATCACTCTTCAGAGGTAAATTAACACCGGGGATTTTACGTGGTAATATTTATTATTCCACAGTTTTTGCCTGATCTTCATTTTTCTTGTTCAGTACGCTGAGCAGATTATGGTTCATAAAGTATGGCCTCTCTGCTGATCCGTCATTGCGCTCCAAGTCTTCCACTGTGACAGACAGAAAACCAATGAGAGGGGAGACTGAACAGAGTCCTCAACCACCAAGTAGCATTAGCATTATAATCAACTCGGCTTTGCTTATATTCATTTATTTCTATTTAGAGTACATTTTGTTTTCTATGACATTAGGAAATAAAAAGTTTAAAGAAAGCTAAATTGGATATCTGAACTCACCTGTTGCCTTCATCCAAAATGCCAAATATCAAGACGTTCATCCATGTTACACATACATAACAGAACTATTGTGATTAATACAAGTACCTTTAATCAAGAAACTACAACCAATAAATATGGAATGTCATCTAAGTGTCAGTGAAAAATCTACTTACAACGCTCACAATGTTGACGAACGACAAAACTGTACAAAAGCATATCAGATGTTAGTAACGGAGAAGTTAGTATAGGCAATGTTTCACGCACCATGCAGCACTGTCTGAGACAGAGAGAGAGAGACAAAAAGAGAGAAAATGACAGAGAAAGAGATACCAAGGCAAGTAGGGTTGGTAAACAGGGGTTTGCAGTCTTAAGAGGTCAGCATGGTTGCATCGTCGTGGCAACACAGTCACTTTGCACCAGTCTGACTTGCACCAGTCTGACTGAAATACCAAGGCAAGTAGGTGGCAATACAATACCGGGAATCCCAGCCAGGCATGTAACCTTTGGCCGGGGGTCTCTACAACAGTGGTTCCCAAAGTGGGGTCCGGGGACCCCTCAAAGGGGTCCTTGAGGGAGTTCCAGGGGGTGCCCAGCTAAATGATAGTCTGGAACAAATTGGACCCTTATGGGTCAGTAACTCTGAGTGTACAAATGAAACCATTTGTACACTCTGAGAGTTAAATTAATATTGATTTTACAATATAAATTGGGGGTCCCAAAGATAGAAATGCCATTAAATGGGCGTTCCTAGACTAATGCATGTCAAACTGGGGGTCCTTGAAATTAAACGGCTGAGAATCACTGCTAGAGCCGTAAAAATCTTCTTTTATGATGGTCCCTGGCATATCTTTTCAAATGGGGGTCCGCGGGCTAATTTGTGTCAATTTGGGGGTCCTTGACATGAAAAAGTTTGGGAACCACTGCTCTACAAGACTGAAGCTACGTAAATAAATAAGTAAATACAATTCAGGTTCAGAGCAATTATTGTACAATATCTATAAAGTATATGAAACGTGTTGGTAACCTTTTGGAATCAGCTGGCATTACGGCAAACAGTGAGAGATATTCGCCGTGGATTGAAATGTGTTGCTTAAGAGTGTAAACATGGTATATCACGGTTCTGTAGTGCATTCAATTGACAGGTTTAAGATTAATGATAGTTAGTCAGGCACAGAGTCAGCACTTTACAATATTCTATAGGTTCTCACAATATAAAAACCAACACTGTCTACATATGGGCCAACATCACAGAACGATATCTTTTTCAAGCTACAGAGATGCACCAGAGGGATTTTGACTTGCAACTCGAAACAATCACGCCACGACAGCCATCACCGAAACGGAACGAGCACTGAAGCCAACCCGTTGGCATAATAGCAAAGGTGATATGTATCGAAGCTGTTTGTATTCTCCATATGCAGACCGCGGCCATCTTACCATATAAGTTAATGGCGAGGTGCTACCTAGGTGCAACTTCCAATGGCAGCCCATTCATCCAAACAGAAAAGTCCTATCTGATTGTATTAAACAATGTCAAACTCACCAACACCAGCTGTACGGAACGCTTGAATTATTCTCTTTCTATCCTCAAAGTGTTTGTTTCATAAGAATCCACTGTATACATGTTATGAGCTACTTTGTGTCCTTGCAGGTGATTATTTTTCTAAGTGCTGGAGTTTGGAAGTGCTTGTTAGATATCACTCAACAGCCCTGCGTACCACGTGCTTTGAATTAGCACATAATGCAGGAGGCAGCAGGACATTGCTTTACTGAAAACGAGTGCTTCCAAACTGTGATGGAAACATGGCCGTGGTCTGCAAATGATCAATAGCCTACACTCAACGGGTCCATATCACATCGTTGGTCGGGTACGTATACAGCTGTTCCACTCAGCACATAACGTATGTTGAGAGACCCCCATTTATCTACTCTTGCGGCGCAGTGGGAGGATCCTCTTCTTTAGCTTCCAACTTCTCGTCTTTCTTCTCATCCGTCTCTTCTTTTCCAGGTTCTCCAGGCGGAGGAGGAACCTCCGGCTTAGCCTCCTTCTCCTTGGACTCCTCCTCCTCCACAAGCTGCGTGATCTCTGGGACGTCCTGTTTGTTGTCGTCGAGGTCTTCTTCCTCCACCGCAAGAACGACCTCCTCCGGCTTCGTCTGGCTCTCCTCCTCCTCCTCCTCCTTGCGAGGGCCGTCGGTCTCTGCGTTGGACTTCAGGGGTTGCTCCTCGTCGGGGTTGTCTTGCCCGAGGACGGCCTGCGTTTTCATCTGGATCTCGCTGTCCTGTTGCTGGAGAGGGGTGTCTTCCGCGGCCTCCGCCGCCTGTGCGCCTCCGTCCTCCTCATCCACCCCCCTGCTTTTAGAAAGGATCTCCAGGAGCTTGGGCGACATGAAGTAAGGCCTCGCAGCGGAGCCATCGTTTCTCTCCAGGTCCTCACCTTTTTGAGTGCGTGTGAGTGTGTGCGCGTGTATGTGTGTGCGTGTGTGTGTGTGTCAGTGTATTGATTGATTGAGTCAACGTAAAAATTCAGAACGGAACAAAACGATGTGGAGGAAAATGGAAAAATAAAGCGGGAATAAAGGTGTGGAAATAAAGAGAAGAGAATGTGATCACATGGAAGGGAGAGATAAGACAAAGAGAAGAGCAGTCAGAAACATGTCAGGAACAAACGGAGACCAAAGCAGTGATTAAAAAGCACAGAGGCCGATATTAAGATCACTCTGCGGAAGGAAAAGGATTTCACACTAAAACACCGTAGTTGTTCTCCGATGACTTCAAACAATCAATCAATGATGAAGGAGTCACTTACAGAAGCAGAGGAAGAGCGTGTCCACACACATGGCATACACACTGAAGAAGCCATGGGCGATGAGGTAGGAGCCCACCACGACCGTCTGGAATCACACAAGAATCAAAGTCAAAGTCGTACGATTTGTCACACACGTTACAGCAGTGAAATTTGTTCTCTGCATTTGACCCATCTCCTGAAGCGGAGCCGAGTTGATTTGACCCCCCAAACCAACCCATTGAGTGCCAAGCAGGGAGGCATTGGGTCCCATTTTCACAATCTTTGGTATGACCCGGCCGGAGATCGAACCCTGACTTCCCAGTTTCAGGGTGGACACTCTAACCACAAGGCTACTGTCTCCATCACAGTGTTACATTACCCAATTAAGACCTGGAACGCATCTGTGTCACATATCATTCTGGGGGTCCTTGGCATAAAAAGGCTTGAGAACCACTGACATATAGAAGACATTTGTAGAATCAGGTCCTAATGTGTTAAAAGAAAGCTGCTGCTCTGTTTTACACAGTTGACAGAGATGGAATAGAGGCATCTTGTTCTCTGGTTGTCTACAGCTAAATCTCCATAGCAGAGTCTTGAACCAAAAGAGACGTTTCTCACCAATATGGGCACCCAGTAGTAGTTGAGAGACGGAGCGGCATTTTCTACGGCTCGTCCAGAGAAGAAGAAGAAAGAGAAGACCCCTGTATCGAAACAATTACAATGACAATTTTAGGCATTTTGTCTCTTTTCCAGGGTGTCCGCCATGGTAGCCATATGTTGGTCAATCACTCGCATCAACTGAAACACGAGGTTTGCCCCAAATGGTCACGCCCGTACAGTACAAATGTCGACCGTTTATTAATAACTACACCTTGCAGGCCTGCTGTAATGGATCAACTACAAGTACAACATAAAAAATGTAACGTATTTCATGTGGATATCAATTATGGGATCTTGCAAATGAAAATACAAACACACACCTAATAAATTGTGTAGGCCTACACTTTGCTACTGGCGTGTAGTTCCATGACATTAATTCCCCTCTGGGGGTCAACAAAGGGCTCTCAATCCTGCCCTACAAAGCCAAAGTAACTACGTTTTTGGACACACTGGCCTAAGTACCGGTAACCAATTTAGCGCTGCCTGCGATTTACATCAGTTAAATTATTTACGCAGTTACTGCACTTTGGCTTTGGAAGAATAATGCATTTAATTTATTGACAGGTAACAAATGATAGAGTTGCAGCGGGCTGTATTTTGCGTGTTTTAAGTACCAGGTCTTATTACTTAACTTGAGTAAACTAAAGACCTGGAGGCGTGATCAATGCCATTTGGCTATTCTGAGTGGCCAAAGAGCATTGATCACGCATCCAGGTCTTTAGTTTACTCAAGTTAAGTAATAAGACCTGGTACTTAAGACACGCAAAATACAGCCCTATTAGGGTTTTACGTGTCACTCATAGTAGCACGTCAAGCTCGAGTCGTGAACCTTTGGTGCAAATCCGGGGTGAAATCGGTGCTCGCAACTGAGACAGAAGGTGGCAGGAATTAGAAGGCGTACAGGGAGAGTGAAGTGTAAACTAGTGTGTAGAGGCTTTTTGAATTAGAAATAGCAATAATTCTAAGCTTCTCACAATACGGTAGATTTCCTACATGGCTTTGACATAATTTATAGACAATACCATTACACTAAGTATTTCCTTACCCACAATTCCAACAATGAGGAGCTTTCCAAGGAACAGCAGAAAGTCGGTCACTTTGTCTAAAACAGCCACCCTGCATACAAAATTTAATTAAAATGAAAGTAAAACAGATTAGGAAAACAATAGGAAAACAAACAAACAAAAGAAATACATTTTGATTAAATTGCATGTTAAAGATTAATTAATATTAATTTAAACCAGTGGTTTTCAACCAGTGGTCCGGGGACCACCAGTGGTCCTTGAGGGGGTTCCAGGTGGTCCCCAGCTAAATCATGAGATAAACTAGAAAAGTCGCAATTTTGAAAAATTGCAAAGTGTGGTTGCCGACTTGCCGCAGTCGCTTACATAGGCCCCTCCCACTAATATTGTCTAAAACATAGATTGGTTACATAACCAACAACAGCCAATTAGCTACTACAAACATTATGCAAAGCTTGGAGCATCACAGCAGAAGTCAGGTAGGTTACTCCAGGAAAAAAGATATAAGAAAGTGTGACAATAACTATAGTCTGGCAACCACACAAATAATAATAGACCTTGTTATGAAAACCACTGATTTAAACCAAAGCTTGAAGGTGATGGATCCAGAGAGGAGGAGGAACCCTACCTGACAATGTTCCTCATGAGAAGGAAGAAGGCGTCTCGTGCTGAGGTACAGAAGCTTTTGCCATAGATGGCAACCTAGAGAGAAAGTAATTCATGTCAATTGTACAAATATAAACTTGGCTTTTCTATAATACAAAAAGTCCAAAACCCTCACCATAATGTATGCATTTCTGTTGATGAACTTGATACACTTCTCCAGGCACCAGAAGCAGCACTTTAAGCAACTCAGCAGGAACTTGGCACACTTGTTCTCAGCACCTGGGCAAAGAGGTAAAAGCAACAATAATGCATTGTGTGACCATGTATTATTTATTAGAACACAATCAATCACACCACAAATCTATGCAGTCAATTAACCCTGGAGCAATCTGGGAACCCACCGGCAAAACAAGGAAAAAAACAGCGCTCTGTTTTCCTTTGAATTTGCCTCTGGGGGCGGCGGCACCAAACAGAATGTGGATAGCAGGATGTTCGCCCCATAGACATATGGGGCGCGTGTCAAAATTGAAGGCACAATATTCCCGAGATTCCTTGCGTGCGTAACAGAAGTCCCAGAAAAGACACGTTGTGATTGGACACTACAGTAGTCACTTTAGTGGCAGCGAGAGACATGGAGGAGTCGCATGAGCAGGTGTCACTTGGGCAGTGACCGAGTGGAATAGTAAGAGTGGCCACACGCTTTGATCTCGCCACAAAGCGGGGCTATAGTTCCCAACATTGGAACTATCCCATTGAGATAGAATGAGCACTTCCGCATTCCATTATTAGAATGGGAGTCAACACTAGTGTCGTATTATTCCACTCGGGGCAGCGATGCAGTGTGCCTCCAGCAAATGCCTTCAGCACTTCCGCTTGACTTCCTGCCTTCAATGGAGACACGTCGCTCCAATGAACTGCTGCGGCCAATGAGGCATCTGTTTTTTTAAATATCTATGGTTGGCCCGTTTGTTTCCACCTTAGGCCCTCCTCTTCCGGTGGGACGCCAATGTTTTCATTCCCACTAACAACAATGTATGAACGACAGATTCAGTATAGCGTAGCTCTGAATCTGAATTGGCAGTGTGGTGCTACACCACATCTCTTTGCTGAAAACAGCTGATCTACACGCTCACAACACAGAATCTACAAACCTACAGTACATTGACCTGTATCTCTCCTGTGTTTCAGGCTCAGTGCTTTTGCTATTATGACACCCGAATCTTGCCACCGGGGATCAAGAAAGGTTGATCTTATCTTATCTTATCCAGAGTATATATATAGACAGAGTAGACTCATTTCACTTCATGGGGTCAGCCAGTCTCCTACAGAGACTTCTATTGTGAATGGGGACAACAAATCAACAACAAGGCCTGGACCGGAAGTAGGCAGAAATGCATTGGACTCAGGAAACAGCTAAAATACATTTGGTGACAAAATGTGACTAAAACTAAATTAAACCCATTCAAGAGACTATGACTAAAACTAAAATAAAAAAAATTCTGCCAAAAACAACACTACCCTCAATATCGTAACTCTTCTATTAGATGGCTCTGATCTTATCCTACCTGCGGATCCGAGTCAATGAGTCAAAACAGCTGATCTACAAGTTCACAACACAGAATCTACATTAATGCCAGCTTACCTTTCAACTTGTGATCCAGGTATTCTAAGATGACCCTGACGACCTGCACCAGAGACAGAATGAGAGAGCCGAAAGCCAAAGAGCCTGTGTGATACCTGGAGGGCAAAAAACATAGAACAGTTTAAAAAACCCATTTAGACCCGAGGGCGATTCTAAAAATAAAAAAGTCTTCTAAATCCTAAAAGTTTTCTGAAAAACCCTATGTTTCTGTCAGTGGTTCTCAACCTTTTTCATGTCAATGACCCCAAGAATTATCTGTATTTGGCCGCGGGCCCCCATCTGAAAAAACGTTTGCTCTGAAAGAATATATATTCAAAGATTTGCGGCACAATTTCACAATTTTTCAAAAATAGCTAAAGTATAACATAATGCTTAAAAGTTAAAACACCAAAAGGGGTTCCCGTCCTGAATGGGTTAAGACGTTACAAAGTTACGCACACACACACACACACACACACACACACACACGCACGCACACACACGGCCTACCTGAGAGCCCTTCCCAGGGAGGAGAAGATGGGATAGGCGGGGATGTCGTCGGGCTTCTTGAAGGCCCAGTAGTAGGAGGCGAAGGCGCCGGCCAGCGTCACCTGACCCAGGGCCGTCACAAAGTTGGCACACCAGAAGAAGAGGAAGATGTTGTAGAACTGGAACAGGATGAGGTATTTGTGGTAGAGCGTCTCGCCGCCGTAGAAGGCAAACAGGCACTCTGCGTCAGTGCACTGGGCTGAGATGTTGGAGGTGTTGAATGTCTGGAGGAAAGACATATGAATGATGTTGAGTATATACGTATACTGCCCTACAAAGCCAAGGTGCAGTAACTAACTACATTTTACTTTTTGGACACAGACTTATTTGTGTGTCCCAAAGGTCAAATTAGCCTTTGTGATTTTGGGGGATAAAAAAAAAAAAAAGTAAACCTTTCAAGCCTGTTTTCTCAACTCGCTGTTTTCTGCAAGACATTACTCTATAAGCCATATCTCCAAAACTGGTGGGTCAAACTGAACAACCAATATGTCAATTTGGAGCTATGATTCCCTGCTTTCTAATTGCAGTCCCTCAGTCAAATTTAGTCTAGTTTAGTTACACATCCATTACACATACACATCTAGTGGCATACCTTGGGATCGCAGGTGTCTCTGGAGAACTCACACTCAGAGGTGTTGAACACTTTGTAGACCTGCTCGTTGGAGGTGGACAGGAAGCTGGTCACAGCACGGGTCAAGGAACATTTCATCTCACTAGAGGATACTGTAGTACTTAGAAGTGTTGATTTTGACAGCAACATTTGAAAATTGTCAGTATATTTAGACTCAGTTTTAGTCACCGTAGCTTAGTTCTTTATTTAGTTTGCGTCAGTGAAAAAAAAAATCAACACTGGTTGTCCTGCATGACTCAAAGAGCAGGGCATTAACAATATATCAGCGTTAGGGTATTGATTCTCTCTTGGGCCCCCCTGTGCTAAAAATGAAAACACTCTTTGCGCTTCAATGCAGTTTACATTTAAGCATCCGCCAATAGCTTTGTACAGTACATACTGTGGCGGTATGGAAAATGCATTACTGCATTTGGGTGGTTAACCAAACCAAACTGAGCAACATTTGGCTCAGAAACTAGGTTAACCCCTCCCTCCTCCCCCTCCCATGCAAGTGACGACAAAGTTCAGTTCCTCTATAAACCCACAGGATGTACGTACATAGGATGACAAGACTGCCAAACTGTCAGCCCATTTCTATCTCTGGGACCCACAATTTATATTGCAAAATAACTGTTAGTTTAACGGAGTGTACAAATGGAGCCAAATGGACCCGTTCTCAGAGTTACAAACCCATAAGGGTCAATTTGGTTCTAAACTATCATTTAGCTGGGGACCCCCTGGAACTCCCTCAAGGACCCCTGGGTCCTTGAGGGTAGCAGTGTAGCAGTGTGTTGCAGAATGCCACTCATCTCTTTTCACAACATTAGGATACACTGCAGTGATGGCCCAATAGGCGATCACGAGAGCCAGGAGGGCAAAGGTCAGCAGTGGGTAGAACAACGATGACATCACATTCCCGACAGCTCTGCAAGAGAAAACAGAACAACAGAATGATGATACTTGGTGGTTTTGTGAATCAATGGCCCTCTTCAAAACAAACAAACAAGCAAACACAATGTTTAACCACTAAAGCCTTATATATTTCGTTGTACAACAAGTACACAAAATAGCAGATCGATGAGCTTGTATAAGGTTATTTATTTTTTCAGATATTTTTCATTGAGGTTCTGACCGTTCACATTTGTTCAGTTGTAATATACAATTTGTGTAGAACTACAGTTGGTAGTAAAGGCTTGTATGAGACTGACCTGCTGGCTTCCTTGATGAGGGCGATAGCAATGAGCACTCTCTTCCTGAGGAAGATGAGCAACAGGATGATCACCCCTTCTACAATCGCCAAGATGATCACTGGGCAAAAAGAAGAACAACAAGCGTCATTGCAAAAAGGACAGTGATGACATTGGGGTCCGTACGCCTTTTCCAACCAGTCATTGGTCCGATATGTGGAAAACGACCGGATTAAGATTGGCAGGGTTTGAGGTAGGTTGTCGTTGTCGGAACTCTCTTCTCCCACCCAAAGGCACTTCGAAGGAATAGTTTAGGTTTTTATTCACAATGTGGCACGAGTTACAATAGTAGTAGCCTGGGGTCCACCTATGCTTTCTATGACATAGGCAGCTCCCGGCAGGATCCGAGATTACAATGAGAGGAGTGTACGTATGTGCGTCAATTTAACAAAGGTGCAGACGATCAGAAATCAGCAGAGAGTGATCGACGTTAGCGCTACTCGGTCCTCAGACTTTTTTATTTTCTCCCTGTAAATACAAACGTCTGGGTTTCCGAGGCTACAATAGTAGTGGTACAGTACAGAGATGCATGGAACATATTTAGAGTCACATGGTACAATTCTCCAAAAATAAACTCAAAGGAATGCTCCAGAACATGTTTCACCGTGTTTGCTCCTGCTTGAATTGATTTATTTTACTGATGGTTGTTCTGTATAAAGTTCCTTTGTAATTTATCCTGATTTATAATGTTGTGTTTGATGTATTTTTTGACTGTATTTTGTGTATTGTAACCTCGGCTACGTTGAAGATCAACTGTATTTCCGAGTAATAAAGGTGATGATGATGATGATGATGAATTCACAATTACAATGAAGGTGTTTTGAAGGCCTCTGGGACCCGAGGCGTGAACCGGATGTAAACAAATGCCATGTAGTGACTGCCGATTCGTCATTTCTTCCACACAGAAAATACATTTTGTAACCGCAAATCATCGGTTCTTTAGTTACGGGCCGTTGAATAAAGCTTGTTCTAAAATGGTTAGTCCCAATACTTTGATTCTGATTGGCTGGTTTCTCATTAGACCACGTAGTAAATCTCACAATAATCTACACCTTAAATCAGTTTATATCAATCCCAGGTGCGTTACAGTGAACTAGGGAAGGGAAGCGCTTGATTGCTTTACAAACTCTGGCCGTGCGGGCGCCTAAGCACCGCACGGTGAATGTGTGTCTCCGGGCGGCCTTGTAAAGACAGCAAGCGCCTCCTATTCCTGGCTGGCTGGACTCCCTGAGTAAACAAGGAAGCGGCTCTCTCTGGTGGGCGCAAAGTGTACCGGTAACTACTTTTGTGAATTAGGAATAGTTTCATGATGTTAATATTGCTATGTTTGTAACCGTTTTAGAAAAGCAATAAGCTACACGATGTCCCAGCTTACCATGTATTTTATAATGTCTGAGAGGGTTGGAGACACTCCGCTGCGCATCGTGTCTCACCACGCCTCTCAGCCATTATAAAACCTGAGACCTCTCGTGGCTTATTGCTTTATTTTGAAAAGAATCCGAGGTCAATGTGTTTTTGGAAATCAATTTACATTGAGACGGACTTTTCACTGCCGGTTCATTCCCAGTTGTATCAGTCTCCTAGCAAACCTAGAACCATTCATATGTTGGCAGAGAGCGATCTTCTGATCACTGAAAAACGCGGTTCTGACGTCCTGGGGGCCGCCAATGGCGGTTAAGTGTTGGATTTGGTCTGACGTCCATAGAGTGACAGAATGCTTACTGAAGGCCAGCCAGGTCTGTCTGATCTGCAGGTAGACAGAGAAGTCCGTCTGCACGCCTAGGTCACGGATGGTAACGTCAGCTCCAGGCTCTCCATTCAGACTCCTGTACTCCATGAAGCAGTGGAAAATACCTGAAACACACACGCACGCACACACATAATGATATCCAAGTTATATTATAATTGTACTGACATTTGGAGGGCAGATCAGTCTAAGCAAAAACTATACTTTGCATGTTATTTTGGACATGCTAAAGAGAAAATAATGTGTTTTTTTATAGACATGTCCAGACATATGAGACTTACCATAACCAATGACGAGAATGACCGATACAATCATCACCCAGATCATGACACCGGCCAGGAACCGCAGCAGGACAATGAAGATCAGGCTGACTATCATGGCTATGAGCAGACCACTGTGGAGAGTGGACACAAACACAGGGGTTTTAACCAGGCTGACTATCATGGCTATGAGCAGACCACTGTGGAGAGTGGACACAAACACAGGGGTTTTAACCAGGCTGACTATCATGGCTATGAGAAGACCACTGTGGAGAGAGTGGACACAAACACAGGGGTTTTAACCAGGCTGACTATCATGGCTATGAGCAGACCACTGTGGAGAGTGGACACAAACACAGGGGTTTTAACCAGGCTGACTATCATGGCTATGAGCAGACCACTGTGGAGAGTGGACACAAACACAGGGGTTTTAACCAGGCTGACTATCATGGCTATGAGCAGACCACTGTGGAGAGAGTGGACACAAACACAGGGGTTTTAACCACTTTCAACCCCGTTTCATCAAAAACGTAAAAGAAATGCAAGAAGGCCTTTTCATACATGTACATAGCCCAACAAGCGCTGTGTGCTTGTAGATCGGATATTATCACTATTCATCTCACGACGAAGTATACAGTCTAGGGCGTAAGGGAGAGGTCAACTTCACATTGCATTATGACAAAAAAAGGGTTGTGGTTAATCTAGACTTCCTGTCAGGACAGCAGAATCTAAAGTCTAAATAAAGAATTTAAAATGTCTAACGGTGCAATGATATTTAGTGTTGTTTAATTACTTTTCTTTAAGCCAGTTTGGGCGGGAACCCCTTTTGGTGTTAGCATTATGTTATAATATAGCTATTGAAAAATAGCAGATCTACAATAGTAGATCTACAGATCTACAGATCTTGTAGGTCTGCTATTTTTGAAAAATCGAAGAACGACTGACATAGAAACATAGCTTTTTCAGAAAACTGTCAGGATTTAGAAGACAATTTTAGAATCTGATCTCAGGTCAAAATGGGTTAAGCCAATTTCAAATCTTTGCAAGTACTGTACAGCAATTAACAGAATCCAGTGGCTTCCTCGGAAATCAAACAAACCAAGGTATGGGTTGGAACATGGTTGTCAGTAATGTCAAATACACTTATAATCAATGGGCTTAAACATGCCAGACCACCAGTGTCGTCCTTTAAAGTCCAAAGAATGATGAGACTCACAGCAGAATCCAATGCCAGGATTGAGTGTAGTCTTCAAAGATCCTCATGGCCACCTGGCGAGCTTCAACAACCACATTGGACTTCCTGTGGAGGAAAAGAATGCAAGATATTTCCCAGTTCCAACTTCGGAAGATATGAGAGATGTTTAATTTCAAGGTTCATCTAAAACAGTGGTTCACGGGCAATTTTCATAATTTTAGGGGTTGTTAGTTGGAGAACCACTGATCTCTAGAGGGCAATCAATATTGCAATATTTACAACCTCTGTGGTTGTAAATAGCACTCTAAAACAGATACCTCACGCTTGTGAAGGAACATGCTATCCTTCCCAGTTCGCTCTCTGCTGAACAGGCACCCTGACTAACCTGTAGGAGGCACTAGCGCAGCGACAGGCAGCACAGGTGTTACCCATGATACTAATGAATGCTCTGTTCCATTCTGGTCAAACAAGAGTCAGGGTGCTGCTATTGTGCATGTTGGCTCACTGGAAACACTGCTACACCAGTGGGTCTCAAAGTGTCCTTGAGTGTGTTACAAATGGCCCTGTACGGGTGTGTAACTGTAACCACGACTCACTTTGATGCGTCGAGCAGATCAGTGGCGCTGACATTCTTCCCCTCTCCGTCATTCAACATGGTCTCGTTGCCCACCACCACCACCCCGCCCTTCATCGTTCCCAACGCAGGGAGGCAGCGACGTGTGACTGGGGAGGAAAGACGTTTCACAGATAAGCAATAGCACCATATACCTGTACACAGTACACAGCTAGTGTATGATACAGTATGAGTAAATATTATTGCTATCGGGCATAAAGCATGTATATTTATAAATCCCACAGATGGACCTAACCACATTCACTTAAAAAATGTTTCAAAAAATATAATATATATAAAAATAGCTAACATCGCAACATGTTGTGAGGTTGTAGATTGATGCTATTGATTGCTACTTTCATTACTTGAAATACTTTTGCATGACACGCCATTGATTTACCCCCGAAACATACAAAGATGAAATACGGAGATACAGGTTTTATGCCCAACAGTGACTGACGATACGCAGGTGACATGGAATTTTACTCACAGGGTTTACTGGGCATGAGCATGGCGGGGCAGAGGCCATCCCTAAGGATCTCAGGTACACTCTGAAATACACACCAGACGCACATCAGGAGGAATCATACTGTACACAGCAAAACTCAATGTGTAGGCGTCATTAAACATTTAACCTTTTACAGTCTCACACCCCAGAACATCAAACATATTTGTATTTTTAATAGCACATAACCCACCATCATTTATTGGTTATCACTCACCAATTTGGTGAAGTCCACACCTTCCTTACAGAATTGTTTGTAATACTCCTGGTCTTCTGCCGTGCTTAATTGTGATTTTGCTTTGAGCAATGTGAGGTGCTTCGTAGGACATTTTTCCACACATAACTGTATGCAGATAGATAGAGAGAGAGAGAGAGAGAGAGATAGATAGTCTAGTTAGTATCAATGTGGGGGTCCTTGACATGAATAAGTTTGGGAACCACTGGTGTAGGGGCATGTCTGACCTGTGTGGTAGGACACTGGAACTCAAGCAACGTCAGGGGACTGGCACACTTCAGGATGTTGAAATAGAACAGCAGGTGCTTCTTCCTGTTGAGCAGGAATGACAGAGAACACTTTTAAATAGGGATGGAGCTCGAAACACCATTACAAACTCGGTAAGAGATTTATCCAGTACCCGGTATCAATAAGGTTTGGGCTTATCAGGCCTGTTAGCGCGCATAGCGGCCCATGATGTCATAAATCTGTATGTTATAGAGGGGTCACACAACGTTGGCACAAACATGTCGGTTTAAAAGTGTATTGATACCTGCCAACCAGCGGCTGCCCGGGGAAACAAAATGACAGTTTCTTCAATATACTTTTCCGAAAGTTAAAAGGTAATTTGCCTTCCATCTGTTAGAAAAGTACTGTATTTGAAGGCCCTAGTAAAATGTAGTGCAAGTGATGTTTCTTTTGGTTAAATAAACATGCATATCTGTTTATAAAGAGCTGAAGAGACATGGAGATTTTAACTTAATTATTACAGTACTATTCATAATATAAAGCCATTTAACAGTTATTGCACATTAATGAATGGTTGAGTTAATGATAAGCAAAAATATTTGTAATTTTTGTCACCATCATTGAATTTTAGATGGTTGTAGTGGTCAGCAAGATACCAGTTTTGTTCAGAATTTGTCGTCTCACGTCTTTCTACAAATATTACGCTCAATAGTGGGCTCGATAAAAGCTCGGATCAAGAAGCAAGATCGACGATAAGGTGCTCCTTATCAATATAAATTAACGAGCTCCATCCCTACTTTTACATAGGAGGCATCAGAAGTACTGTACAGTATGCATTGATTAAATCTCAAGGCCTAATTATATTTTTTTAAGTAAGTGGTGCAACTCTGTGTGGGGGTCCATACATATGTGCGTGCGCGTGTGTGTGTGTGTGTGTGTGTGTGTGTGTGTGTGTGTGTGTGTTAGGTTGCGCACAGGTGGTGAAAAACAACCATTCTGTTTTCGTGCTCACACATACCCAGGCAGAGACCCAGCCAGGCAGAGACCCACACACATAATCGCTTAAGGAAGTGGTTTGCACTTTGCACCACTTTAAAAAATTAAACACAGGTCTAAAGATGAGAGAACTTACTCTAGAGGCGTTCCCTCCTGGCCACAGAACTGTCCCCTGCTGTCTGTGGGGTAGATGACCTTCCTAGGGTCACCCTGGGACCAGGCTATACATGGAAGACAAACATGGTCACTCTGAGTGTGCATTTTTTTGGATTTAAAAGGATCTCTGGCTAATAAGACAAATTTTAACACATTATAATTGCCATCTTTAACTAAAAATCTAATATATTTTAGTTAAATAACCCATTTAGACCTGAGGACAATTCTACAAATGTCTTCTAAATCCTGACAGTTTTTCGAAAAACCCTATTCACATTTTCACGATTTTTCAAAATGCATAATACATAATGGACCATGATATGAAAATGGTTGATAAAACCACTGCCACCCGGTCAGCAGTGACTAGGGACTACAGTACAAGGGGACTTGGAAAATGTCAGAATTGCTAAATTGGGATGGGAAGCTGATAAAATATAAATATAGAAAATAAAAACTATTAATCATTACATGTAATTATCACAAGGTTCATTTTAAAGGTTGTGTATGCTAAGTAGGCTATGCAAGCTCTCAACATGTAATTCATATAGACTATAAGCAAACACAGGTTTACTTTACTGTATGCGTATCGTATCAGAAATCATTGGCGAGGTAGAGGACTCACCAACAATGCCCACAGCAAAGTAGCCTAGTAAGGCTATAATGAAGAGAAGACAGCAGAAGACATCTGTGCAACCCCTGGTAAAGCACAAGATAGAGAGAGCACAGAGAGAGCAGAGAGAGAGAGAGAGAGACGAGAAAGGGGAGAAAAAACAATTAGCATTTGTGTTTTTAAAGTCCAGTACAGCATAGTAAATATAATAGGGACGGCAGGGTTAATGTGGAGACTGCAAAGAGAATGAATGATGATGGCAAGACAAATTGTCGTTTTGAGTTTGAAATACCGGTAGTTTTCTTTACATCTTCGTCTGTTATTATAGACCTTGCATCCTTTGAAACAATTAAATGGGCCTGATTCACTAAGCTCGGGTGTTTACACTCAGACTTTGTACCTTTTATGCAAATTCCCACGTTACGAGTCTGATACATCCGTCCGCTTAGAATCACGCACAATCAATTACATTAGTGCCAAAGTTTGGCCAATAAACCTCCAATAAAATATTTATGTGCCCAACATTTTTCAACACACACACACACACACAAAAATACAGTAGCGAAATGGCATGCTTGATGACTTCTTGTGGTATGTTCTTCAATTGCTAAATAATAAATAGGAGAACCAACTCATGCTATTCTCATTCATCTGAGATAATGGAGAAACGAAATGATATCAAGAGCGACCGAAGGGACATGATTCATAAATTGCAATCCAAAGAGGGAACATGATAAAAGACATATTACCGAGCCATCGACCCAGATCTATCTGTTCATCCACTCTATACCAGCACCAGCAGTAGGCCTACTATCCTATATTGATATTTGAGAAAAGCCTGGCTTACACGGTTCCGGTTGTCCATGTGTGGAAATGGGGAAGTGGAGTGGCATACCACCTGCACAGCGTATGTGTCAATGTGAGACACATTATTTTTGCATATTCGTCATAATAGTTTCCGTGTTTGTTTCATGATTTTCATGATTTTCAAACATTTCCCAAAAAAAGCAGAAATAATCTTTGTGAAGCCTACGGGCCGATTCATACTCCTATTTTACCGCTGTTTCGGCGCTGTAGTGCCGAAATGATTTCGGCTCGTCAGACATTTTCAGTAGCACCGAAGAGAAGACTTTAGGACGGTACCCGCCCCCCCCGAACCTCAAATGACGTCACATTATAGGCTCTGCAGAGCCGAACCGACTTTTATTCGGCTCTAAAATAGGAGTATGAATCAGCCTTAAGAACCAAAACAGAAATTAGGTTTGTATGCACACGTGTGTATGTGTTCACTGCCAAAAACTTAAATAGTTAATAATCGCAATTATTTGTGTGACAATTAATCGTCACATTAAATGGGTAATGTGTGCAACATTTTATCTATAACATACAGAAACATAATGATGGCACAGCTGCACAACTGAAACTGAACAGTAATATGTACTGTAAATTATGTGGTCTTGGTGTGACCAACATCCTGCTAGACTGCCATAATAACACTATGTCACACTGTAATGCCATGTCACGTTTAAATGTACACATTTCAACGTGAAATTCACTTGCTGAGACACAGGACACAGCATGGATGAAATCTAGCTGGGTCCATTTTGAGTCCATTACTCCATTTCCAATTCCGATGTAGGACAGTGGAGAGGGTTCGTCCAAAGGACAAAATTCCGGATTCAATAATATCCATTCCAGGTTTTATTAGCCTTTGGTCATGACTCATGAGGTTAAACTTAGTAAACAAACTTCTTATTCTCATTACATGTGAGTGTCTGCTATTATTTACTTTATTAACGCATACATACTGTATCGCTGTTTTGTGAATGGCACGTCAGTTTGTGCTTATCGAAAATACGAGCCCCGTCATTCACTTTATTTACACGCTATTTATCTTAGTGAATCAGGCCCAAATTTACCCAAAATAGGAACGCCCGAGTTAATGTTGTTAAAAGATTGTCACTATTTTATTTGCATTGAGACAAGAAGGGAAGTTGACATGGTGACAAGATAGATGTGAACACAGTCAATGGAGTCATACTTTCCTAGGTGAAGAGATGGAGACATAACATGAGAAATTGAGAATAGAGACACTCTACCTGTTGTTAATGGGTCCCTTGAAGGTAGGGTCAAACTTCCTGGAATCCCCTGTTTTCGGGGGAAAATTACATGTTTTGTTATTGTCCACTATAAAGTATAAGCCACTATTTCAACCTGTAACCAACACGTATGGTCCCTGCACACTGCTGCGTTTTTCGGATTTTTTTAGGTGCGTTATTCCGCCGGTTTTCAGAAAGACACGTCCAGTTTGCAAGGACCTTTACAGCAGTGGTTCCCAAAGTGGGGTCCAGGGACCCCCAGGGGTCCTTGAGGGAGTTCCAGGGGGTCCCCAGCTAAATGATAGATTGGAACCTCAACCAAATGGACCAGTATGGGTCTGTAACTATGAGAGTGACCTGTTAGGGTCCATTTGGTTCCGTTTGTACACTCTCAGAGTTAAATTAACATTGATTTTAGAATATAAATTGGGGTCTCAGAGATAGAATTGCCATTAAATGGGGTTCTGTAGAGTAGAGTAGACTAATATGCATGTCAAACTGGGGGTCCTTGAAATTAAACGTGTTAAATACTATTTAAATGGAAGGAGAAAATACCACCAACCTTTAAATCTTGGGTTAATGATGTTTTACATCATCTGACATTGGAAAAGATTCGCTACTCCACAAGAGGGTACGCCGGTGCCTTAAAATTCTACACCATTTGGCAACCTTTTTTAACATACATTGAGAGGATGAACGCGGCTGACATCAACAATCCTTAACTTGTTACACTGACCCTACTGTAATTGTTTTATTTTATTTTACTATTATTATTTTATATATATATTTATATTTTTTATTTTTATTTTTATTATTATTATTTCTTTGCATACTTCTATTATTCTATTATGTCTATGTATATTTGTATGTGCCTTTTATTTCATTTGGTGCAAGATACCGGGGTTGTGGCTCTGTCGGAGCGTGAACTCTGGGGGGAGGGGAGGGGGTTTCATGTGTGAAAAGTAATAAAAAAAAACTTTGATCAGAAATTAAACGTGTTGAGAATCAACCGGCGTTCTGGACAACCGGCGATCCGACGCACTCGACACCGGGCACTGCACTCCCTGTGGTGGTGTGGAACAGGTGTGTCAAATTTAAAGTCGGTGGGTCGAACGGTTGGTGAGTTGGTGAGTTACGTGACTTACGTCGTGGATTACAGACGACCGTACATACAGAGACTTGGTGCATTTACAGATAGACAATCAGAATTTCTTCGTGCTGATTTGTTTACGTAAAAAAAAATATATATATATATATATATATATATATATATATATATATATATATATATATTTGATTCATCGAAAAAGTAATCAATGGAATAATCACTAAGAAATGTAATCGATAGTTAGGGCTCTAAAAGCAAGGACCTTTTCCACAACAAAAGGATTCTCCCATCAGACTGACATGCTTAGCAACCCACAGAATGACTCCCTGGAGACCAACAGCTCCCGGTGAACATTCCCTGCCACCATGGTAACACCTCGCACAGAGGAGAGGAGCAAAGTCACACCATACTATATGTCACACAACGGTTAGGCCTGTCATAATCACCTAATCCAGTGGTTTTCAATTTTCATCAGGCAGTGATGTAAATAGGTTTTCAATGAAATTAGTCCCGGGATGCAGGGATGGTCTTTTAGATGAGTCCCAGGGACATTTTATGAGTCCCACTTCAACGACGTTAGGAGTCATATTTTGCCTTTTTTTTTTTTTTTTTTTTTTTACAAATTGCAGCATTTAACTATCATTTCATTTTATATGGTTATAATGTGGTTACATTCATGTAGAGAACAGAAGAAGAAATGATTATTATAACTAAAGCTTGCAAAATAAACTATAATAAAAAACAATACACTACAGTAGTAGACTTGCAGAGGTCGTTGTTTTATTGCGTCCCTTAACTATAAACTGCGTTTTGGGATGAAAAATGCACCCTATTTTAATCTCTGTCAAGGCCCATTATTTATTCAGAATTTGACCCGCGGGCCACCATTTGATGACATTTAGACTCTTAAACCCAATACTTGGGGTATTTTGTTGTGGTTAGATAAGATTTTATCCACAATTCAATGCCTTATTGATGTGGTACCATCAATACATAAATGACAATTCTTCTACATTCTGTGTATACTCATTGCAAATTAAGGAATGCATTTGTTTAACAACAACTTAACTCTTGAGAGTGTACAATGAAACCATGAAGTCCATTTGGTTTCATTTTACACTCTCACGAGTTAAAGATCAACTCTCCACCATTTAGCTGGGGACCACCTGGAACACACTCAAGGACCACCACTGGTTGAAAACCACTGACCTAATCACAATTATTTGACATAATGCCTGGCAATTATTTTTGCATAATCGTCATAATTGTTTCCGTTGAAAATGTTTCATACATTTTCAAACATTTCCCAAAAATAGCAGAAATAATCTTAGATTTGTATTCATACGTTCTAGTGTTCTAGTGTTAATCGCAATTATTTGTGTGACAATTAATCGACACATTAAATGTGCAACATTTTGTCTATAACATACAGAAAAATAATGATGGCACAGCTGCACAACTGAACATAATATGTAAATGATGTGGTCTTATCCTGCTAGACTGCCATAATAACACTATGTCACACTGTAATGTCATGTCATGTTTAAATGTACACATTTCAACGTGAAAATCACTTGCTGAGACGGCATCTTATAATACTGTCCTCCCTGTGACTGTAATCTTAATGGCCAAGTGACCACTAATGTAGCTGTCGACATCCCATAATCCACTGTCACAGAGAGAGTTATAACATTTAGTCAATGAGTCACACTCCCCTAGCCTGCATACACGCCCTCAGTGGCATTACTGGCATAACATAACAATAACGGTTTCATTTACAAGCCCAGCGGATACATTTTTGGAGAAGAAAGAAGGCTTACTGGAAACTGTACCATAATATTAACGTTCCATCATTTAGCTGGGGACCACCTGGAACCCCCTCAGGGACCACTGGTGGTCCCCGGACTACTGGTTGAAAACCACTGGTATATAATATCCTAACTATGTCAGAAAAACCAAAATGACCAACAACATCCTAGTTCAACCAGCCAACCTACAGACTTCTTAAAGACTCTTAAACGGTACCTTTCTTGCCTTTCATCGTGCCAGCCACTATTATTTCTCTCTCTCTCAGCGTCTTTCATGAACAGATTTGGCGGTTCCTCGGCGTGTTGTGTTGTTATATAGAGAGCTATTTTTTTCTCTAATGTCTCCTTTCCTGTATAGTTTGCACTCAGTTCTTCACTTCCTTTTTCCTCTCAGTCAAAAAACTATTTCACACTTCAAGCATCAGTCCGCCTTCTATCTGTTTCTATATCTCTTTCTTCGTTTGGTGTCATTTCTTCATCTCTCAACTACATTTTTGTCAGGGGAGTTGTTGCGACACACACACACACACACACACACACACACACACACACACACACACACACACACACACACACACACACACACACACACACACACACACACACACACACAGAGGAGTATTGCGCAGGGGGAATTGAGAGTAGAGAGTCCTTAATACAAAGATTGGTGGCTTCTTTGTCAGTAAATATAAGGCTCTTGAACTCTCTCTGTTGTCAACTACCGGTAGCTCAGTATTCATATACACAAATCATGTGTCAGTGTCATGGCTCTAATTAGAGCCGGGGGTAGTCAAGTCATCAGTGGGGAAAATGTACTCAGCTGAGCTAGAAACGCAAGGCCTGAAGCTATACATTCTTTAAAACTGGCACAATCATCAGTCATCATAGTACTAGACGTAACAGGACTATGTAACAGGAATACAGACTTTAGCTAAGTCTTTGTCCATTGAGAGTGAGATATGGGGCTTATCATAGTGTATTCTCAACTTCTGGTTTCTAATCTTAGAGTCGAGACATTCTACTCGTAGAATTTGGCCCAATATCCCTCAGCTTCAAGTGCCATCGCATGCAGTCACCTTCAATTTATAATTGATGTAATTCACTTGTAAGACAATGACTTGATTATTTTGTTATGTGCGTGAGTGAGTGACACTTAAGAGGCGGCATGCTGAGCTATACGGTTTGATGCATGTAAGATAACACCATCCTAAATGGGGGGTGGCCATTCCATACAGGACAGTGCTGGTTACTTGACCATCGTCCTCCTCCGGCGCTGACTGACAGTTAGGAGGTGTGTGTGTGTGTGTGTGTGTGTGTGTGTGTGTGTGTGTGTGTGTGTGTGTGCGACTGTGCATGCGTGCGCGCTTTAAGGGAAGTGATGATGTCATGAATGACTGATGTGTGTGAACTAATGGGTCCACAGGACTTATCAGATGGCCCCTTCCCTGTCTACTTTAATGGGTTGTTGTGTCGCCAATGTGGATGTGTATTATGTTTGTGCGCGTGTGCGTGCGTGCACGCAAGTGCAACGAATGTGTGCACATACACACGCTAATTGATTGTGCAAGTGTGTGTGTGTGTGTGTGTGTGTGTGTGTGTGTGTGTGTGTGTGTATATTGTAATGTATCCAAGTGTTTGCCACTGCCAGCTTGGAGCTGACTGGATGGCCCTTGACTCAGGCTGTTGAGTGGGTAGAGTGGGCAAGGAGAGACACTGTGAGCTCTGTGCAAGCAGCAGCCTGCCTGGCTCTAATCTGCCCCAGCCTCACCACGCCTAGGCAGGGAGAGGCGCAATATCAGGAAGAAATAGGGGGTGGCAAAAAGAATAGGTTAACTTACCATTTAAGCCCCATTTCTAAAATTGCTATTTTTTTTGCTATTTGTTTGGGACGAAAAGAGAAAATGTTTGAAGATGTTCCCCTATAATGACAATTCCCGAAATTGAGATGCCACGGTTGAAAGTGGTTAATAAGTTAATGGTTGCATACGATGAAATGCTTATGTAAATTATTATAACTTGTGTCACATACAGATGGATGGGCATCAATTAGGATGAAATCATATTAATCTGCTAAAGCTATTCAGAATCGGGGACAATAAGGGGAATTTGAGGTCAAATGAAGAAGTCTAGGAGGTGGCAATCGCCATGCCCTGATGACCCAAATGACGCCCCTGCCAGGGAGAAACTACCAAATGACGCCCCTGCCAGGGAGAACCTACCAAATTAGGAAAATGTTGAGTGCCAATATACGGTACTGTAACTCTGCATGAGAGTGTAAAAAAGGGACAGGCCAATTGTATCAACAATGTAGTACAATCATAACAGCACAGCGTAATTTCAAAAGCAAGCTCTGACTATGAGTCATTCTCCTGCATAATGCATTAGTTCCTTTTCTGTAGATGCAGGCTTGTGAAAAATGACTAAAACTGGATCATAACATTCAATTCAATTGTGAGAGAGTTGTAGTTGCTGCTGCCTGTCTGTATTCTACAGAGACCTTCACACAGATCTCTGGAGGGAGACGGGTGGCGGTGTAAAACAATCATGTTTACGTGGTAACACGGACAAATTCCACACGCGGACCATCAAAGAACATCCAGAAAGGATGTGCTCGTAACTTGGATTAAGTGTGAGTCTGGTCTGGAGTCTATTGAGTGTCTGAAATAATAATAACAACTCTGGCAGAGTAGCTAGTATTGTTGGTGAGACTGGGTTACTGTAGAGCGCTCTGTGGTAAGGGGCCGGTAATGCTAACATGTAATGACAATGACGTGGAGTATTAAGCCAAGAAAAACACGAGTTAGGAAACTCCATGACTCAACAGTTCATATGACAACCAGCAGCCCTGCCCAGACACACACACACACACACACACACACACACACACACACACAGCCAAACCACTGGCTGATGCTGCTGTGGTGGGCTGCTGAGTGTCATGGATCCTCTTAGGAGATAAGAGCCATGCATGCATAATGTGTGTAGTGTGTTTACTAATGTTCTACAATGGCATGGCTATTACAGAATATGAATTTTGGCGTAATATAGCCTATAAAAACTTGGATGTGAGCAAAAGGGGTACGTAGCCTGCCTATGTGTGTTTGAAATTACCTCACAACATTTATTTATTTTTTGTCAGAGGGAGGGAGATGCACAACAGCACATGATATGGCTAAGATAAGTGTATAAGGATATATTTGAGTTAGAGTAACACTTTCTCTGTAACAAGTGTTGTTTTACTGAATAGCTAATCAGAAAATTATGTAAACCTAATTGAAGATTATGCACAGTGTAAATATAAGGCCGGCCTCAATCAATATAGTCTACACACACAGACGAGACGAAGAAATGCGAACTACTTCAAGTTCCACAAAATATGGCACCATAACAGTGTTATAACGTGATCGTGATTTACACAAAATGTTGCAGAAAAAGACAAAACTATAATATGGTTTTATGTTACTGCTTCGCCGTTGTGTTTGCTGCATAGGCGGCCGTTACACAGAGGCATACGACCACAATTTCGTCTCCGTGCAGAATCCGTCTCATCTTAATTTATTACAGTTGGCGAATGAAAATATACAGTCAATCGGTATGCAAATGATCCAAGATTACAGATTAAAATCACTACTAGATAAAGTAAAACACAAACGTAAGACTGGGTGTGGGTGAGGATGCCCACTTGACCAGTTTTAGTCAGATCCATGCGGTCCACACCCATAAATCCATCCACTACACTCATTGTTTCCATTTCTTTCTCCAGTCGTTTTCACAGGAAAAAGCAAAGGAACAGTGAATGAAGAAACGCATTCTTCTTACCATATTTAGGGTCGGGGGTCTTCTCTTCCATTTCCATTCTCGTTACTATACTTTGGCTTCAAATCGTTGATATAATCTTGGACGGGACAGCTAGACTAGTTACCATGGAAATGTTGTGGGGGAAAATGCATCAATAAACTGCTCCAAGCCTCCAATGTGTTCCCCTCCTTGGAGCAGACCCAGAGCGTTCCAATCTATGGGAAAGTGGGGAGGGAGCCAATGAGAACCAAGAAGTCCTTAATTGACATCTGTGCTGGCCTATCATGCTGCACAAAGGCGGAGCCACAACGTCAATATTGTTAATTCACCGACACTTTGAAGGAATGTGTGGATGAGAACTGGATTCATCAATCATCATCCAAATAATCTATTATATATATTTTATACTATTATTACACTATTTATTAGAAGTATGTTACGAACAAAAACGCAACAGATGAGGGATGAGAAGTCAGAAGAGTGAGTCATATATGATAATGATCACCTTTGAGCTTTGAATTAATTAATTATGCAGAATATATGTTGCTGTGACAGCACAACAGTATAGCCTACACTACATGTGTCAGTGTGTGACATAACGTATGATAATACCTCGTCCTATTTTGAGCCAGGTGTCATGTGCATACCATGGCTGTGCCCATCCTTTGTAGATAAATAATACATCAGTTTGAACCACACAATTGTTTCGGGTGGTCGTCAGGTTTCAAAAGGAAATAATGTCTGCCTTTGACACCACGATAAAAGCAATATTATTAACGTGTTTATCTGCTTTATCAATATAATATGATAGATTTACTCTACTATGTCTCCAGACAGACACCTATATATGCTTAATAGCCTATCTAATCATCAAACTTAAAGACGATTATGCAAAGACACATTATTGTTTGTTTTTTGTTTGTTTGTAATGTTTAGTTCCGTTTGAGATTTTTCACCAATTATCTCCCCAGTAGGCCTACCATTATAATATTCTAAATAATCTAAAGTGTATTCTGTACATTGATCTTCAGCTTAATTACTTCAGAAATTGTAGTAAGCTACTGATATTTCACTTTTGTGCAGTTTTCTTAGACTGGTCTGTGTTGTCTCTTTAAGAAGACCGTAAATAATTGGTTGCCATGGTTTTGTAGAATCAGATCATTGATTGACTGCCCTCACAGCCACAACAGCTGGTGATTCAATCACCATGAAACCCAATTCATATATAAACTCTTGACACATGCTCTGATGATCAAGGCCACTAAAGCTGAAACATTATCTTTGTCTGGCCAAAATAAACACAAAACGATCGGCCTCTGTTGTCACATGTCTTTACTTGCAGTTGCTGCAATGTCACTTACCAAAGATGTATCATATGTATAATGTACATAACAACACTAGTACACTACACATGCATGCATCCAAACATTCTGAACATGTGAACCGCTATTATTACAGGCCAATAGACGACGTGGGCGTGAGTCAACACCCCTCTCATATGCTGCCCACACGTCAACGTAGAAAAGCCATTTTGAGTGAGGATAGTTTTCAAAGTAAATTCCAGATATGCAAATAGGCTATTTACATTTTAAATGTGCAATATATGCATGACATAACAAATTAGACATAGGCTACACAGTATAATCATGTAATGAAGTAGCCTACTCTAACTCTATTTAGTTTGCATTGCATAATATTATAGTCTGAGTTAATGTTCCTCTTGCCTCAGCCATCATGGAGGAAAAAAGTTACTATGCTTGTCATATTACCGGTTTGACGTAGTCTGACTCGACTTGTTACTTTAACAACTTTGAAAGTTGCTCGGGATTGGCAACTTGTCATAAGCGAAACTTGCGACTTTGCGAGCTCACTGAAGAAACTAAAAAAAAAAGGTAGGATATTAATTGTTGTATTAATTTGCCTATGCCAAATGCATGCATTGCTGCAGGATTGTTTGCTGTCTTAATCGTCATGTAGGCTATAACACACGTAACCAAACAAAGTACAAAATGTTCGTTTGCTCTATAGCTGTTGAAGCAAATTTTATTATAACCATCCTATGTCACTAAAGTCCCCTCTCGACGAGAGGCTCTCGTCATTTAATTATAAAGCCTACACAATAAAGTAAGCATAATATGAAAAAAAACAGAAAACAGAATCATCTCATTTTGAACATAATAAATCATCTCATTTTGAACATATGTTCAAAATGAGATGATTCTGTTTTCTGATCTTTTTTTACCTATATATTAATATTATATTGGTATATATTTCCTCAACATGTTTCTGATTGAGTTATTGATATTTAACATTTGATCTAGATGCATAATTAGGCTACTTTAATCACCTCATCCCATGTCAGAGATCCATGGCTGTCAGAAGTGCTGTCTCTCGGCTGCTATCCAACACACAGAAATGTGTCACCATCACTGCATCCCGAGCACAGGGCACAGCTGCACCAGCCCAGAAAGGTCTGTATAAAAAAACAACATGTTTTCAGTCAGAAATTATATGAACATGCTGGACTGAGGCAGTCATCTCTTAACCACTTAAACCACAGGGTCTACGTGTCCCCCTCCATTTCCCTCTACACCAGGGGCTCCATCTTGCGCCACCCTTATCCCTACATTTATTTGCCATTTTTTACTATTTTGAAAATCATTAAAAAATAGTTCAACTAGCCGATAAATAGTAAAAAAAAAAAAAAAAAGGCAAATAAGTTTAGGGATGGGGGTGGCGCAAGATATAGCCCCAGATCTCTTTGCCGAATATATCAGATCTACAATAGCCGCGGTACCATGCAGGCTTTCATTTTCGTAAGCTCACAACTGAGCTTGATAGCAGATATTTTCTCTGAGCGTTCGCTTCTCCCCCAGAATAGTATAGATATACACCTATTGGTGTATGTGGTTAAAACATATAACACACGGCCATCTAAGCTATATAGGAAGTCTCACCAATATAGGCTATAGTAATCTAGAGAAAATGTAAGTATTCCAGGAAGGTAGACTCTCAGTTTTTAATAGTAAATATAGCAGCATTTTATATACTCTAAGGTTTCAGTCTTCTTGAAATTATGATAATAATTTATTATTCCTCCTTTAGAAGGTGAAGAAGAAGTCAAAATACCACCCAAGCCTGGTAAGTATATAAACGTTGAAAATGTTTTAAACCATAAACTATCCAACCTATTGTTAACCCCATTCTGGGCGGGAACCCCTTTTGGTGTTTAAAGCATTATGTTATACTTTTAGCTATTGAAAAATCTTTTGGGGTCCTTGACATGAAATATTGAGAACCACTGATATAGAAACAGGTATTTCAGAAAATTGTCAGGATTTAGAAGGCATTTTTTTAATTTTGACGTTAGGCCTAACAATAACCCAGTTCAAAACTATAGCTGACAACAGTTGCTTTTGTCCCCCTGCAGCTAAGGTGGCGTTTAACTGGCGTGACGCCCTGGACCTGGACGGCCAGCTGACGGAAGAGGAGGTTATGATCCGAGACTCCTTCCGCGACTACTGCCAGGATAAACTAATGCCCCGCATTCTCATGGCCAACAGAAATGAACGTGAGTTATCTTATTCAAAACAGATATGCCTGGTTTGGACTTACATGGAGCAAGTCATATTAAGGTGTCTCAAGCCTAATTATCATACAATACAACCGTGTCGCTCAATGGAAGTAAATAAGCAATTTTCTATTTCCGTCAAGGGACACGGACATATAAAATAATTAGGCTTTAGTTTATACCTTTAATGACGTAATGCATTCGAAAGAGAATCAAGGCAACTCAACCTTCACACAATCGAACCTGACTTGTGCTCTTTTTGTACATTGCTTCACTGAGTGTTTGAATCTTGCTCCCCCACCCACAGATTTCCACCGTGAGATTGTCTCAGAGATGGGAGAATTGGGTGTATTGGGCCCAACGATCAAAGGTATAGAAAATCAAGAGATATAACTGTATCTCATTCATGAAATATACTGAATAAACAATATTATATGGATATACAACTAATTAATTCTAGTGCAGCACTGAGGGCCACGCTACGAGCTTGTAGAAATTGTTGCGCAAATTGGAGGTCGGCGGCCAATTACTGTACATTTATGGGTCTCGTTTTTCAGAAAACTGTCATGATTTAGAAGACATTTGTAGAATCTGGTCTCAGTCCTAAATGGGTTAACCTCCTATCCTCTGATCTGCCTGTCATTCAGGGTACGGTTGTGCTGGCACCAGCTATGTGGCATATGGTCTGATCGCCAGAGAGGTTGAAAGAGTGGACAGTGGCTACAGATCAGTCATGAGCGTTCAGTCCTCCCTTGTCATGCACCCCATCAACGCCTATGGAACAGATGCACAGAAGGACAAGTACCTGCCAAGACTAGGTAAGACTATAGGGAAATTAATGATATGCAGTTGGTCGGATATCCAAGTCTATTAAATATTGCATAATTCAGAGTGCCTGGCTATAGCATCCCTTATTGTGTTTCCTGTTTTTCCTTTTCTCCAAGTTCCCTCTTTGAAAAAAAACCTGTTGCATTGTTGATAATGGTATAGGGACTATAGGCCTAATCATTGTCACAATACAACACAAACACAAAACGATCTGCTTCTGTTGCTTGTTTCTGTCTGTCTGTCTGTGCGTGCGTGCGTGTAGCCTGTGGAGAGATCTTGGGCTGCTTTGGTTTGACAGAACCCAACCACGGTAGTGACCCCGGTGGTATGGAGACCAAGGCCAAATACAACCCCTCCAGTGGCACCTTCACCATCAATGGGGCCAAGACCTGGTAGGTAGACAGTCTAGAGTCTAGACACTCATGTAGACAGTAGCTTAATTTACTAAAAGCTGTGCATTGATTTAGAATGGGTCAAGGACAAAACGTGTCCTCATGACTTTATTATAGATGGATATCGGTCCTAGACAATGACGCTCTTGAAATGTGGATGTTTGATGGGGCCGATTTGACTAAAAATACACCACAGCATGATGGAAAAAACTAGGAATCATTTACATTTCCAGACACACATAGTTTGCTCAGGTCTGTGAAAAGAAAGACAGGGGAGACAAACAGGTAGCTACAACATTGCACTTCTGTTTGTCTACGGGTGGGGAGTCGGGACCTTGAACTGTGCTACACGTGAAGGTTTGGTATATAGCAACGCATTATGTAAGAAAAGAGCTGCTAAAATAGCTTCCATAGAAATCCATATATAGAAGCCGTAACTCCACACCAGTACTATATGACCCCTTCCTTAACGGTTAAGGCTTAACCCATTTAGGCCCGACCTCGAAATAAAAAAAATGTAAATCATGACAGTTTTCTTAAAAACCTGTGTTTCTATGTCAGTGGTGCTCAACCTTTTTCATGTATTTGGCCGCCGACCCCTATCTGAAAATACGTTGTTCCAGAGACTCCCCCAGAAGCAAAGATTTGAGTTAAAAACGTTCTCTCTGAAAGAATATATATTCAAAGATTTGTGCCACATTTTCAAGATTTTTCAAAAATAGCAGACCTACAAGCTCGTAGCTTGTAGATCTGCCATTTTTCAATAACTAAATTATCACAATGCTTAAAACACCAAAAGGGGTTCCCGCCCCAAAATGGGTTAATACTGAGACATGTCAAAGTCAATGACATGTATCACATTTCTTTCTGATATCAATCTTGTATGGCGGCTATCGGAACAAACTTATTAAGTCGCCATACATTTGTCAGCAAGTTGGACCACCCCCGTTCACCCCCTCTCCATTCCATTCAAGAAACCCATCGCAGGTGAACAGCTGGCTTTGATACTAAATTGAGTGACGTAGCACCAACACCATGTGACACCTTTGTAAATGGCGTCTCAATGATTCAATCAAAACCCATAACCCATCAAGCTGTCACCAACAAATCTGTTTATAATTCGTAATGACAGTGTCTCTTTGACCGTAGCATTTGACCGATGCTTACCATCCGTTTGTCTGCGCTGCTAGGATCACCAACTCTCCTGTGGCAGATATTGCAGTGGTCTGGGCCAAGTGTGAGGATGGCAGGGTGCGGGGTTTCATTCTAGAGCGTGGAATGAAGGGCTTCTCCACACCTAAGATTGAGGGCAAATTCTCCCTGAGGGCTTCTGCTACTGGAATGATCGTGATGGACGACGTGGAGGTTCCCCAGGAGAACCTGTTGCCCAATGTTTCAGGCCTGGCTGTGAGTCACTGTAAATATTTCTCGTGTAAAGGGCGCACACACAAAGATGCTGTTTTAAAAAAAAGAAAAACATGTTATAGCGGCTCATAGCAATCCCCAGTGAATAATCAGCCGGCAGGATAAGCCTGGGAGATAAAAACTGTAATGACATGCAACTAAAAAGACTCACATCCAACAGTCTAGCTCATAAGTTTACAATTATTTACTTCTCTTTCAGTGCACCAAATATTTCAATACAATTTCTAATAAATAAATACATATGTGCAGAGAGATAATGTAAGTCAAACAGTGAGCAAAATACAGATCAAATTCAAATTGCGGTCAACAGAATATATACCTCTCCCAGGTCACCCTACTACGGTCAAACCAGCCATCAGGTGAGCAGGTGAGGGTCATTATGTATAGCCGCTGGAGGCCACCCACAAAGACACTCCCACCAGCACAGTGCCAATGCGGTGCCTCCATGCATTGCATTATCAATGATCAATGATCCAATCCAGTGCACATATACAAATAAACACCCTTGGTAAATGGTGCATTTATATAAAATGGTAAATGGTGCATTTATATAGCGCCTTTATCCAAGGCGCTTTACATAGATTGTGCATTACATTCACCCATTCACACACATATTCACACACCGATGGCAGCGGAAACCATGCAAGGCACCAATTAGGCACATCAGGAGCAATTAGGGGTTCAGTGTCTTGCTCAAGGACACTTTGACAGTAACTTTGGGGGAGCCCGGGTTCGAACTGGCAACCTTACGGTTACCATCCAGCCACTCTAACCCTGAGCCACCGCCGCCCAAGTCCCTTCATGGCTCCTACACATGTGCTTAAGTATAGTAGCTCAGGGCATTCCAATTCTGTCTAAATCCAGTTGTTTGATCTGTTTTTGTTTTCTGTGTTGTCTTGTGTAACCTTCCCCACTGCCAGGGTCCATTTGGTTGTCTGAACAATGCTCGTTACGGCATTGCCTGGGGAGCTCTTGGAGCTGCTGAATTTTGTTTCCATGCTGCCAGACAATACACTCTGGATAGGTACATGACATTAAAGTAATATCGTGTTGGAAAAACAATTGAATAACATACCCCAGATATTGTGGAGCTGAACAGAAATGGTTGGGAGCTCACCGTCTATAATCTGGTCTGTTTAGAATCCAGTTTGGAGTGCCACTGGCCAGGAACCAGCTGATGCAGAAAAAGATGGCAGATATGCTGACAGAGATCACCATCGGGCTGCAGTCTTGTCTAGCACTAGGCAGACTGATTGATGCGAAGAAGTGAGTCTCTCTCATGATGCCAATGTGAATGCAATGGTGGTAGCTTTGTTATTCATCCTCACACTTTTATATGTAATTCAGGGAAAGTACTTGCACACTCCAGCTTCAATGCAAAACATTATTTATCACAAGCCAAAATGTTGGCTTGTGATAAATGCGTGGGAGTGTGCGACTGCTTTTCCTAAACTACTGTTTTCTCTCATGGTCAGCACCTCCTCAACATTGGTGTGTTCTGTGTTCCATGTTTTCTACAAGGGACACTGTGTTTTCTTCACAATAAATCAGTGGTTTTCATCCCTTTTCATATCACAGCCCATTATTTGGCAGTTGAGCCACGGACCACCATTTGATGAGATTTAGCCTCTCAGACCCAAAACTAAAGAATATTTTGTTGTCCACAGATTTTGTCCACAATTCCATGCTGTATTGATGTGGTACCATTAGGAGAGATAACAGTCAAAACATTGATCAAAATAACAAATCTGCTACATTCTCTAATTGTATAGACTTCTTGTAAGTTAAGTAATGCAGATGTTTTCTGCACTTCTAACAGAGCACATCCAGACATGATCTCCATGCTTAAGAGGAACAGCTGTGGTAAGTCTCTGGACATTGCCAGACAGGCCAGAGACATGCTGGGAGGAAACGGCATTGCAGACGAGTACCACATCATCCGACATGTGATGAACTTAGAGGCCGTCAACACGTACGAGGGTATGCAAAAAGCTAATGCATGGAATAATGATATATTAACCATCCTTATCATTTACCGGTAGTCAAGTGCATCTATTCACAGTCCGGGGGTCTTCAACGTTTTTAGCTGAGAGAGGTGAAGCAGGGACCCCCACTACACATTGGATTCATGTTAAATGTGTGTTTTCAAACATTTAACCACTTAAACCTTCAATACTTTGTAAATGTGACCTTTGGCTTGGTACTTGGTCTGCTCTTTTTACCTTGTACACCAAGCCACTTTAAAGAAAATAGCTGATCTGCAAGCTCACGTGTCTGTAGATCTGCTATTTTCGGCTAATGCCCTCAGAATAGGGATGCGATTTGGAGACCCCCTTGTATTGTACTATGAGGACGGGTCCCGGACCCCCCTGTTGAAGACCCCTGGATGAATCTATATAATATTGTCAATTGTATCTGTAAAATTCTTAATCAAACCGTCATCATACCAGTGTAGTACAAGGTCCACTAGGGGTCAGCACTGTTCAAAATACTGAAGGCTGATACTTGCTGCTGGAGAAATGAAGATGATAGCTTAGAATAAAGCATGTTTAAATGTATGATCTCTGTATCTATGTACTAAAAATGTAACCTGATCATTATGTTGTCTTATTTCCACAGGAACGCATGACATTCATGCCTTGATTCTTGGCAGAGCCATTACTGGACTGCAGTCTTTCACTGTCGGGAAGTAAACCCTTCCAATCTCCTCTCACGGAAATGGACTTGAGATATACAATGGGTGTAATGCATGGTCTGGTTTGGGCAAATGTTACCTAATACCTGGGATATGTAAGGTCATTTTTTGTAGGCTTATTTATATAAACAATACCTCAGTTGTGTATTTTCAAGCTGCTGTTGTTGGAGATGTGTAATCCTTACGTGTGGTGTGTCCTCTATTTATGTTAAAGGGGGGTCAATCTAACAAGGCAATGGGTCCAAGCGTGATATTCATTTTGTAGTGAAATTTGAGTCAAGGGTTAAAACAAGGTGCATTTCAAAAGTGTGGCATGGTGATTGAGAAAGTTTTATTGATTTATGTAATTCTTTGTAGCCTACTGTAGATTAATGGATGCGAAAAGTTTAAGTGAATGTAGCTGAGATACTGTATATGGTTATGTGTGGATCATTATTTAAAGTTAATCAACTTTAGTAGAATATGGCAGTGCACAAATATGACGTCTAAATGTCAGAGACCGAATTGGAGTTTGCACATTGAATACAAACTTAAATTTGTTTTTTGTAATCACTTCACAATAAAGGCTCTTAAAAATTGTACTCGCATTCCTCCTGATACTTTTGTGAGTGGCTGGGACTTATTATTTTTTGCCGGGGTGAACATAGTGTGTTCTTACAAGTTGTAGTGCATTTATTTTTAATAAAGTACTACACTCAAGTACATTAACGCATACTTTAATTAGTTTAAAGTTTTTCACGGTTTAAAGTTTAAACTGTGACAAGACAATGGCCAAACGTATATATAAAGCAAAATCATATTGCCAGTATAAGTTCAGTAAGGGGTAGTGTATAAAACATTGTATACAAACAAATGGCAATTTGTTTCCGCTGTGCAGTGACAACACCAGAGAGTGAGAGGTCAATTAAAAGATTCAAAATGGCAGAAACTTATCTGGCATAAGAAGCCCATGAACAGAAAAAGCACAGCTAATGTGCATTTCATAACTCAGAAACATGAAAACATTACTGTTCTGGTGTCGGGACAAGGTCAAGACTCGCCAGCGCCTGGCTGGCCTCCTGGAGCTCTTCATTGAGCTTACTGCAGCTCTCCAGCACCTCTGACAGCTCCTGCAGTTTGACTGTCATGCCATGGCTGTTCTCCTCATACACTGCGTACATCGGTTCCTTCATCTCCACCCACTTGTCTGTCACCTGAGTGGAGACGGGGAGGGGGGAAAATGCTTACTTAAGCCCATTTAGACCTGAGGACGATTCTACAAATGTCTTCTAAATCCTGACAGTTTTCTGAAAAACCCTATGTTTCCATGTCAGTGGTTCTCAAACTATTTCATGTCAAGGACCCCTAGAATTATATGTATTTGGCAGCCGACCCACATCTCAAAATATGTTGTTCCAGTGACCTCCCAGAAGCAAAGATTTGAGTTAAAAACTTTCGCTCAGAGCACTGCAATAATCACTAAACTAAATTATTGGTATTTGGTGCCATTGAAGTGAAGACATACTAATAAATTGACACGGTACAAGGACAAATTCAACATATAGTGCAAGCCAATAAGGTACATGAATTCTGAATGCAATAGCTATATGCGTTTGAGCAGTGTGGTAAATAGTATGGACGCAGCTGTAGAGGGTAGTCCAGAAGAATTGAGGATTCAATAATATACATAAAATGTGAATGAATTGATGCATTATGTAATAAAATCTACGGCAATACTGGGCAGTATAGCTTCTGAAGAACAAAAGAAAGTTGATGTCACCTTCGCCAGAATCATGTCCTTAAAGCTGTCCATCATCTTCAGTTCATTGGTGCGGCTCTCGTTGATCTCATAAACCAGGTCCTGCATTTTGCTGCTGATGATATCTATCTTTGTACTGCAATCATTTGAACGAAAGGACATAGTATAAATTAAATATATCTACATGATATAAACAATACATAATCGATTTCATGAAACGGAAGGATGACTTCTACAAAGTAACACACCTGCACCAAATTTAATCTCATGAGCAGCAAGATAACTGACCATTCAGAAGCACTCAACCAGTCTATATGTCGAAGTGTGCCTGAGCATTGAACAAGATACTTAACCCCCATCTACGCGGGTGTTGTAATAATGGCAGCCACTGCTCCCAATATATATCTGGTGTTGGGAGGAAACCTCTTAACTCCAAAATGTTCATTTTTCAGGAAATTAAGAAAACCTTATATTTTTAAAACAAAGCAATACTGCCTCATCAAAGTTGTTGTTGTAACTTTATATATTGTCAATTACTTCCATGAGAGGGGGAGAAGTGGTGAGGGTCCAATGGAGTTAAGAGGTTTTGTCCAAAGCACTTTTTACTACTTTCCATTGGTTCAATATTGGTGTGTGTTCAATAGCACTGATTTATGCCAAAAAAATATCTAAAACCTCAAAAATTTAGTAGTACAATAATTATTAATTAATTGACAATTATGAGGTACCTATGCATTTTGGTATTATGGTATGGTTGGAATTTAATACAATCATAAAATGACATAATTTAAAAGACTACATACAGAACACATACAGTATATGCCAGTGGTTCTAAAACTATTTCAAGGATCCCCAAATTGACACCAATTAGGCCGCGGACCCCCATTTGAAGAGATATTCCAGTGACACCCATAAGAGAAGATGTTTTTACGACTCTAGCAGTGATTCTCAACCCGTTTAATTTCAAGGACCCCCAGTTTGACATGAATTAGGCTATGGACCCCCATTAAATGGCATTTCTATCTCTGAGACCTCTCATCCTGTGTTGCCTGGTGTTCTGGTGTCGGGACAAGGCCAAGGCTCGCCAGCGCCTGGCTGGCCTCCTGGAGCTCTTCATTGAGCTTACTGCAGCTCTCCAGCACCTCTGACAGCTCCTGCAGTTTGACTTTCATGTCATGGCTGTTCACCTCATACACTGCGTACATGTGTTCCTTCATCTCCGCGCACCTGTCTGTCACCTGAGTGGAGACGGGGAGGGGGAAAAATGCTTACTTAAACCCATTTAGACCTGAGGACGATTCTACAAATGTCTTCTAAATCCTGACAGTTTTCTGAAAAACCCTACGTTTCCATATCAGTGGTTCTCAAACTATTTCATGTCAAGGACCCCTAGAATTATATGTATTTGGCCGCCGACCCCCATCTCAAAATATGTTGTTCCAGTGACCTCCCAGAAGCAAAGATTTTAGTTAAAAACGTTCTCTCTGAAAGAATATATATTCAAAGATTTGCGCCACATTTTCACTTGGTGCAGCACTATGAGCTTGTAGATCTGCTATTTTTCAACAGCTAAAACACCAAAAGGGGTTCCCACCCAGAATGGGTTAATGTCTATATATGCTTTGACCAAAATGGCAGTCTTCAGAATCAGAGCACTGCAATAATCACTAAACAAAATTATGTATTGGTATTTGGTGTCATTAAATTGACACGGTACAAGGACAAATTCAACATATAGTGCAAGCCAAGGTACATTCTGAATGCAATAGCTACAGTATATGCGTTTGAGCAGTGTGGAAAATAGTATGGACGCAGCTGTAGAGCGTAGTCCAGAAGAATTGAGGATTAAATAATATACATAAAATGGGAATGAATTGATGCATTATGTAATAAAATCTATGACAATACTGGGTATATGGCAATACTGGGCAGTATAGCTTCTGAAGAACAAAAGAAAGTTGATGTCACCTTAGCCAGAATCATGTCCTTAAAGCTGTCCATCTTCAGTTCATTGTCAGTGCGGCTCTCGTTGATCTCATAAACCAGGTCCTGCATTTTGCTGCTGATGAGATCTATCTTTGTACTGCAATCATTTGAACGACATAGTATAAATTAAATATATCTACATGATATAAACAATACATAATCGATTTCATGAAACGGAAGGATGACTTCTACACAGTAACACACCTGCACCAAATTGATGATTGATGATGAGCAAGATAACTGACCATTCAGAAGCACTTTACCCTGACTCACCCAGTCTATATGTCGAAGTGTGCCTGAGCATTGAACAAGATATTTAACCCCCAACTACCCGGGTGTAATATATATCTGTCGGGAGGAAACCTCATAACTCCAAAATGTTCATTTTTCAGGAAATTAAGAAAACCTTATATTTTTTTAAACAAAGCCATACTGCCTCATCAAAGTTGATGTTGTAACTTTATATATTGTCAATTACTTCCATGAGAGGGGGAGAAGTGGTGGAGTTGCTTTAGAAGACATTTTGAGGGTCCAATGGAGTTAAGATGTTTTGTCCAAAGCACTTTTTACTACTTTCTATTGGTTCAATATTTTCGAAACACATAGATGCAAAGGGTGTTCAATAGCACTGATTTATGCCAAAAACCAAAAAAATTGAGTTATGAGGTTTCCTCCCGACAGCAACGATATGTATGATGGGTAAATGTAGAGCACAAATTATATGTATGTGCAGATAAAATGTACTACATGTACAGTATATGCCAGTGGTTCCCAAACAATTTCATGTCAAGGATCCCCAAATTGACACCAATTAGGCCGCGGACCCCCATTTGAAGAGATATTCTAGTGACACCCATAAGAGAAGATGTTTTTACGACTCTAGCAGTGATTCTAAACCCGTTTTATTTCAAGGACCCCCAGTTTGAAATGAATTAGGCTATGGACCCCCATTAAATGGCATTTCTATCTCTGAGACCCCAATTTATATTGTAAAATCAATGTTAATTTAACTCTGAGAGTGTACAAATGGAATGGGTCCATTTGGTTCCATTTGTACAACTCCCAGAGTTACAGACCCATAATATAAGGGTCCATTTGGTTCCTAACTATCATTTAGCTGGGTACCCCCTGGAACTCCCTCAAGGACCCCTGGGGGTTAATGGATGGAAATGACATGATACCTCATTTGAGTGTCTGGCATGCTCATGGATGAAAACTGCTGTCTTGCTAAATCTTGCTCAGTGCACAGACTCTCATCCTGTGTTGCCTGTGTGAATGCGTGTGCCTGAAAAGACAAGAATACTAAATCAATAAAAATAAACCAGAACACCACATTTATTATTCATATCTATGTCTGCTATTAACTTAATGAGCCTAGTAACTAAACTGATATTTTTATACAAACGTTAACCTCAATATTGTGCATAGTAGTAGGAGGAGTTGAAGTGGAAGAACTTGAAGGTGCAAAAAAGTCCATTTTCCCTCCACAACTATGGAAGTTTGAAGTTTCGTCTTATAACCTGAGAAAATATGTCTTGCTTGACAGAACAAAAGTAAGCCAGTAAAGATATAGCCTATTTCCTATTATATATTTTTAATATTCAGTTCAATTTCATCAACTGATGTGATTTAATCAGCATGCTGTTTTGATTGATTGTTTAAGTATTTATTAAGTTTGCAGAATTGCAGTACATTTCAAGCACAACTCAATACAAAAACTGTTAATTGTGGACGACACCATAAAGCATTACACTTGTTTACAACAGGGTCCACCATTTTCAATTAATCAGAATTGTGACAGGTAGAGCACATTTTAGCTGAGGTTATACTAAATGTACAAGTTACAAGCCGCTACATCATGTTTCATCGGGAGCAAAGCAATACATATTAGTTAGCTTGAAGCTAACGTAAAGCAAACGCATAAGGTTAACGCCACTGTGTGACTGTGTGTAGTACATGCTAACAAAAAACTTCACACATTAGCTTAATTAAAATATAACAACTATATCGTCACAATATGCTGTAGGCCTACGGTGGGAAGAATAAAGGCCATTATAAATGCACGCACTTACTGTATTTAGCTACTTTAAAACTAAATGAACAGGTTCCACCACAACAAACGATATGTGTACATTGAGCGCCAGATCGATCATCGATGGTGTTGACAGACAGTGTCGCGCGCGCCTGAAGCCGAGCAGATCTACAGGCTCCACGAAGGTGAGCTTGTAGTTCTAATATTTTTCTACTCTTCTGGATGAATCCATTTCCGCAAAAATAAAAAATAATAAAGTAGGCTAATGTCATGAACGGACTTAACCATGACAAATATGGGAGACGAGTCAGACGACACACAGGAGTAAATGCCAAAAAACGTGTATTTATTTTAAACTAGTCAAACAAAGCATACTTAACGGTTGAAGTAGGGTGTGAGTCATCAGTTGGATCAGTAGTGTAGTGCATGCGTGGATGTGTGAAAGTGTAGTGTATGTGCAAGTGCAGCAACTCAGGTCAAAACTAACTTAAAGGAGTAAAGAACAGACATTGTTCCTTAGGCAGGAGAGGGAGGGAAAATGCCAAAATGGCCTTGACCAGCCTGCTTAAATAGGCTGAACCAAATTGTAGTCAGGTGCCTCCTCATCTAGGCACACCCCTGCAGGCTGGTCCCCTCCTCCTGCACATGAACAGAGATGAGTCATCACACTAATTACACACACCCCAAAACAAAACCATAAATTTAATTACAAAAAAAAAAAAATCTTGCAAAACCTTTTGGCTAATTTTATTAGATTGATATAGCCTGTTCATGTTATGTAACTTTCGCACAGGTCCTGGGCCTGGGCCTGGTGAGAGCAGGAGTGGTCGTAGGAGGGGCCCGGACAGGAGTCAACCCACAGAGCCTAGTACTTCCACGCCCCAGAATTTGGTTCTCCCAGTCCCGGCACCGGCAGAGTAGTTCCGGAGCAACGGATTCCCTGATGGACTGATGATCGAGGGTAGCTACTGGGACGTAAGTCAGGATTTGATCAACCCCGGCTGGGTCGCCTGAGTGAGGGGTATGATGTTGGTAGACCCGAAACCCTGTTGACCTCAGGAAACATCACTGAGGATACGTCCCAGGTGCATCCATGCGATGCATTTTTAGTTATAGTTCTAGCCCTGAAACATGACTGTCATAATCATGGCTAGTAACTTTCCTCCTCTAAGCCAGTGGTGGGGCCCAGGGACGGGGACCCCCACGGGTCCTTGAGGGAATTACAGACACTTATGGCTCAGACAGTGTACAAAAGGAACCAAATGGACCCTATAGTTAAATTAACATTGATTTTACAATATAAATTGGGGTCCCATAGAAATGCCATTACATATAGGGCTCCGTATAGCCTAACATTAAGTTTTTAGACAGGTACATGGGTATCTTTATCTTGGTGGTGTAGCAAATCTTGTCGACCAGACCCATTGCAAGATGCTGTACTCGTCAACCCTAAGCCATTCCAGTCTGTCAAAATGGGCAGAGGTGAGGTGGGTGAGGAGGTTGATTGTTTGCAACGGATTAAGTTGGTATATATGGGATGCCTATCTCATCATCTCTGTCAGGTTGATCGCGCCCAGGATTAACTCCCCCCCCCCCCCTCAGACACACACACATGACATGACACACACAGACCAGATTAGTTCAGAACCGTGGACAGCAGTCAGTCAGCAACCAACCTCAACGTGCTCTGTTTACAGCTCAGTGAGGGGTTAGAAGGCAGATTGACAGAAAGATGACACAGAAACAAGACATTATCTATCAAGTGCATGTTTATGTTTATCACAGTTTATAGCCTACTTTTAAATAGCTGTGCCTTCATCTCATTGATGGAATTATTACCCTTTGATATGTAAGTTGATTTATTTTCTCCTTATTGGTGCCTATACTGTGTCAGATATTTTTGCTGTAGCTATTCAAAGCATACTCAACTACTTGATGTAGTAGCCTGCAAAATCCACACAGTCTGACGGAAAAGCATCTATACATTAGGCTACTTACATTTTCATATTGCTTGTGTTTTGGACAATGCCTGCCTCCAGTGAGATTCCATCAGTCACTCACAAATACAATTCCTGTCTATGCTTGTTCAATCTGTGGGGGTATAGTGGAAACCTTTTTTTAAAGATATTTTGGGGCTTATTTTTACCTTAATTGATAGCTATACAGTAGGTTGACAGGATACGGGGAGAGAGATGTGTGAAGCAAAGGTTGTCGGGATCGGGACTCGAACCCGCAACACACTGTCAGACTGGATTACCAACCTAGGTGCCCGGACCGCTAGGCCGGCCCGGTCCAGGGGAAACCTTTTTAACAGAAAATAAAATAAAAACTTGATCACAAAATAATAACCTAAATAACCTAAATAACAACAGTAATAAACAGGAATTTGTTTGCAGACGAACTAACATTAATTCTGCTGTGAATTTAGGTCCGTTATCTTCCTAAAGAGGATTAATCATCTGGTGTGATCCATATACCCTTTCTCTGGATACAACAATGGAACGACAGTCAGCAAAAGGAAGTGGGAGTCTTTAACACTGAGCGAGAGCATGGACAGCTTTAATTACACAGATGTTGGAGGACATTCATTCCAATATTCGGTCCACAATTTGGAGCCTCTGTATAAGGAATATAAGCCTCCTCCTAAGGACGTTATTCACTTCCCCAAACCCGTTCTTTACCTTTTGATGGCTGCCATTGTAGTGTTTGCTGTGGCTTATGCAATAGTTGGTCATCTCATCAAGGACCTCATGCTGGATATGACAGGTACACTCTCCATGCCTTTATCGTCCAGACCCATAGACTTTAGAATACCTTAACTCTATGGAGCAATATTGTGTGTAAAAATCTGTATTCAAATTGGCATGTGGGATGGGTGGGTGTCACAAAACGTTAACACCAAACTTTGACCTGGCCAACAGATGTCACAAGAAAAATATCACCACAATATCATGACATCCGGCTTTGGTTGGTCAAGCTTTGTGATTCGGAAAAAAAATCTAAAACGGGTGTCCTGGTGACATTTTCATGATGTCCAACCCTGCTTTTAAGCAGTGGTGGAAAGTAAGTACATTTACTCAAGTAATGTACTTAAGTAGCTTTTTGAGGGTTTTCTTTTTTTACTTTACTTGAGTATTTCCAATTTTCTGTACTTTTACTTCTACTCCACTACATCTCGGATCCAAATATTGTACATATACTCCACTATTTATTTTAAGTACACTTTTACTCAAGTACATTTTGAATTCCGGACCACTGCTTTTTATACATGTCTGACTGGAATATTCTTCTGCTTGCGCCATTTGCTTTAATGTATAATGCTTGCCATCAACACGTTTTCCTCTCTCCTTTCAACAGACTGTTTGCTGGGTCCCCTTGAAGAGGACCTGAAGAAAGACGACAGGTCGGATGGTGGTGTCTCCCCACTGCACAAAGTGCACATACCCCCTGCTCTCACCCACTCCTACCCCAACGCCTTCCATGTGTGGGACCAGGACGCTGTGATCATTCCCATCATGGACACCCCAAACGAGAGCCCCATGGCCAGCCCTCTGCTGGCGGTCATCCCATACATGCCTTCTTTCTTCCCCGGCGGCCTCAACAGCCCCTGCTACAATCAGCCACCCCCAAAGACGCCAATGAAGCCCATCCCCGAGGCTGTCTCTGTATACACTACAATAGACTTTCCTACATTTAAGTTTTAATCATTATTATTTTAAAACATTTTTTTTAAACTTTACAAAAAAATGTAATCAATGATTTGTTTTTCCAGTAATTTCATGAAGAAATCTAAGGAAAAAAATCTAAGAAATTCCATAAATTAGAAAACAAATGTTTAAGAAGTAGTGAAAATAATGCAATCTACAAGCGACTTGTTGTGAGCTTGTAGATCTGCTATTTTCACTGGATTGGGTAAATAATGTTTGGGGTCTTGAGCTAAAAAGTTTGGGAACCACTGGTCTATAGTGCACTGCACATACTATACACCAAATACATGACATTCGGACTGGGTGTCCAGAGTCACACATTATTAATGTGACATGCCCAGGCATCAGCACTTCATACCATTCACGTCTTTGCTATTTGTTTTCTTTGCTATTTGTTTTACACACCACTTTAACATGGTGTGATACTGTGTATATGTACGGAGTTATAGCATAAAATATTGCACATAATATAACATGTACTGCTTTACTAAAAGAAAAAAGGAATGTGGTAAAAGTAGATGATTAGAAATCTTACATTTAACTGTAAACAACGCATTATGCACTTAATGGAATGGTCAACTGGGGTGATTGAAGACGTATTACACTATTGTGTGAGAGACTAGTGTGACATACTGTTTCCTGATGGCCGTGGCTTATTCTGATCTACTAAAGTTACTTCCAGGCCTTGACAGGATTGAGTCAGCTAATTAACTGCTGATACTGTGGTGTTAATTAAATTAGTGGAGATGACTCGAGGACAGGTAAGGCTGACTTGAGCAAAAGTAATAGCTGTTGTTCTAAGTTCAGGAAGAAAGGGCTCAGTTTGAAGGCGCTCCAAATCTTATTAGACCGGAAGTAAACAGACACGGTCTTCTTTAGGTTAACATGTTCACCTGTTGACCCGAAGAAGACTGCAAGGGCAAAGCGTATAGTTTTGTGCCGTTTTGAATAAAGTTTGGACTGGAGCATCTTAAATGTGAGTTGTGAGACCTCCATGACCGTGCTGCCCTTGTAGAAATAGAGCTATATGCGTGTGACGTCATCGTACCCTGAAGTTATACAGGAACGCCTACTGAGTGGCAAAGTATTTTTTCATACAAAATCCACCATAGACATGTTGAGGTACTTTGTCAAGAAATTCTGTGCAGGTGATTAACTTTTCCAAGTGTCAGAGTTTGGAAGTGCTTGTTTTCAATAATGGAACGTCCTGCTTGCCTCCTGCATTGTGTATAAAAAATACCGGTATATTATATACACATTTGTTCTAATTTATTGCTCTCCAGCTTTGTCTTTCTCTCTCGTGCTTAGTTATCTCTTACTCTGCCCCTCAAACCAAAATGTATGGTTAAGTGTTAAGTCATTTTATTTACTTTTGTTTTTAAATTTGGGGGACTTTTCTTTCAGCCAAGTTCTTAACCATGTCGATTATACAACTTTATTTTGTGAGGGATTGGTGGAGGGATTAGGGAGAGAAGATTAAGCATGAAGCTTAACGTCTTATACAGCGAACATCCTTTTATTACTTTGAGCAAGGGAATCAGATGATCACACGGGACAGAGTGGAGGAATGAAAGCCAGAGCAACCGGAAATTACCATCTAGGTGCAGATGAGATTTTGCCATCGATTTATTGTAGAGTCAAGTTACCCGCCCAGAAATAGGTCATGAAGAAGAAGAGAAAACAGTCTTATAATGATCTCATGACCAAGTCTGAAGACTCAAATCTGCTCCGTCTTGAAATATGTCTCAAGTTCACGGATCACTCAACAGAAACCCATTGGCTGGCTAGACCACACTCCCATTGCATACCTCAAAACATGCGTGTGATTGGATGAGAGACTCAGAGTTCATCTTGGACCATGTGCTTACGTCAGCCAGGTTAGGAGGTCGTACCCGTCCTTGACCATGGCCAATGATTAGTGACTGAGTGAGTCTCACCACCTGACCCGTTCCTGAACTTCCTGGTTTGTTAAGCTTAGAGCCTACACACACACACGATACTCAGACAGTAACCCATCCCAATTGGCTAAAGTTAAAGATGAGATGGACATATCAGAGCTGAGACAACAGCACATGGAAAAGCAGTTCAATTTGTACAGCAATAAACATGCTTCACTAGTGTCACTTATGCAACACTGTAGAGGCCATCTGCCTCTAAAGTCAATTTTCAATGGAGCCATGTTAAATTTAGCCAGCCCTGGCTAAATTTAACATTCAATGCCAATCTGCAGTCAGCCAGTTTAATCCTTTTATGACAAGCCAGGCGGTGAGAAAACAATATTTGGAACACTTGACCCCATAGTGGATTTGAGACATCAGGCCAACTGATTTGCAAAAAAAAAAAACATACAGGATATGGATATAAAGTGTCCATACATACAAATTTATTGAAGACAAAATTCTTAACAATCAATATTTTTTTCTCATGCAAATATAATTCCCAATCTAAAACAATTTAATAAAAATCACATTTTATTTTAAGTGCTAATGCCGGTTCTTCAATACACTAGAGTTCTAATACTTCGCCAATCTCTTCCATCTTCCGACGTGGCAGCACAGTGCGGTACAGAGAGGTACCCCTGGCCTGGATGAAGGTCAGTACCATCTCGTTTTTGGTGACTTCCGCATGGACAAAGCCACCGAGTGTGGACGCCTGGCCAGTGAAGAACTTCACAGTATCTTTGGGAACGTGGTGCCAGTGACGGACATCGGGATCCAAGAAGTTTCCAGCACCGCTCACTACGTATCCCACACCAGCTTCTTTGATGTACTAAAACACAAACACAACTCGAGTCAGCTATGCAGCATATACAAGTTACATTATTGTTAAACATCAGCATTACTTAATTTACAAGAAGTCTATACAATTAGAACATTTAGAATTGTTATTTTGATCAAGGTTTGCCAACCGCATTGAATTGTGGACAAAGGCTAAGCCAACGATAAAGTATTCTTCAGTTTTGAGTCTGCCAGGCTAAATCTCATCAAATGGTAGTCTGTGGATGAAATGCCAAATAAAATAATGGGCCTCGATATGAAAAAAAAAAATCAGACCGTCTGAAGTGAGTGGTGCTGTACTCTACTGTACAAGCCCTCCTCCCTGGCCTGAGTGCAACAGTGACACTTGGTGAACAAACTATAACGCAGACAAAGCCAGGGACAGACCCTGCAGGTCAGGGACACAGCCACACACACACACACACACACACACACAGCGCTGTCTATAGAGTGGTTGCACCACTCAAGGTTGAAAACTACTGATTTAGACAATCCACCCACCTGAAGATTGTGGTCGTGACCACAGAAGTAGGCGGTAGCCTTGTACTTGACCAGCAGGGGCCGTAGCTTCTGCAGCAGGCAGTCCGTGGGTCCGTGCTCCGACACGGACCACACCGGGTAGTGGCCCGCCAACAGCAGGAAGTCAGCTTTGTTCTGTGCCATCCTCTCCTGCAGCCAGATGAGCTGGCGGTTGGCGTCCACCGCACGCAGTGGACCCCTGGGCTTCTCGTCCTCGTAGTCATCAGAGTTGCCGCAGAGCATGATCGTGTCCAGCATGATTATGCTCAGGGTCTTGTTCACTTTTGGGATGCGGAAATTCAGCTCGTAATAGTAATAAGGGAAGCGCCTGTGAGAAGGTATTTATGTGCAGCCAAATGTCAAAATTAACACAGTCAAGGAACAATGGTGGGCTGCAGTCCAGTGTCGATTAAAATGGAAACTAGATAAAAACTCAGCTATGATGACTAAAACTAAATATATTGACAATAGTCAATAAACTAGACTAAAATGTTAGTAAGGGACTAGTGGACAAGAGATCCAGTATAAGTAATTTTACACTTCGTTGCATGCTGAAAATAGCAGATATACAAGCTCACAACACGTCACGCTGTGACGTGTTGTGAGCTTGTAGATCAGCCATTTTCAGCAAATGTAAAAAAAAATTACGACACCATCAAGGCCCACCAAAATACATTTCAGTCGATTAAATCACCTGTACATTTAGTGGACTCAAATCTTATGATATTTAGTAGACTAAAACTACTAACTATTCAAGAGACAACTAAAATCTAAATTTGCTGCCAAAAACACTGCTGCAGTCAGACAAAACCTGAGATTTCTAATCACAATTATCCATCCCGTAGCAATGGCTGTGCTCAAGTCTTTGCTTCTGGGAGGTCCCTGGAAAAACACATTTTCAGATGGGGGTCCACAGCCAAATACAGACAATTCTGGGGGTCCTTGACATGAAAAAGGTTGAGCACCACTGACATAGAAGCATAGCCTAGGTTTCAATTTAGAAGCCATTTTTTTAAGAATCAGCCTCAGGTCTAAATGGTTTAAGATTAAGAAATAGGGTAAATATTACTCACCATCTGTCAGACCTGCGGCTGTACTCCATCTGCGCTCGGACATTCCCTGCATGGTCATGATTGCCAGCAAGCACGTACCAGGGGATTTGAAGAGACTTTGCTGTATATACAGACTCATAAGTGTCCTATGTTGAAAGATGGCGAGAGAAAAAATGAATAATTGAGACTTTATCACAATTAACACATGCATTTTGTCTTGAAAGAAAAAAAAAGTTCTGGGGGGGGTTGGCGTGCTTCTAACCTTGAACCTAGGAGAATCTACGCTGTCCACGCCTGTGTAGTAGAAGTTGTCACCAAGGGCAAGAACAAAATCTGCACCCATCTGCTCGGCAACTCTACCCATTTCCAGGGCCGTGGCCTTCTCCACAGGGGTGATGTAAGGGGGATGGGGCACTCCACCCCAGTCTCCCACTGCCAGGAACTTGATAGAACTTCTGTTTCCTGTAGGTAGGGAGAACAAAGACCAAACATTTGGATCGTCTGAATTTCAGTGCAAAAGTCATGTCCACATTCTGGTTCAGTTTGCAGGAAAGCGTTACTTACTAGAACTTTCTTCCAGGTCCTGAAAGGCAGTTGGATAGCAGTAAACCACAGACAGGATGGTACATAGTGTGGTCAACAGGGTGAGTGCCATCTGTAACACAAAGCACAATATGTAATAGAAGGCATTTTAAGGTGTGTACACATTAATTCAGTCAAAGGAATACACTATAATGCAGTGCTGCTCAAAATCTTAACACACCATACTGTCCTGTAGCTTAGGTATTTCCCCTTCTACCTGGCAGAAGTACAAGCCCTGGCTTTAAATGCCTTGTCTGGCTGCAGGAAATTGACAGATCCCAGATGGAGCCAATCAAGCCTAATCAAAGCAATTGCAAACCATGGGCACAGACATCAGTCCCTACACCTCCCAAGATAAGAGGGCAGCTGGGTCTACAAATCAGACATGCATTCAGTGAACAACTATACAGTACAGCTTGTGAAAGCCAAAAGTAGAACGAGCATTAAACAGCTGAAAATTGAGAATTGAAAGTGATACACCGGACAACTAAATCAGAAGCATGAATAGTTTGAGTCTTTGTTTGAGGTAACAATCACAGTTTTTTAGTTTTTTTTATGATCTGTACTTTATTTGGATTTTTTACAAATACAGAAAACAGAAAAAACAACACAAACAACAACAGAATACGTATGCATGGACATTATATATGAACAGAGAAACATAATATAAAAGTTTAAATTAGTTTACACGACCAAACACGCAGCATCATCAACCGTATCATATGTATACAGTAAACAATCAAAAGGGCATTGTCTGACGCCCTGACCATGGATCACATCAGGGACCTGCACTTTATATATATTATATTTTAAATACTTATTTATCCAACTGATTATTCATCTTAATAGGATAACCTCTCCAAAGCAGCCACAATACCAAGCTGAGTGAACCATACATGTGCTGGAGGTAAATAAAGAGAGCAGGTGTATAAGGAATATAACACTCACTGTTGACAATGCTGAGTGTCCTCGGGATGGCTGCAGGGGCCCTCGGTCTGCACCGCCTCTCCAACTTGTCTTGCTTTTATCGGCTGTCCCAGGAGAAGAAAGCGGTCCCATGGCGGGCCAGTCCCAGGCCACACACACACACACACACACACACACACACACACACACGCCACGCCAGTGGTGCATGAGCATTGCTCACACCCTGATTCACTCTAAGCACAATAGGGTCATCTACATGTGACCTACAGTGGTTATAATAGTTAGTGTCCACACTCAACTTTTTCCACCTTAGTGTTGATCATTGTGTTTATTTTCCTTCATCCATGGTTGGGTATACTATGTATGCATGCATGCACGTGTGCTAATTCTATTTTATTTCAATGAGTCAGTATTTGTGATAAAAGCTGGTCAAGACATGGCCAACTTCATACTTTGGTAGTCCTGGTTGTACCTTCATTGGATTTGGGCTCTTTTGCGACGCCAATAGCCATTTTTTATACTCAGAGTTTAAATGACCACTTTTCAGTTCAGTCAGTTCCTTTTAGTGTCAAAGATGGACATCGATGAAGCCTCAGCTGTTAAGTGTAAGTTCAAGGTGTTTTATATACAATAGGCCTATGTTTTGCTGCTCAAATGTTATATTGTGAACATGAGGGCATTAACACAGTGTGTTAATTAACACAATATACTAATATATATAGTAAATCCATTGTTAATTGCAAGTTAAATTTAAAAATAATTGGCCGAAACCCTCATCAAAACATGATTCCATGTCATGTTTTCTACCGAGTGTTAATCTAAATTACGTTGACATTTCAACCATTTGTAAAAATGTGAAAGCTAAATCAACCATTAATTTGGCCAGTGAAATTGCTAACGTACCGGTAGTTTAATTGCATTGTATAAAACCATAGCACATTCTTTGTGAACATTCAGGATACAAACTTATATTCTCAACATAGTGATTGCCGAAATCTGCAAATGGCATTCCCATTGAAAAGCATTGGCAGATTCTGCCAGCAAGCAGATATCCCACACCAGCATCCCAGACCCAAACACACAGGTGCAGTGAACCACACTTTTGTGCTTAGCACTAGATTGTAAACAAATCCCTTTTATTGTACGACGAAGTAGACTATTTCTGTCCACGTGCAGGACATTTCCATGAATCTATCATTTGTCCTGCACACCCAACCTACATTTTGCTTAGCCTTTTTGCCAAGAGTGCCATCACTTCCACCACCACCCCTTGCTTTGCTGCAAAAAAGCTGTGCATAGCAGTAGTTTGTTGACTGACCAATCCATCATACTGCATGCATTCTAGGCTGGCTAGTGACATGTCCGAGCCATGTGCCCCACAAATGGAAGGGGCAGCGAGTGCAAATGGGTACATGTCTACCGGTATGCGAGTGCTCCCGTAACATTGATGTGAGGAATCTGCATGGTATTATTAAGGCAACCTCAAGGTAACCCAGTAATTAAGAGATGTCTTTTGACACCATTTAATTAATTAATTTGTCAGTGTTTTCTTCCCGCTCATATAAAGCTTCTTTAGAAGTCGTTATGATGCATTATTAAATGCAACTGACCACTTACTCACCGATAAGTTAAACCTATAACTCAGGCCATAAAAAAAACAAAAAACAAAAAAAGTCTTCTAAATCCTAAAAGTTGTCTGAAAATCCTGTTTCTATGTCAGTGGTGCTAAGCCTTTTTCATGTTAAGGAATGATCTGTATTCGGCTGCGGCCGCCGAACCCCCATCTGAAAATATGTTCCAGAGACTCCCCCCAGAAGCAAATATTTGCGTTAAAAACCATATACCGGTATAAATAATATATATTAAAAGATTTGTGCCACATTTTCACGATAAAAAAAAATAGCAGATCTACAAGCTCATAGCGCACTCTGTGCCACGCTATGAGCTTGTAGATCTATTTTTCAAGTTAGTTTAAAATAAAGGGGTTTTGTACAACTAAATATTGTGTCACAAATAGACAAGGAAACAAAATTAAAGTATTTTATTACTATAAAGACCAGATTAGAGCATTTTAGAACTACAGCAAAGGGAACTCATAACCGCAACATAAAAATGTTCACCACATACATACGATACTTGACTAGTACAGTCGATTAGAAAACAAGAAAAATATATCATAAAGTACAACGATCATGACAAGAGAGGTTTAGAGGACACAATAACACACCACCAGATAGATATGATCCTTACGTTCACATCGAGCTGGAAAAGGATGGAGATAAATAGGGGCCAGTTAAGAAAAGAGATGAGCCTAATAGGAACCAAAGCCTCGTTCCCACTGGCATGCAAAAGCCAGTCATCAACTGGACATTTTACATTTTGAGTGTCCTTCGAGAACAGCCACTGGTCACGTCGTGATGTGCACATTTGGACTGGAGATAGCATGGCCAGAGTGTGTGTGTGTGTGTGTGACTGGAGCAAAACTGCAAATAGTCGTAATTAAGATATATTTGACTACAATGCGAGGTTGATATTTCCTGGTGTTATGCAAGAAACGTAGCATCTTTGAGGAACACCTCAATGTGTTGTGTTCATCAGGAGAGCAGAGGGCATGCAAGAGATAGAGGCTGGTGTGCAAACCTGCGGATGAATACTATTATTGTGTTCCTTCATATTTGTCATCCCCAAAACGCCTTAGTCTCACATGCTTCAGACACCTCTGACACAAGCATTATGTACTGTAGCCGTTACATTCATCTGACGTGGGAACAGTTGCCATACCGTACCGCACGTCTCCATGAAGGCAGGGCATGGTGGGAATGACTCTCCACTGCCTTTGCCAGCTATTGTTTGTGTCCAGCAATGTTACGGCAATCCCAGTGGGAAAGGGACCGATATCACAGCTTCTGTAACATTCACTATTTGTTTTTTGTTTTATTTTATTTTACTTAAAAAATTAAAATAAAGAAATAAAAACCTTAACTGGCAAGTTTAACATAAAAACTAAAATAACCAGTGTCATGGTGATGTGAGAGTGGCAAACAAAAAAAAGGGGAACACAATTCCTCTAAGCGAATTGAAAATATAAAATTTCTTAGCGTTTGAAACACCGCAAGCCAAGGCATCGTCATCAAGGATAGACCTAGCCTTCCTTCCAGAGTGCTGTTGAAGCTGCCTAGTAACCGTGGTAGGTGGTCTGACTCTGAGTGTGATCCTGTCCAACATAGCCCTGGTTCCAGTTGCCATACGCCTGCTGCTGAGGCGGCTGTTGCTGCTGCTGCTGTTGTTGTTGTTGTTGCTGCTGCTGCTGCTGCTGCTGAGGCTGCTGTTGTTGCTGTGGCTGCTGCTGTTGCTGCTGATTCCCCCACCCTGTCTGGTTATCCCAACCTGAACCTGTAGAAAGATCAATTACATTAAGTTAAGAAGGGAACAATCCCAATTCTCCACACCATAATCAACACATTCTATGCCGTAGAACGGAGATCTCTGTCAAGTCTAATCCATCCGCTTAGTCTTTACCAGAGTCTTTACTAATAGAAGAGTTACGATGTTGAGGGAGCACTCGAGTGCTGTTCATGGAGCCTGAACTGAGACAAGCTGGAGTTGGAAATGCATTGTTTTCAACGAGGGCGGCGCAAATACGAGCCATTTTAAGCATGTGTGCAACATGACAACTGTTTTAAAGTATTGTACAGTGACAACTAAAGTATCTGTAATGTTTATGTTGTACTATTACTACAAAACAATCTAAAATAAAGCTGGGCTGTCCAATGCATTTCCGCCTACTTCTGGTACAGGACTTGTCCCAGTTGGTTATCCCCATGCTCAATAGAAGTCTATGTAGGAGAGCCGCCACTGGACTGGCCCTATGAAGTGCAGAACTGCAGCATCACTCCCAATCTTCCGCCGTAGTCTGAAAACCCACCTTTTCAGACTCCATCATGGCCCATAGCACTTACCCCACCCCCTTAGATAGCATTTCTGTAGACTTAGATAACATTTGATACAGACTTATAGCATGTTATGTAGACAGCACTATAATTGCATTGTTATGTAGACAGCACTATAATTGCATTGTATGTAGTCATAGCACGTCATAGTACATATGTATAGCATAGTAGTATATATGTATAGTTTATATGTATAGTTTCATTATATAGATATTCCACTGTTACTTTCTTAGCTTACGCATGTTTCATGATAAATGTTTTTATGTGATGTATTCCCATGTTTTTGTTCTTGCTTAATGTAAATCGCTCTGGATTAAGAGCGTCTGCTAAATGCCTAAATTGTAAATTGTAAAATTGTAAGTGAAAACAGTTTGCGTAACTATGTCTATATCTATCTTTACTATAATAGCTTTGCAGGGAATCCATATGTAATCTACCGCTATGAATAGCTCGCATGGCATCTTCAGCAGATTCCGTCGTTCTCACAGGTCCTTATAGTTTTACTGATATAGGTTTAGGTTGTTGTTTTGGCTGTCAATCACAGCGACTGACCAATCACAGCGCAATCATCCTCTCAAACACGCTGAAGAGATCCCATGCTCAGCCTATGAATAGGTTACCAAAGAAGAATTCTATGGGTTTAAGGATTCCTTATTCACTCACCATAATTGTAGCTGGGGTAGGCCGTGCTCGCCGGGGCCACTGGGCTGGGGTATGCCGTGCTGGCTGCCGTCACGGAGCTGGGGTATGCCGTGCTGGCCCCGGTCACGGAGCTGGGGTACGCCGTGCTGTACATGGAGTAGTCTTGGTTTTGGGTATGGGTATGGGTCTGGGCCTGAGCCGCAGCCTGCTGGCTCGCCTGGTTCTGCTGGGTCAGAAGCTTCTTCTTCTCCTCGCCGTAGCCATAGCTGTATGGGCTTTGCTGGTCCATCGGAGGAGGCATCGCCTGGTAATTAGTGGGCACCTGCTGATGGTGGGGGGGGGTTTATTTAGTTTTACTCAAGTCTTTTGACAAATTTAATTTAGTTTTGTCAATATGTTTAAGTCATCATAGCTTCGTTTTTACTTAGTTTTCGTCAGTGGAAGGAAGAAAAAGGTAGACGACGGACATATTTGGTCAGTTTTAGTGGACGTTGTCAACACCAACCTGCTGATAGCTAGTGGGCACTGGGGCGGTGGAGGTGTCCGTGGGTGGGGGGGCTGGAGCAGAGTAACTGGATTCAGGGTAGAAGGTGCCATAGCCAGAAGTGCCAGACTCGTCTGTGAAGCTTTCTGACTGGGTTGGTGTGGAGGCGGCAGGGGCCACAGCTGAATTATTACTGTAAGGTTTATCTGAAAGTTGTTGGGGAGAAGAAAAAAAAGTTTTGTCACTGGTGTGTGTGGGGATCTATTTAATTGTTTGTTGAATTTTCTCAAAAGTCTTCTTCTTCTAAATTCTTGCGGTCCTGTGGTTCTATGGAATATTCTGTCGAAACAATCTAAAATGGATTGTTTTAATATAAATCTTAGATGTTTCAATCGAAGTGCATTCTGATCTCTTCTTGTAACCAAAAAGGTCAGACCAAGTGTTTAACTGAAATTATACCACAGGTCGTTTAGCTACATCTGGTCGTAGTGACTACATCTGAAAAATATGTTTTTTCAGCGATTTTCCTAGTTTTAAGAGAAACTGTTGTATAATTGCAATAATACACTCGAGGGTGTGGTTTAACGTGCTTATTGCCACTTCAGTGATGCTTGCGGAACTCGACTACGTCTCGTTCCTGACGTGGCAATAATCACGTTAAACCATACCCTCTCGTGTAATATTGCTTAATTATTTTACTTTGTGAGTAATAAAAGTTTATGAATCCTGGAATGCATGACGGTGGGAGTAAATATTTAACTTACATAATACATATACATAATAGTGTCCATGTCCATCTCTGTTCTCTGGAGTGTGCGGTCCCTTCCTTATGGAAGGTGTTTTACAATTTATAAGGCCTAGACTTGCTCCTTTTCTTGGATGTGCCGGATAAATATACATATATCTATAAATTCTCCTCAGCCTTGAACTGTGTTGGACAATGCAATGTATAATGTACAACATATTTGCTGTTATACAGCACTCTGTCCAACATTGGTTCTTTTTAACACTGTAACCTTAAACTTAAAGTTGAGTCCTCCAGGGCTCAACACCAGTATACTAAATATCCTTATAATAGGTGAGCAGTAGTGCTCTTTTCGCAGAATGTTAGAATAGGGAAGCTAAGGTTCAGGTGTTCCCAAACAAAGATCATTCCCGAGTGGAAATGGCATGGTTTAGAAAGGTAATAATAATAATTATTATTATTGTAATGATACCCATAGATTCATATACATGGAAGAATTAAATTCCCACTAACAGAGTTAACACTCTGTTACATACGTAGTAATAATTATGGGGGAAGGACACTTACGATATGATCCAGTGCCAGCCATGCTCCCATAATTGTAGTCGGCTGTTTAAAACGAAGCATAACAAAAAAACAATTATAAATTTCATGTGCATCAAGCTGTCACTGAAGTTTAATTTGTACATCAAAACTCTGCCCAGAACCAGTGAGAGTTAACTTACAACATTTATTAAAACATTTGCTGGGTAGATCTTTTCATAAAAATAAATCCACTTATGACGTGCCGAAATAGGAACGCCAGGGTGAAATAAGTTCCAAGTCAAGTTTCTTACTCTTGTTATAATTACTTGTTCCGACAAATGGCTTGCCTCGCCCTCGACCACTGCCCCGACCCCGGCCCCGACCAGGACCCCAAGTGTTGGACCCACCGGACCCAGTGCCAGTCCCAGTCCCAGGGTCTGAAGGAATGCCCCGGATGGTACCGAATCCTGGGATGTGCTGTTGAGCAGAAGAGGTTTACAGGACTGTCTACAGGCAGCGGACGTGCGCGCGCGTGTGTGTGTGTGTGTGTGCGTGCGTGCAGTACATGGAAAAACATATGTTGGGAAATATCTGAAGCAGCTTGCATTATTTAGTCCCCCCAGGATTCACAGAGAACAAGTCTAGCTTCCGTGGAGAACAATTCTGATTCTGCAGAGAACAATCCTTGATTCCGCGGCTTGATTAACAAGTTATAATTCCCCGGACATTAACACTTTGACTGCCTCCCGCAATTCAGTCTAATGTCCCTCACCGCTAGCCGTAGAAAAGGGGTCTATTACTTTGAAGACCACGTAAATTCACCTCCCAGAAAATAGGAAGCTAAATCGCCTATAGCTAATGAGCATCGTAACTTTAAAAGTCATCGGAAGCGTTAATATTGTCACCGCGATGTATAAATTATAACAATTTACATTTTGAAAATATTTTCTAAAAATGGTTTGATGCAAAGGTTATATTGTCATTCAAACCATGCCAACAGCAACTGCATTTTAGATCATACCTAATATGGGTGTAATATTTTATATTTATTCTATTCTGCATTGTCATGACACAGATTTATTTGAAATGAGTGACCGGTCCGTCAGTCAACTAGTTCCCCCCAGGGCCCGTGAAGAAAATGTCCTACGAGGTGTCCTCAGACTCCTCACCATGTACAAATTCTTATTAGGTAGTAATAATTAATATGATTTGTCAGCTTTTACTGCCATTCCGCACCCGCCATCCCGCCACTGGCAGATCCACGAAAAGGCCCTCGTCGCAACTGTATTCCGCCGACATCCGAGAAATCCGGATGGCTGAGAAATCAGCAGACTGCTTTGAAATCAGCTGTAATTTCCGCGATGGCGGAGTCGCGGATTCCTGGGAGGACTAAATGGATACTATACTAAATGGATGTGGGTCCATCTTTGCTTGTGCGTGGATGACAGGTAAAAGCTGGATCAATTACCATGTCCGTGTAGGTGACCTTCTTCCTAAATGGGTCTCTGAAGCTGGAAGGTCCACTCTGGCTGTGTGGAAAAAGCTTCTCCAGAGCAGCTAACGCAGCAAATGCCTTTGCCTCTTTCTTATTAGAGCCTCTGCCTTTGAACTTGACACCATCTACCTCAACCTGAGAAATTGAGGGGAAAAGAATATATCTATCTATTTAGCTGGCAACATTCCACGCCCCCCAAAATGGGGGAAGGTGTCGCGAATCTGTCTCATGTTGACTGGGTAGGACCGCTCACGTTGCGGATATGTTACGCACAGTCGCACACGTCACGCATAGCCACACGTCGGCCCCGGGAAGAGAAATTAGCCAAAATAGCTAATAAGCTAATCATTTTTGCACTTATCTGTTTGCAGTCAATCGCGTTAATGTCCGTACTCCGTTTCTTCGCACGCCGAGCCAGAACACAGCCTGTTAACATTGCCCTGGTCTAAAGACTTGGGCCTTTTCTTACATATCAGATAAGACAAATTTCAACTTCACAAATGTTAATTTACTTTTATTAAATTAAATTTGATTGTAAAAAAGAATTTGTGGAGAAAAAAAAGAGTCCTTGAAGTTCAATCTACACTGTATGACAGTGTACCTGTCAAAATGAATTAAAGAGAAGGAAAAATGTATACGGTATGCGCCTGTGAAAAATGACATAAGGGGTTTTGCAACAAAGTGTGGTATAGCCTTATGTTAAACTAAAGTCAAGCGTCGTGCCAGACAGTGTGTGACCCACCTCCATGATGAAGCACTTTTCGTGGGAGCCACCCGTCTCTGCAGAAAGCTCATACTTAAGGCTGCGGCGTTTCTCATTGAGTTCCATCACAGGGTTCTTCCCATGCTTAGTCAAGATAGGACCTTGGGTACTCTGTAGGAAGCAGACAGAAGGTTTCACACTACTGGCTGTTTCTAGTCTCCGAGAAAAACACAAAACTTTAAAAAAAAAGGCAGGAGGAAAATTATTTGTATGGAGAACAAATGTGGATAAACCAAATGAACTGATGTAGTTGATCTACAAGCTCACCACACCATTGTGGTGCGCCATCAGCTTGCAGATCAAGATATGTTCCGCAAAGAGTGTTGTTGAGGGTAAAAAGAGGGGCCTAGCATAGACCCCTGGAAGAGTCAGGAAGAGTGTAGTTAAAGAGGGGCCTAGCATAGACCCCTGGAAGAGTGTAGTTAAAGAGGGGCCTAGCATAGACCCCTGGAAGAGTCAGGAAGAGTGTAGTTAACGAGGGGTTGAAGTGGTTAAAGGTATATTCAGTGATTTCACTTATTTCAAATATCCCTTCTGTGTGTGCTGACCATATTCTTTGTCCCCATTTAACCCCTGGTCAAAAAACCTTAGGTTTCGTTTTTGGCCAGGTCTTCATCCAATCAGGATAGAGAGGGGACTTCGGGCCAATCATGATAGTGGGGGTGGGCCTTGGTGTGTGTGCTGTTGGTCTGTCGAATGTCCCCCCCTCCACTGTAGTGCGTGCATGTGCACATCTTGTTATCAGGGCGGACCGGGGTTTTTTCCAAATCACCCAAATCACTCAATGCTCCTACAAAAACAAATTGTGATGTGGGTAATTACATCGTCTGATGTAGTAGAGCCTGCCCCCGCTGCGTCTGCCTGGCCCTCCTCTGTCACGTCACCGGACTCCGATTTGGAATCTGACCCAGTAGGTAAGCCTAGTTCCTGCAAGACCTGTCAAAGACGGGAAGAGAAACTCATAAAAGTTAGGTTGAAATGTTTTGCACTGCAGTCACACATCCTACCTTCGACTTGCCTTGTTAGACTCGTCCTTATACAGTAGATGCCCCCCTTTAGTAAAAGTCGTCAGTTGGCAAGTCTCTAGACAGGTGCTCCACCAGAATGTTGCGTATTTAACATCAGCTAGAGTGGACAGTTACCAACAAGAATCTGTATGATGGAATACCACGGGTGAGCTAGTAAAATAGCAGCCAGGAGAATGAGACTAGCAAGATACTGCCCAAAGACAATTTGGTGCTGTGGGAACCAACCCACAGGCACCGGTCACGAGGACGTCCCACATTAACATACGTGGATGTACTCAAGAAAGACACAGGAGCACAAAGCACCAACGAGCTGGCCAGATGTATGGAGAACCGGGATGACTGGTTAGTGGTTACTGTTCAACCTGGAGCCTCCATTTTGGGCATGTCATCTTTTCTTTTTCAAAACTAGAAAAGTTCATGGTGTAACACATCAACAGGTGTTGTGAACTTGTGAGCGGATATTGTGGCAAAATGTGCAACTATGTAACATGAGGGGGTGTTATTGCCGTTTCAGCAAACTTCTGCTGCACTGGCTGGCACACACATCACAGAGGTACACAAAATTACATGATGTACATGTAGGCAATTTGGAACAGTCTCACAGTTAACTCTGCAGAAACCGCATGAAACAAACTTGCCTTGGTGGCTACATTAAGTTTGGCAGCTCTCTTAGAAGGCCCTGTAGACTCATACGTCTTCCCATTCAAATCCACAGCCATAGTGAAGACTGGTTCATGGACAGGTCCCGCCTGAGACAACAATCTGTACTCCAGACCAGGTTTGTACTGGTTCAGTCGCATCACGGCATTCATACCCAAGTCGTCTGACACTAAAGGAAAGACAAGAGACACAAAATGAGTGAGGGGAGCGTAGTGTGAGACAGGTCAACTGCAAACATGAAATTGATGTTTTGACAAAAACAAAATGTTAAGGGATTTGATAGCTACTACAAACCTGATTTCCTTTGAAAGCGGTGATGTTTCTGGAACTTGAGAAACTTTCTCTGCTTGCTGTTGAGTTGGCGGTCGTCTCCTTCCTCATCCACCTCAGTGTAGGTTCTCTTAGATGGCTGACTAAATGGCACGGAGGGTGCGATCTGGGCTGCATAAAAAAAGACAAGCTTTGAGAACAGATCCTATTACAACTGTAAAAGTGCTTCCTTAACATTGAAAGCAAACTAGCAAAGCAAGCTTCTTTTTAAATCAAATGCTCTAATGGGTTTGGATTATTATTATTATTATTATAGCATTGAATCTGGCTATGCAGCCAGCGACCAACCTCTAGTATATTATAATTACCTGTGCCAGCTTTGGCATTGGGCCCTCGAAATTTAGGAGGAACAAATTCCATTCCCAGCACTTTATACATCTGTCCAAATGCAGATAGCCTCAAGGCATGCTGAAATGAAACACATTAAAGTTAGGCACAATTCTTAGGCTCCCAACATGGTAACCTTGAGTTAGCCTCTCTTAGCAAGCCTCCCCTTACCTGAGCACTCGCTGTGATTTCTTCACGTTGCTGCGGAGTGAGATGGCCAATGGCGTCAGTCTTTTCTCTCTCACATGGATCTTTAAATCCAGCAGCGTCTATATGCACAGGGGGCGTGAATTATTAGACCAATGCTGCTCATGTCAATATCTTATGATTGACAACAGACGATTGAAAACCGAGCTAACGCTTACCTTCCATGAGCATTCCGGAAGCGACGCACTCTAAAACCCTGCGGAAGGTTTCGCCCGCTTCCATTGGTCGTTCAGATGTCACAACGGCCTTCTCAACCAGTAGATCGAGGGGCTACTCACAGGGAACCAGAGCAAAGAACACAGTTAACAACATATCCCAGGTCTCAGCATTTCTTTCAGAATGGGAAAATATCACCCTCTCACTGTCTGACAAAAGACTCAAAAGGCAACTAATGCTGCATACTTTGGGCTGTATTTTGCGTGTCTTAAGTACCAGGTCTTATTCCCTAACTTGAGTAAACGAAAGACCTGGAGGCGTGATCAATGCCATTTGGCTATTCTGAGTGGCCAAAGAGCATTGATCACGCCTCCAGGTCTTTAGTTTACTCAAGTTAGGGAACAAGACCTGGTACTTAAGACACGCAAAATACAGCCAACAGTGTCATAAATAAAGGACCTACCGGTATAACTATCGATTCACTACAAAAAAAGTTCCTGTTTTGTGTCTGTATAGGCATGGAACTAAACAAATCTGCTGTTAACAGACTAGCAGCGATGCATACACCTAACAACTAAAAAAATCACTGCCATTGTCAATACTAGTTGAGCAACAGTTTGCTTACCCATCCCGAGAGCGGAGCCCAGGTGGGAACACGTTTACACAAGTCCCTCATGATTCGGATCACGACGATAGCAGGCTTCAAGTCGTTGAGTTTGGCCTGGAAGACAAGCAGGAAGGAGCCCCTTCAGTTAGCAGTGGTGAATTAACAGAAGTGTCCCCTAAATGTACCGATGAATGATCTGTACATCCGAGGGGTCATAACGCTGGACCCAAACTACAATGTTTAATTCAGCTCTGTATGATTTAACAATCACTGAAATACACAAATGTAATTGACTAATATGTTTACTTAAATGATTAAATGTAATGTGTATATATATAGCCTGCCAACTGTGTTGTGTAACATAAAAGTAAAAGAAAAAACAAGTATGGTGGACCGTGTGGGTACAATATTCCTGAATGGCTTAGAGTATAATCTTACTTAATCTTCTTGAATCTTAAAGCACAATTAAACTTTGGTAGATGTTTGGTGTGTGTGTACCATGCCCATACAATAACATGACCAATGTCACCATGCCAGTGTCGTTGACAGTAAAACTTTAGTCACCTGAAATGTTCTAGCATTAGTCCAGTTTTAGTCGACTAAATGTCATACGATTTTAGTCAACTAAATCTACATTTGATTTAGTCGACTAAAATGTGTTTTGACAGGCCTTGATGTAGTTGTAATGGCAGATTTTACACTTTGGTTGCATGCTGAAAATAGCAGATCTACAAGCTCACAACGTGTCGCGCTGCAACGAGCTGTGAGCTTGTAGATCTGCTATTTTCAGCATGCAACCTATAGCATAAAACTAGATATCTTGTCCACAAGACCCTCCCTAACATTTTAGTCTAGTTTATTTTTACGAAATTCTTAGTCTTAGTTTTAGTCATCATATATTTGTTTTTATTTCATTTTAGTCAGTGGAAAAAGGTAGTCGACGAACATTTTTCGTCTTAGTTTTAGTCGACGAAAACAACACTGCACCATGCAATATACACCCGTCAGGAGAGTAGTTGAGAATACTGGATTAATCTTTAGTTTTTCTCCTCTTTTTTTATTAATTTTTTACTACTACTACTACAAAATATATCTTGCCGATATTTGTAGGTATATCATGGCAAGGCAGTTAGAAAATTGTTCTTGTTCAGAACAACCTAAACCACTACCAAAATGTAATTGTGGTGTTAAGTGTAAGTAGTTTACAGGTAGTTTAACAGAAGTTGAGACCAGTGTTAATTAAGGGCTATTAACACCAAGAACTATGACTATAATATATTGTTCAACATTGTCTTGCTTATAGTCGTGGTGTTAACCAGCGGCATAAGGTACTGTACTTAAAGTACAATTTTGGGGTATTTGTAGATTGAAATAATACTTTAAATACATTAACCACTTCAGCCCTATAAACATTTCAGCCATTTGGAAATAGCCGATACAAGCTGCACAATGCGTCACGATGCGAGATTGTAGATCTGCCATTTTCAAAAAGACTTTTATACATTTTATTCATTTGAAAACTGGTGAAACGGGGACATTCTACATGAGTACTTTTTACTCAAGTAAATTTTGAATTCCAGACATTTTTTGTGTTATAGTTTTTATCCCACGATTTTGTAACCCATTTTTTCACCCAGTGTCAATTATCTAATGAAATCATGGGCTCTACACTCCCTCTGCCAATCTGGGGAGAGCAATGGACTGACCTCATGCTTCCTTCAATGCATGAGGAGTCAAAGCCACTTCTTTTCACCCGACAGGGGGGAGTTTCCCCTGTTCGACGTAGCGCGTGGAAGGAACACGTTATTCCAACCAGTTCCTTTCCCCTCCATCAGGCGCCCCGGATGGCCAGGGGGAGGCAGTTTAGAAACCAGGATTACTGCATGTTTTTTTTGTGAGGGTACCTACCCTAGGGGACATGGGGAGAACATGCAAACTCCACAGAGAAAAGCCCTTTCCCCAAACCCGCCTCGGGTATGGGCACTGATGAACACGCCCACAGCATCCCCAGCGGGAATCGAACCCAGGACCTTCTAGCTGTGAGGCGAGAGCACTTCACTCGCGACTGTGCCACCGTAAGAATTGAAACTTTTACTTACAGAGTAAAGTTAACTGTCATCCACTTGACTTCTATAACTATACATAGTTACAGTGCTTGGTGTGAACAGCCCCGTTACTCAAATTATGATATATAGGATATTTTAAGCTAGGGCAGTTATCAGGAATATTGCATTCACTGACAGCCGGAGACTCTGGGACACTACTACACTATCCCATTAACTACATGCTGCTGTCCACACCAATGATTTGTCTGAACGAATTGATACAAAACAGTGGTATGGATGAGCAGAACTGTCATTTGGAAATTGTAAGGACGGAATAGATGAGCAATAGTTGAGAGGGCAGAGTTTGTGCGTAAATGCAAGGAAAATTTAGGGTTGCACGAATTATCGGAGGTCCATATATTATCCTAAAATAAATGGGAAAATTTAATTACCGTTCCTAAAGTGGAATTTCAACCAATCCAATATCCGATAATATGGCACCTTAGAGGGACCTTTTTTTTTTCTTTTATAAAAAACAATCTCATTTCATAGCTATGAAGAAAAGTATGATGATTATCTTCAGAAGGACTTTCATTACCCTCCTTACACAAACTCTGGATTACAGTGTGAATTTGTTTTAAAATGCAAAAAATGTGAAATGATCCGTTATCACCGTTTGTATTTGCCACAAGAAAGCAGATCATTATCGGTTATCGGACCAGAAATTCCATATCGGTGCATCCCTAAAAAAAACTGAGATCATTGAGGACTCAACCTTATATGCAAGTAAGGACGGGGTGCAAACCTGGAACCACTTGGCGTGGCGGAGAGACGCCAAGGCAGTTAGGCAATTCTGCCTGTCCAGAACATCCGGCGGATCGTTGTCTGTTTGCGTTTCTATTGACGAGGTGAGGTAAGAAGACAAGGTACAGTTTGACCAAGGGGGTTGGTTCTGTCTGGCAGCTGAGGGAGTAGCAGCGTTACCCAAGGCACCAACAATGGCAAGGAAAGGGGAGAGGGCGGGGGAGTCCCAATAGGAATTATCCCATGGCCCCCCAAATGTGCCTGCAGGTCTTTCATAAGACTCAAGATACTTTTTTACTGTTTGAGAAGGTGAGTGTTTACATTTAAGGAGATTAATTTATTTAAATGATAGTTTAGTGTTGTGTCGTTATCCCAGTGATGCTACTATGCTCTTTGTGTGCTACGATAACCTCCCCTTTCCTCGACCGCTAGGCTTGGGTTTGCTGTTTAGCCCGCTTCTGAGACAGTGTGTCCAGTTGGTCAAAGGTCCAGCGTCCCTAAAAAACTTAACACACGAGAAGGCTTAGTGATGGGGAAAAAGAAATAATGATTTGGAATAACAATCATTTGTAAATTAGCATTTGAAGAATATAGAAGTCTGCTCCACACTGCAGCAAAACTGATATTTTCCCCTGACATACATCTGGCTACGATCCAAGCAAAGGCTTAGACTTGGCCTCTTGAAACTTTGAAATAGCTTAACTGGCTTGATCATCTTCTTCCTGATACAAGAGAGAGCTTACTCCAACTTCTGATGCTCAAACCAGTGCATATGTCACCAACACTCATACAGACGGACGGACAGACAGACAGACAGACAGACAGACAGACAGACACTGACTTAGTTAGACCCTGTGGTTCATTTTTGATTCGATTTTAACTTGGGAGAACCAAACAGAACATCATTCTTAACGGATCAGTTTTGCTGCAGTTAAAGCAATACGTACAACTTCTGCATAAAACACATGCACTGCGCGCTTTAACTTGGAACTCTTCAACGCCTTCACTTTATACCTGAATAGTACAATATATCAGGAACAAGGAAAGTCTCGCTATGCTTCTGCCATTATCAACAAATACATTTATACAAAGCATTAACGACCACAGAAGCATTGTGCGCTAGTTACCGCCATCTTGTTAAAAAACACGACGCCAGAACTCTGGAGTGAGTGAAGAATCAACATTCATTGGTTGTTCACCGGATCACAGAATTGAAGTTTGCGCTCACAGAGCACATGTGCATATCTGTGGCGTAGCACAGGGCCTGCTTTAGGAGGAGAACACACATGATTAAGTAGATCTGCAACACAGCCTGCCAGCCTGGCAGGGTAGGCTGGTGATAACTGGTGATTGGTTGGAGACCCGGGCCGAGCTGCATACCTTCTCCTTCTTTCTCAACCAGCTTTCGGACCAGAGGGGAAGTCAGGTGGATGGTGAGCGTCAGGACTTTCTCTTTGGTGCTCATGACGACGATAGCTGCGTCCTCCGGCTTCTCGATTATTTCATATTTGTCCTCCGTAACCACCTATTTCAAGAATACATCAAAGAACGAGTTAGGATGGTTACTGTGGATGTTGGGGTTTTTTCCATCTCTAAATACTTATATATATCTAGGCGTCTATTGTTCGAGGAGTAACAAGAGACAAGACTTGGCAGAGATTAATGCCAGAGAGAGAGAGAGAGAGAACAATACTACAACATACCGGTATCTGTGCAGTTAGCATTTCAGCCACTCGTTTGAGAAGAGCAACGGTAGGCTTGCAGGCACATAGGAGCACCAGCTCCAGGTCCGTGTCCCCCTTCAGCAGCAAGCCCTTGGCCACCAGGCCCACTCTCATCACCCCACGAAGGACTCCGACTGGCAGTGTTGGCTCAGCGCTACAAATGGAATGACGATAATTTAGCTTCATAAAGAACCAAACCACAAAAATGTACAGAATAGATGTGCTGTACAGTAGGTGTTCAGTTGATTCTGGAATTCTAGTTCTCAGCACACTCCAATATGTGCAATTTTTTTATTTGTTTCTGGCAAGCTTTTGGTCATATATGACCGAAACCTTGCATTATCCGTTCTTTTCTTCCTTTTTTTCCCCAGCTTGTTTGCAAACATGGCTGATGAGAAACCAGACCTGAAGGAGATCTCTGGCTTTGACAAGAACCAATTGAAGAAGACAGAGACGCTAGACAAAAATGTCTTGCCCATCAAAGAAGTCACTGAACACTGAACAGGAGAAGAGCCAGGCAGCATGATGAAGACATCCGCTATACAGTTGGCGACCATTGGCTTTTTTCCATTTGTGTGTGGAGGCTGCCTTTTGTTGAATTAGTTTTCCTTTTGGCTGCAGCACCTCACCCAAGTCAACCTGTTTTTTTCCACTTTTCTGTCTAACAAATTAAATAATAAAAACTGCATCACTTCTCTCTCACTATTTGTGAAGTGGTTTGCAAACAGGCCGTGGGGCCAGATGACGCTATCTCCGTCTGTCCAAATTGAGCGCCTCGGACATCGAACATCTCACCCTTCTGCTGCCTCCGGGGTTTCTTTCGCAGAGGCTTCTTCATCAAGCATGTCAGAGATGGTCTTGAGGGCACATTCCACATGGGAGATGATCGTCTGCACTGCCTCCAGCTCGTCCGGGGTAGGGTACACCAGTGAGTGTTTGGACATCAAGTGGCGGTCGTATGGTCGCAAGGGCGCACGAGGGACCTTTAAAAGGGAGACAGACGGTAGGTGGTGTGTAAGTAATGATGATGAGGATGTAAAATGAAAATAATTTAAAATAAAATGGAGGTGATGGTTGTTTAACCCATTTAGGCCTGACGTCAAAATTTAAAAAATGTCTTTTAAGTTCTAAATGCTGACAGTTTTCTGAAATACCTAAGTATGTTTCCGACTGTATCAGTGGTTCTCAATATTTCATGTCAAGGACCCAAAAAATGATATGTAATCTGCCACTGACCACCATCTGAAAATATGTTATTCCAGGAACCCCTCAGAAGCAATGATTTGAGTTAAAAACGTTTGCTCTGAAAGAATATAATTCAAAGATTTGTGCCACATTTTCACGATTTTTCAAAAATAGCAGACCTATGAGCTTGTAGATCTGCTATTTTTCAATAGCTAAAGCATAACATAATGCTTAAGACACCAAAAGGGGTTCCCGCCCAAAATGGGTTAAGTCAAACAATGGCAGTGGCCTATAAATGCAATTTGAAACGAGGTGGGATTTGTCAAATTTTTATTCTTTCAGACAGTGTCAATGCAACTTTTTCTGCGTATGTCCAAGTGGGATTAAAATAATACGTCTCAAACAAAGTATAAAAAGAACAGAGAAGTGTCTAACTGGAAAGCAGAACATGTGAATGGCTTCAACTGTCTCGGGAGGTGGAAATGAGGAAACAAAGCAACCAAACAACCAAAACAGCAGCAATTCATTAAAGAGAGATGCAACTAAAGTACAAACCTGAGCCTCCTGTTCAATGGCAGCCATGTAGTCGTGGTAATTCCTCAGCTCCTCCTCATAGCATAGACAGTCGTACCAGTAACGTAGATCCTCATATCTAAAGAAGATTATGAATTGAGAACAGTTAATGACAGTAGCTCCAAATACTGTACAGTGTATTCCTAATTCCTACTAGTGACACAATAATAATCTCATGGGAAATAGTTGGGGGTTATTTGGACATATAGAATGGATTAGTACATAGTAGTTGCCGGCAGTGTGAATGCTGATTGGTTGCATTAGTAAACATTCGTTATGGTGTACCTGTCAAAGTCATGTGGAAGGAGGCGGTGTCCGTCTTGTATAAGGCTGTCCCAGTACAAGAGCTCCTCGTAGGCTTGTCGCTCATCCCAAATATGCATCGGTGGTCCTCTCTCTGGATCCATGACTCACACTGGAAACAAATCATGATCACACTCACACAGTATTACATTAAGCTTCCCCCCACCCCTAAAATAGCCAATGTAAATAGATCTGCTTTTCTTTTCTTTCTGGGAGGGTTAAAAATTAAAAAGGGTATCTTTGAAAAACAAAGAAAAGTCAGACACCAAAATGTTGCTCTTTATTAGATTGACGTTTCAGTCGATTAGACCTTCATCAGGACAAAAATAAAATGTGTCGTTTTATTGAAAATCTTTGCCTATAATGACACACATGGTCAACTACAGGGTGAAGTAGCACTAAGCGCAAATTATTTGACAGTTTGCAGAAAAGGACACAGGGAAGTACAGTTCAATACAAGGTCTGCTGAGCCTGAGAGGATTTAAAACCCAAGAATTCACCAGGCTGAGGCTTGTCTCCATTGGGTTCCATCATATTCAATTAATCTGAATTTAATTTACTGTCAGGCCTGGCTATTCTTTAATCGACTGGATTCGATACACCACCAAGTACCCATGTACCTGTCTAAATACTTCCTTAATGTCAACGACGTCTACACCCACAACAACAGAGGGAGTTCAACAAACCATGTGCAACCCAGATTCGGCACAAACAAGGGATTAAATTCATTTCGCTCCTACGCCACCAAAATGTGGAACGCCCTACCAACAGTCATGAAGACATGCGAATCCCTTGACTCCTTCAAAAGCTGCTCTCAAAGGGCACCTAAGGACGGATGCAATTCTAAACTGGCCCCTGTAAAATCTGAATCGCCCACCCGCCCCCTTTTTCCCCTCACTGTATATGTTATTTTCCCGTTATTTACCCCCTATGATGAGTAGTGTATATTTGTAGTCTCTAAATGTTATGATGAATTGAACATGGTGGACCCTGTTGTAAACAAGTGTAATGCTTTATGGTGTCGTCCACAGATAACAGTCTTGTATTGAGTTGTGCTTGAAATGTACTCTCCAAAACGAATTAATTAATTCTTCAATCAAATCAATCAAAATTTAACTGGGGACAGTTTCGAATTGCAGCCAAGCCAACCACCCGGCGTTAAGTGCTCTTTGAGATTGAGCGGCTCTAGCCTAAAATGTAGACTCTCGTAGATGTATTTACTATTTATCGATTGTGACAAAAATGTCAGAATCGATTAATACATCTACGAGTCTAAATTTTAGGCTAGAGCGTCTACGTGACCAACAGGTCCGTAACAACAACACGCGTGCCAAAACCAAAACAAACGTCCATGTTATCGTAAAGAAAATAACAAGTGTGGTTTCAATGAATTTTATTGGGTTTTACAAACTGTTAGAAGTATTCAATCATTAAGTATTTTAGGAGCTGCTAAACACAACGTCTTTCTGGTTATTTGTTGTGTTTACGAAACGGATCGCCAGTTCAGTTCGCACGAACTAACACACAACACCGGAACTCTACTTTCGATAAAGGGCCGCTGCTGGGCGTTATTATTATTATAATCCATGTAAAAAAAAAACACAGTATATATGTAATAATGTACATATTTCTACTGACGTTGTCCTAGTCGCGGAACACAATAACACCTTCCACGGGTAAAGCCATGCGATACATTGGCTATAGTTTACACATTTTATTTATTTAGATGCTAGTGGGACTGGCTAGTAACTAGCCTAGCAGGGTAGCTAGCTAGCTAGCTTAGCTTAGCGGGCTAGCTAAAGTCACAGACAGTGATAGGTTAAATGTGTGCAGGAATAAACACGACCACGTATATCACACTGTATTATATGCATGGTACATTGGATGCACACTGAAAACACCTCCTATATATACATTATACACATCATACATACATGTAAACAAATACACAAAGCCCTACCTTTCACTGATCCTATAATTGGAAGCTCGCTTAAGCTAACTTAGCTAAACTAGCCATTACCGTGCGCCCGCCGTCGCACAAAGACGACGTAATACACGGTGTTGCCATGTATCGTGAGAGACATACGCGGGTCTAGGACAGTGGTTCCCAAAGTGTGGTCCGGGGACCCCCAGGGGTCCTTGAGGGAGTTCCAGGGGGTCCCCACAGCTAAATTATAGTTTGGAACCAGGCAAATGGACCTTTATGGGTCTGTAACTCAACATTGATTTTACAATATAAATTGGGGGTCCTAGACATAGGAATGCCATTAAATCATAGGGGTCCGTAGACTAATTGCATGTCAAACTGGGGGTCTTTGGAATTAAACGGGTTGAGAATCACTGCTAGAGAAATCTTCTCTTATGGGGGTCCCTGGCATATCTTTTAAATGGGGGTCCGCAGGGTAATTCATGTAAATTTGGGCATTTTGGGGGTCCTTATGAAAACGTTTGGGAACCACTGTTGGTAGGCCTATAGGAAAATAAGTGACTACGCCACATGAGTCATGAGCACTTTATTGGCAATTTGATAGCACATCTGCTATTTTCATCAAAAATGTAATATTTGGAATATATTTGGAACATTCCAATAACACATAGGGAGGGGATCACATGTGTACAGTACACCATATTTGAATGAAATTTTGAGAACCACTGGTTTAAATAACAATTAAAAAAAAATGGAAGCAAGCCTAGGGTTAGCATTAGCAACTACACTTTAGAAACAAACACCACAAAATACCAATATTACCAATATTTACAAGCTTCATTACAGGAAAAATAAGCCCAAAGTAGGTTATAATAAGCCGAGTCGACAAGGCAACACTAGTAGCCTACTGTCAGCATTGCGTTTTATGAAAATTACTTTTTAGTATTTTTTGTGGGATGATGCCTTAATGAAATTTTGTCGCACTATATATTACCTATTAAAATGCCTTGGTGGGGAACGAAAGATGCAATTATACATGAATAACGTGCCCTACTCGTCCCCATGAAGCTAATTGGTGCCATCTAGCGGGGGAAAAGGCTATGGGAAAAGGACATGGCTCTGATGGCTGGCTCCTCTACTAAAAAACCCAATAAAGCATACTCGGCTTGTATCCACTGGGGTCGTCTCGTCATCATATTCAATTCATAATGTTCACCCTTGTAACTCATTTGGATGTTCTGTGATGTGATCTGACTGTCTTACTTAATGATTTTAATCGTGGTGTTATGTTACTAGTGTAGCTTGATTTAATCTCTCAAGTGCTTGTCTGGACCATAGACTGTAAAAAAGGTCTGGACACATGTATGGTTGGTTCCCATTATTATGCATAATGCAGGATATATCCTCCTCATATATCCTGCGTATATTGTTTAATGTTTACTCTGTTTAAAATATATTTTCCCCATTGAAATATTTCATATTCTCATAAAGGTTAATTTAAGATAATGTGTAGCAATGTAGATCAAAGAAAAATAAGATCAATGCCACTTTAATACGTTTTATTTTTTATTATAGGTTCTGAAAATAAAGTAGGTTTTAGATCAGCCCATCAAGGCGCGATGTGGACAAAACACAAATCTCTATAACTATCTGATACTATGGCTATTATCAACTCATTTCACAGGCATAGGGCCGATTCATACTCCTGTTTCGGCGCTGTAGTGCCTCGGCTCGTCAGAAAATTTCAGTAGCACCGAAGAGCCGACTTTAGGACGGTACCCGCCCCCCCGAACCTCAAATGACGTCAAATTGTAGGCTCTACAGCGCCGAACCGACTTTTATTCGGCTCTAAAATAGGAGTATGAATCGACCCTTAGAAGTCAAAAGTCAACGTTGTTTGGATGACAGACGTTCTTCGTTGGATAATAGTGAACTTCACGATATTACTAATTACAGTAATACACAACGCTGAGTAAGGCCCATATTGCCGAAACACGTCCGTTGTCTGTTCGTCAGAGGTAAATAAACCATGTGAAAAGGACATTTATTGTGTGCTTCCTTCTTTACATACAGTAATAGCACAAAGATACAGTGTACTGTATAGCAAAGGTTTTATAGAAGCCTGTACATTGTTTGCTAATTTCACCACGGAGTGTTCTCACTCCTGTGTGCATTGATTCAAGCAATTTGAAAGATTTCAAATGGTTAAAAGTTGTCAAAGTTCATGTTATTTAACATGTTAAGTTAACTCCGAGCCTATGCTAATGCTGCGTAAACGCTGAGGGACATCATAGGACGGCACGGTGAGGAACGACATCACTCCATCGATGGGGGGATTGACGAGGGACGGCGCCACTCTACCGTTGTTGATACTTGGCTGGGAGCTGAAGAGCTCTTGAGCGGAGCAGGCGGTGGGACGCGGCAGAAGTGCGGAGGGGTTAAGGGTAGTGGAGGGAGTGGAGTGGTTCCTGGAGGGCTGAAGGGGTGGAGGAAGCAGTGACACCGATGTTTGGATGTCTCCACCTCTCCGCTCTGCTTTCCACACTTCCTCCCTTGTTTCTCCTTCTATAAAAACCCTCTCCTCCACTTCCACTTCCCCGTCTCCTTGCGTTTGCTTCCCATGGTTCGAGTCCGGTTCGCCAGCATTCCTCTCCTGCGGGGCAACAAACTGAATCTCCAGGAGAGGCGTTCTGGTGCTGAAGCTGCACACAGTGCTATCAGTGTCCTGGCCCAGACCTGAGGGCAGGGACCCCCCTTTACCTATCTTTCCACTTTCTTCATCGTCGTCGTCGTCACTGCTGGGCGGGTCAATGCTGGGAGAGTGGCGTAGCCTCTGGAGCTGGGCGGACGTGCGTCGGAGAGCCCCTCCCATGAGGCCAGTGGGGGAGGGGGCCGCGTTGAGAAGGCGGTTGAAAAGAGCCATGTTGGGGTGACGGCTGGCCGACTCTTCCTGGTTCTCGTCAATGTCTGCCAGAGGCTGGAACTGCATCTCTTCTTTGGGAATTCTGGTACAAAATGGTTTACACCAGGTGCAGTGATAAATTAGTAAGTGGGGAAATGATTAACTCATTACGGGGTGAGTAGGTAGCCTAAGGTGACTAAAGTGTAACAAAAATACTATTAGGTGTAGTTTGTTTTATTGATAATACAATTAGTACCCAAAAGTTAAAACCACTTCAAAATGAACAGGGAACATTTTATTAACTTAAAAAGGTGCACAAGCTTTTCTATCTGTTTCAAGAAAGAAAACGTGGATGATAAACAGACCACTGTAACATTTAAAGGCTCGATACAGGTTTACAAGTTTTTGTTTTATTTACAATTGGCAAGCAGCAGCAAAATAATTTACCATCTTTTTTGCTACAGTAGTTTATGGAGGAAAAGTCCAGACTTACGCCATGTCAAAGGTGGATCCCTGGAAGGACGGTTTGCGGAGGACAAACAAAGTAGCAGCAGTGTACGGCGGTCTGGGGTTGGAGTCGTTCCAGTAACGATCTCTCTCTATAATAGGCAGATCCCCATACATCTCATCCACTGCCATCATGGACACCTGAGGAATGAAACACAGAATCACATCATTTTACATTCATGTACAAAACACTCAAATGTATGGAAAAGATGGTTTTGGGTTCAGGCGACCCATTCAAATATATTTAAAAAGTAGGAATTTCCACATGTTCAAATTAATTCAGTGACAGATTAGAATAATTGGTGACTAAAATGATTGATTGAAAATGCCAGTGGCAAAGGTTTTGGCATGAACAGTGGAGGAACCTGGAAGTTCCTGTCTATCAGCCAATTTGTCTCAAAGTCATCGTCATCTTCTCCGAAAGGGTTGATCAACTGCTCTGCAACCTTCGGGACACAATAACAAGAACCAATTAGAATGTCTCCCTTCGCATAGTGCCTCAAAGAAAATACAAACAATACGAAATGTAATCTGTCTGACCTTGAGCCACCCAGCATAGAAGAAGAACTGCAGCAGGGTGAAGATGGGCACATAGAGGTCGAGGTCATGACCCGGATAGCCTTGGCTTGGGTCCAGGAACTGGCGACCAATCAGACACACCAGGAAGAAACTGTACACTGCCAATGACACCACCTGGGGGAGGGGGGCGGGCGGAGAGAATGAGGAATGAATTGGGAGGGGAGCATACGTTGGTTAAACATACTAACAGTCCGACAGGCATTATTAGTCTGACAACACCGTCGCCCCTGATATGTGTGGCCGGTTACAACTAATATGTGGCGGGTTAAAACTCACCCGTGGCTTCCGACATGCGTGGCAGGTTAAAACTAACCCGTGGCAGGTAAAACGATCCCGTGGCTTCCTGTGAGGTTATGTTTAGGTTTGGGTTTTTGGGTAGGGTGTCAGGCTAATGCTTGTCGGACTGTTTAGTACCTCAGACCAAACACATGCAAACGAATTGGGAATTGAATATAAAAAAATATGTTCATAGGTTGAGGAAACGTGCAAAGAGACTTCAGTAAAGTCCTTCAGAATAGATAACATGTCCAATTATAAGATTCCAGTGATGGATTAGAGGTGAATAGCAGAAGACAGGTAGGTTTACCTGTGTGTAGACCAGGGGCACGCTGATCATGTCATAATGGAACAACATGCTGCAGTTCCCCCTGAAGGCATTCAGCTCCTGTTGACAGACAGATTTAACCGAACCCATTTAACCCCTGCTCATTTTGTTAGGGTACGATTAGGCTCAGGGTAGAAGACAGAGTACAGCAACTTGCAACTTGTTTAAATTTGTTCTCCTGCTTTGCCACCGAAATGTGGAATGTCCTACCAACAGTCATAAAGAAGTGTGAATCTCTTTCAAAACCGCTCTAAAAGAGCACTTACGTGTGGCTGCAATTCATAACTTGCTCAGGTATACCGTAGTTTAATTAAAAACTTTGACTGGGTGATTAGCAGATGACCTCTAGGCTCTACTCAATCAGCTGTGCGTGGTGGATGCATGCGTTGGCGTGTGTGTCCGTGTGTGTGTCCGTGCGTGTGTGCATGTGTATGTGTGTGTATGTGTGTGTGTGTGTGTATGTGTGTGTGTGTGTGTGTGTGTGTGTGTGAGTGTGTGTGTAGTGCAGGACCTCCAGCAGTAGTTTGAGTGTGCTGTCGTCTTTGATCCTGCCCTCACAGCGGGCTGCAGCCGCCAGGTTGGTGAACCACACACAGGGGATCCAGTACTTGTTGTAGGGACACTGGAGACCTTCAAACTTCTTGCGCTCCTCTCTCGTCATGAACCCTTTTTTTTTCACAGTGGAAACCAATCAATGCCATTGTGTAGATAGAATACTGAATATCTTTCTCAACTAACCCCTTATTAACAGTAAAATGGTTAAAAAGGGGTTGCTGCTAACAGGCATAATTAGTGTAGTGATGAATCATGAATATATGATGCATTTCAAAGACCTATTAAACTATTATCAGTCAAAATCATTGTTCTAAATCTACACACATTCTCTTCTAACGTAATATATGCTGTGATTCTATATAAACTTGATGCTAGATTATGCCATTAACCATAGGCCTGTGGTTGAGTAATAATTTTGTAATGAACGATGCACTTGATTTTACTAAGAAATCCAAATATAATAAAATTATTAATACATTTGTTGAATTGGTGGATAATTCTAAATGAATACTAACATTACACATAAGCAGCCAGACCATCAGAATGCCCTATCATCCATTAATGTAAACTTTAGGTATTCACACGCCAAACCAGCCAGGCTGAAGCTTACAGCAGTATCTGTCATACAACTTCCCAATTCCCATTCTCTCTTCTCTGCTCCAGCCAACTTGTCATTTACTTTGCTCCTTTATTGTATCGTAAGTAGATTTAATGGGTCTTAGATTTGTTTCTGTAACAGATGTCCATCGAGGGCATGATTTGAATTATGTTATATTACTCGAAGCAAAACAAAAGGCATCGAATTCTCTGAGTGACATCTACGATTCACATACTCACATCTGATCTGATCATCTGATCTGATCAGCACACGCACTCACGCACACAGTACATAACATAAACCCTCACACATGATTTAATCTGCCCTCTTACTCAGTCCACATAATGCAGTTTAATTGTTGATAGTTGCAGCTCCATTACAAGCAGTTTACAATACAAAACCTTGCTGAAGCCTAGTTCATGTCCAGAACCTAGCTGAAGCCTAGTTCATGTCCAGAACCTAGCTGAAGCCTAGTTCATGTCCAGAACCTAGCTGAAGCCTAGTTCATGTCCAGAACCTAGCTGAAGCCTAGTTCATGTCCAGAACCTTGCTGATGTCTCGATCACACCTCATTGATGCAGGCAGGCCAAAATAAAAGTGTTATCATCACTTCCTTTCTCTCTGTAACTCGTGTAAACATGTATGCCAGGATGGAAGAAGCATTTGTCATCTTCAGATTTAATGGACTCATAACTAGCATCTTTCTGCATGCTGCTGGCCAGCTTATCACAAACGGCATGCTTGTTATCCAACAGCTAAATGGCCATTGCGGTACCATTATGTTCTCTTGTCAATTTCAGCTTTTTCCTTTCCTTCTCTAACTCACTTGTCCTTCTCTAGCTCACTTGTCATTTGTATAGATCTGCTATTCTTTCACCAGTTCGGGTCCTGCATGGGCAAACGTCTCCACCTGAAAGGTTTGGGAAATGGGAACCAACCACTGCTTGTTTAAGACCAGTGGTTTTCAACCTTTTACATATCAAGGTCCATTATTTATTCAGCATTTGAGCCACGGACCATCATTTGATGCGATTTAGACTCTCCCAAAACTAAAGAATATTTTGTTATCGTTGGATAAGATTTTGTCCATAATTCCATGCTGTATTCATGTTGGTACCATTAGGAGAGATAACAGGCAAACATTGGTCAAAATAACAATTATTATGCTTTCTCGAAATTGTGTAGACTCCTTGTAAATTAAGTAATGTAGATGTTTAACAATAATGTAACTCTTGAGAGCGTAAAATGGACCCGGAAGGGTCCATTTGGTTCCATTTTACACTCAAGAGTTAAAGATCTAAAAGGGTCCATTCGGTTACCAACTTTCCATCATTTAGCCGGGGACCACCTGGAATCACCTCAAGGATCACTGCATGGTGGTACCCGGGCCACTGGTAAATTGAAAACCACTGCTTGTTTCTAGGCCACCAACTCACCAGCTTCCACCACGTGGTCCACGGTGGGGAAACGCTTGAAGACGGCGGTGCTCACGGAGCGCAGGATGAGCAGGGCCGACAGGCTGGCGTAGCGCATCAGGGTGCGTCGCAGCAGCCGCCCTCGCTCGTCCGGCCCCTGCAGACCGCCCGACAGGGCACACATCAGCCTGTCGGGCAGAGGGATGCAGGTGTACTGACTCCACCAGCGGTTCACCACCAGGGTCACGTAGAAACCTGTGGAGCAACAAACACCGGAAAATGGTTAGATCCACTGAACAACCATGCTATTACTGTATGTCCCCAATGTAGTGGTGGAAAGTAACTAACTAAACTAAGTACTGTACATAAGTACAATTTTGAGGTATTTGTACTTTACTCGAGTATTTCAAATTTCCAATGCTTTTACTTAATTACTATACACAGTTTAGTTACTAGTTACGTTGTAGATTTTGATTGTTATTACAAAACATACATTAACCACTTCAGCCCTATATACATTTCGGCCATTTGAAAATAGCTCTGATCTAAAATAGCTAATCTATAAGCTCATAGTTCGCCGCAATGCGACACATTGTGAGCTTGTAGATCTGCTATTTCCAAAAGATTTTTAACTTGAAAATGGAACATTCTGTATAATGAGTACTTAACATTTTGTATAATGAGTACTTTAACATTTTGGGTATTTCTAAAATGCAGTATTGATACTTTTACTGTTTCACTTAAGTAAAACATTTGAGTAGTCCTACTTTTTCCACCACTGATTCCAAGCTTCAGAGTGAAAGCATTCAATTTACCGAGTACAAATGACATGGGGATGAGACTGGCGTAGTTGTTGCAATAGATCGCCAGTTTTTCAAAATACCTCTTCTGGTCATCATAGAGCAGAAATCTAAAAGTAACAAAACAAACGACAGATTTAATTAAGTGACGTTATTTCTTTTTTTTTAACATCAACCTAAAATGATGCCGAATAATACAGACTTACCTGTAAGTAACACTGATTGCGGTATACATAGCAAAGAAAGCCAGGACCTCCTTGTACAGGACCTTGTAGATGCTCCCCTTCCAGGCCAGAAGCAGCTTGGAGAATCCACAGAAGCGGGCATTCGCAACTCTGGCCGTGTAGGTGACAGTCATTTGGTGACATAGAGGTTACGTCTTCTCAAGTAATGCTATGTAAAAGGAAGAATGGATTTGTGAATTACACAAGACGTCTTGTACACGAGTAAAATATATCCAAAGTGGGATTCGCATCCACTTGAAGACTGGGATTTGATTCCTCCTCAGTGCAGCCATTCATCTTTATGTCAGTAGGCATCAGCCATCAAGGCTCCGCAACCATGCTTGAGTCCTAATATGAAATATGTACGACCTGCACTGTCTGGTACTGACTTTTGACACCTGCATGAACTCTTCCATGTGGATAATGTGGTTGATCATGTGGATTATGCGGTTGATTTAGTCTTGCACTGACATTCTGCACCTTAATCCTATGTACAACGCATTGACTTTTGTCTTTTTTTTGTCTAGCACCTTAACTAACGTCAAACTAACAGAAGTATACATAATGCGCAGAATCTGCTCCTTTGCTCACGCATCTCTATATCTTATCTCAGGTTTATGTGTTAAATACGTATGTAGATTTTGACTTTTTTTTCTTGTCTTCTTGATCTCCTTTCTTCTTACTTCTTCCCTTTCTTTTTTCTATGATAAAAAAATGTTACGATGGAATGACGCACAAAAACCAATGTCACCCACATTTCTACTTTGTAAATCTGTGATGTGACAATAAAGCTGATTCTGCCACACTTGCACTAGGAATCGGATGTACATCATAACTTTGACAGATGCATTCGTATATTGTCATTGCTGATAATCTATACTTACATGAAGTTATATATTCATTGTTGATATACTATAGGCTATATTTATCCCTATACATTGATATACAGTGGATAAATCCATAGTAATAAATATATCCACCCATATACTCACTATTCATTAGTGATGGATGTAGCATATATTCATCCATGTCACTGATGAGATTTAGAGATCCAGTGCCAGTATAGCCCTCAGCCTCTCACACGTGAGTGACATGACACTAGAAATTAAATCAATTTGTATTGAAAAGACATACTTACCTAATTGGTTTCTTCTTCTTCTCTTGGTATAGCCTGGATCCTTTTGAGTGATTTGATGATACTAGTAGTAGTGAAAGTTAGAAAGTCTCATCGCCTCATTGGGAGCCACCACTGGCTACGTGAATTTAATTCATTATGCCGCAGTGTTTGTTTGGCAGTGTTTTAAATACCGGTAACTGGTCTGGATACTGTTGTCGTCACAGACAGTACTGTAAAATGTGACTCAGTAGGTCGGCTACATAGCAGTAATAATAACAACTGAAGCTTCACCGGTGCGTTCAGTGGTCAGAGGAGCGCCCCGGGGTAAATCCCCCAAACGAGGAGGAGGAGCTCGTTAGCGCAGCCCCCGACCGAGAGAGAACAGGACTCGGCACAGCGCGCTTCAACCCGCTGATGGACTGCAAGCGACAAGCCCGCCTCGCCTCCTCCACGACAGACCCGGTCCACTGGAGCTAATGTATAAGAGGTCCAAAAGTAACATGCAGTCAGTGAGTGCAGCATTACGAAACTGAGACGCACAAAAAATAGTTTTAACTGGGACATTAGATTTGGTCACGCAGGGGCAAATGAGTTGAGAACTTTATTTAGTTTGTGTTTTTTCTCCCAAAAATGTGATGTTCATGAAATTAGAAGTACAATGTTTTCCAGGTATAAAGAAAAATAAATCTGTTGCAAACCTACCGTCTCATAAAGGACAGACAGGGTACATTGTAGAACCTTATGTGAAGTAAAAATTTAAACAAAAGATGATCTCTCCGTGCACAAATACAGTCACTAAATCATCACTGGAGGTGATGGTATATAGAGGAAAAGAGATACGGTGTTCTGTGAATTTCATGAAATTGAAAGAGGTTAACTTTGTCTTATTGCCCTAAATATGGGTGCAGGACACCAAAATAATCAATGGCCATCATGTCCATGGCATAAGTTTGAGCGAACATTGGCTGGTAAATAGCCATGATTGTTCTTGTTAAACAGTAACTCTAGCCTAAACTACTTTTTAATGGCTTCAAATGCTTTCCGCAATCCGCCTGTTGATTGTTGTACAATTAGAGGCAGAGCCGAGTTACCCCACAGGAGACTGGATGGATGGTGCGTTTACTGGTCCTGAATTGTAAGGTCAAAGGTTAAGTGCTGCAAAGTCAGGCAATCAGGAACCGTCAAAGCGAATCTGTGAGTTGGCTATTATTTCCAGGGGATGTTATGCGTGTGTACTGGGTACCCAAAATGTTTTTGAGCGCAGGCATGTGTGCGAAATGTATTTTTACACCCGCTTAATGCTTACCTCCTTGGATATGGGCAAGTCTCTAAATCAGTGGTTTTCACTTTTCAACCAGTGGTCCTTGAGGTTCCAGGTGGTCCCCAGCTAAATGGAGTCTACCAAATGGACCCTTATTAGATCTTGATTGTAAGAAAACAAATGGACCGCAAATGGTCCATTTTATGCTCTTCCAAGAAAAGGTACCACCTATGGTACCAACATCAATCGTCATTTTCAAATGATCGGAATCTGAGCTGGAGCCAAAACAAAAACGTGATCGGGACATCCCTAGTATCATTACATCCATATATTAGACTGGATACAGTACTATGGCATAAGTGTTACTATAATGTATCCGGAAGGGGAAAATATATATCTGTATAATGAAATCACCAAGTTGCAACACTAAGTGGCCATACACAAACAGGCATACAATCCGATGACTTCAGTTAATTTACTTGCATGACACACCTGGTCCCCTATCAATTATACCCCTTATTTCTGCCGCTTGCATGACGCCCCTGCTCACCTATCAATTACATCTTATTTCTGCTACAATGTCAAGTCAAAAACCAAGCACTTTACAATAAAAAGGAATCTAAAATGACTCCCTCTACATTTCATAGTAGTATGTCAAGGGCAAACAGCTATGGGCCACTAAAACCTATATATTGTAGAAAAACTGCAAACCCATGTGGATTAGTTTATAAAAATTGAGACAGGACAAAGATAAACCACCCACATACCCAGTTGACTCACAAGATGGCATCAAAGTGATTAAAGTCCATATTTCAGTGTAATTTATCATCCCACCATTTGTACTAGAACTAAGCATGTTACCAACCACAAGATGGCATCAGTGGGATTTAGTGCACTTCATTAAATGGAAACAAACAAGCACGGTGTAAATAGACAGATTTATTGACTATAAATGCAACTGAAATGGATTTACACTACACCAGTCACACTTTACATTTAATTTTCAAACATTACACATTTGATAATAGTCATTAATTTAGACTATTTTTATTTTCAAGTCCTATCAAAAGCAGCCATATTATGTAGTTGATGTTCTTAAATCAGGCATCGTGTTCTTAAACACGGCATCATATTGCGGGCGAGTTTAGCTTTTGTTTCAAAATAGCAGACATAAAAGCTCACAATATATAACCTACAAGCTTTTAGAGCCGCAATTTGTCATATAATTAAGTTGAGGTTCTCAAGTGTCCAACTTGCAGTAAACAAACCTGAAGGGGGTCTGGAATCATCCACATTCAGCATCTTAACCTACAAGAGAAAGCAGTATCACAATCAGTCAGTGTACTCACCTCATCTGCCACTACACAAACACCAAATGACCTCACTACTTATGGGCCTCAAAGAGCAGCAATAGCTGATCTACAAGCTCACATCTAAATGCGAAGCATTGATCTTATGCTAGTTCTACCCATCTGTGCCACTAGGGTTCATGTATTAAACCCTGACAAGAATCAGTTTGTGCAAATACAGTATGTCATCAATCAGATGTCAATACTACATGCTTACTTATTGCAGAACATTTCTATGTATAGATTAGTGAGTGAGGTCCGTTGTCTCCAGACTTAAGTCAGGTCCTGGTAGATGAGTACTACTGAATCTGTGCCAAAGTCCTGAGTTTGCTCTTCCAATACCACAATAGAACCACAGTAGGGGGTGAGGCCTCTACCATGGCGGAATGGGTTTGGGTTTCATTATACCAAGTGCTTGCACTACATTTATAAATGCAGCCAATTGAATATAACTCTGAGGCTAAAACCATACATACCCGAAATCAAACAGCTTGTTGATGGTCAGTCATGGCCAGACCTGCTTTACTTGCAGTAGGAACACGGTCTATAATAATTCCATTGTAAAGACCAGCAAAACAAGTTAAACCTAGTCCTAGACAGGAGATTTTTGTATTCCATAAATATCCATCTAAAAAGATAATAGCCGATCTACAAGCCGACACGTCACATTGCAACGCTAGCTTGTAGGTCGTCTCTTCAGTTTTTGTCCCAGTGATACAATATGTATCTTTTGACACTTTACACAAGCAGGCTGCAGCATCCACACAGTATGTAAAGCCCAATGCTTTAAGCCCCGTTTATAAACCACTTCCTATTGCAAGTAAAGCTGATAAGCACAGAAAGGGGTAAGGAGTCCAGACCTAGTTCCTCCACTCCAGCAAGTCATAGTTACCTGTAAAGCAAAAAGAGTTGTCACATACACTGTAGTAAAACACTGCATCCATCTAAACAGTAGGACAGCATGCCATCAAAGGCTCTAGTCAGACTTGTGTAGCCTAAAATAAAGACTGCCCTCAGTTTGGTCAAATCAATCTTCAATCACATCCTCACGCACGATAGCATCATGTACATTGATCACATTCTGTGCTGAACATTTTTATGCATAATTAGTGAGTGAGGTCTGTTGTCTCCAGACTTAAGTCAGGTCCTGGTAGATGAGTACTACTGAATCTGTGCCAAAGTCCTGAGTTTTCTCTTCCAATACCACAATAGAACCACAGCAGAGGTGAGGCCTCTACCATGGCGGAATGGGTTTGGGTTCAATCAACTTATGCCACCAAGTGCTTACACTACATTTATAAATTCAGCCAATTAAATACAATTCTGAGGCTAAAACCATACATACCCGAAATCAAACAGCTTGTTGATGGTCAGTCATGCCCAGACCTGCTTTACTTGCAGTAGGAAACACAGTCTATAATATTGCCATTGTAGAGACCAGTAAAACAGGTTAAACCTAGTCCTAGACAGGAGACTAAAAGTGAAAATAGCAGATCTACAAGCTTACACACGTCGCACTGCTACGCTAGCTTGTAGGTCGGCTCTTCAGTTTTTGTCCCAGTGATACAATATGCATCTTTTGACACAAGCAGGCTGCAGCATCCACACAGTATGTAAAGCCCAATTCTTTAAGCCCCGTTTTTAAACGACTTCCTATTGCAAGTAAAGCTGATCAGCACAGAAAGGGGTAAGGAGTCCACATTTCCTCCACTCCAGGGCAGCAAGTCATAGTTAACTGTAAAGCAAAAATAGTCCACGTCACATACAGTGGTAAAACACTGCATCTATTCAAACAGTAGGACAGCATGCCCGCAAAGGCTCTACTTCTAGTCAGACTTGTGTAGCCTAAGATAAAGACTGCCCTCAGTTTGGTCAAATCAAATCTTAAATCACATCCTCACACACGATAGCGTCATATATATGCTCACTTGTGCAGAACATTTCTATGCATAGATTAGTGAGTGAGGTCCGTTGTCTCCAGACTTAAGTCAGGTCCTGGTAGATGAGTACTACTGAATCTGTGCCAAAGTCATGAGTTTGCTCTTCCAATACCACAATAGAACCACAGTAGAGATGAGGTCTCTACCATGGCGGAATGGGTTTGGGTTCAATCAACTTATGTCACCAAGTGCTTACACTACATTTATAAATACAGCCAATTAAATATAATTCTGTGGCTAAAACCATACATACCCGAAATCAAACAGCTTGTTGATGGTCAGTCATGCACCAGACCTGCTTTACTTGCAGAAAGTGCATTTAAAGCACAATGCTTTAAGCCCCGTTTTAACGGGGCTAAACACTTCCTATTGCAAGTAAAGCTAGTAAGGAAGTCCACATCTAGTTCCTCCACTCCAGCAAGTCATCGTTACCTCACCTGTAAAGCAAAAAGAGTCGTCACATACACACAGTAGTAAAACACTGCATCTATTCTAAACAGTAGGAGCTCATGCTCTCAATGGCTCTAGTCTTCTAGTCAAATCTATGCATAGAAAAACATTTCTATGCATAGATTAGTGAATCAGGACCACTGTCTCAAGACTTAAGTCAGGTCCTGGTAGATAAGTACTACTGAATCTGTGCCAAAGTCCTGAGCTTTCTTTTCCAACACCAAGATTCCACAGTAGAGAGGAGGCCTCTACCATGGCAGTATAGGTTTGGGTTACAGCAACGTATTCCACCAAGTGGTAGTCAGTTTTCAAGTTACACTACATTTATACATTTATAATGCAACCAAAATATATACCATAGTGAGCCGCTAGACCATACATACCCGATAAAGCCGTTGATGGTCATGGCTAGACCTGCTTTACTTGCAGTAGGGAAAAATCTAGGTCCTGCATACTGCACAAAGCCATTGCAGAGGCCATCAAAAATCAATTTAAGCTAGTCCTTTGACTAGAGTATTCTGTAAATACAAAAAAATATAAATAGTCGACACTTGATACAAGCAGACCGAGTTAACCATTTCCTATTGCAAGTAAAGCTGATCAGCGTAGAAAGGGGTAATGAAAGTCCACATCTAGTTCCTCCACTCCAAGCCAGGTCATCATTACAGTTCTGTAAAGCAAAACAAAAACAGTCTTCATACACATCCAGTACTAAAACACTGCATCAATATAGCATGACAGCTGTTATTAAGAGCAGATCAAAAAAAGTTTCAAGAGCATGCTTCATACATATCCTAATCCATCACAAATTATGAGTCATTAGTCATATGAATGAGCCATTCATAATCATATTCATAATGAAGGGTCCATGGCTGGTTTTAATCCTAGTGTGCGGCCGCGCACTAGGCCCATCCTGCGGGGTGTTACCAGGACAGGCCACTCTCTGTTGGGCCGAGTCCTGAACAAGCCCAGCGGCAGCACACTCTAAAACAGAGCCCGCTGCGCCGAACCACGCGTTACAGAACGTTACTCTACCAGCACTGTAACACTGATCCAGACACGGGTCTTCTGGACAGCTGACTTAGAGCTGGAGTCACACTAGAGAAGTGATCCTACATAATAAGCAAAGCAAACAATGTAGCACTGCAAAGCGACACAGGCTTCAGAAATACGAAGTTTATAAGGAAAGCAGTGGACTTAAAACACTTTACTTAATTACAAAATGAACCTTAAGTTTAATTTACTTATTAAACATTGAATAGAGTAAAGAATGGTTTCTTACGGGCTGATCAGAGATCCACGTGCAGGAGCAACATGTGCCATGTGGTTGTACCATTACTTCTGTCTTGAGGAAAGGAAGTGAGAGAAAAGATGGAGGACCCGTGGCCATTTATACGGAGTGTCGCGGTGCATTGTGGGCCAGCTGCATGGCAGTACTGATCGAGTTTAATGATATGAGAATAATATCACAAACACTACATGATTACATGTCTACATTTAATGGTACGTCATTTCCATTGTTGATTAAAATAACTAAAAAAATAAAAATAGTGAGCATGTCATTTACATGTTCAGATGAATTTAATATGAAGGACCCCAATGGAAACAAGCCATGGGCTTTCTTGGGTTTTAAATCCTCTTAGCAGACCTTGTATTAACATAAAAATAAAATATTCAATCAATCAATGCATAAAATCTGGCGTGACTAATAAGACCACTATGCCACCTGGTGGCCAAATTAAGAATATCATTTGTGAGCAGCTGTCAAAGAGTGGATGAAATGTGTTTTTGTGCATAGTTCACCGTCTGTCAGTCACTCACTGCCACTGGTGACTTTATGCGTCATACGACGGTTCATGGTTCATACTCCAGTCAGAACAGAGAGAACTGGACTACATATTCACAGCATAGCTGACATTACCATTATTGCATAATGGTTCTGAAGCCTCTATGTCACACCAGCAACCGGTCCCAGACTCCCATGACAAATCAGTGAAATGTCTCCAAAAGCACTTTCCGACTGGAAGATTACAATATTTTGTGAAGGAAGCCACCCTCAAACATGCATCAATGCGTGAGGCGTTATGAACGATAACTGGCAATTTTATGGCCCTATGTGAAGGAAACAATATTCACACAATGAAAACTTTAGATGCATTTTATTTTATACAATTTATTAATAATAATGAACAAAGAATCCACCGTACTTTCTTTTGCCTTATGACATTTGTTAAACTTCAATTCTGTTTATGTAAATGCTTGTAATTTTGAAACCTTTTGAACTGCTTCTACCCAGGACAGCACTCACTGGTAATAATGTGTGTCAGTGTGCGTGTGCGTGTGCGTGTGTGTGTGTGTGTGTGTGTGCGCGCGTGTGTGTCTATTTTCCAGTCTCGAGTCTTGCTTCTAGCTGGTCGTTGATTTGTCTCAGCTGGTTCTCAGTTCCTAGAACGTATTTGGTCTCCAGCAGCAGAGCTGGTAAACTGGATGCTCCATACTAGACAGAGGAAGGAGAAGAGAGTATGAGGTGTGGTTGTAATACTTCTCAAAAATGTATTGAGGGCAAAATGGACCAATTAACTAGATTACATTTTGGGTTTTTTTTAAGAAAAGACTCAGTTTTTACCATTTAATAAATGAGCCAGATGCAGTGAAAGTGTGTGTCCCTGTATGACACTAGGGGCTGGATTTTGAAGGTGCGTTTTACCATGTGGTAATACATAAATTGGCCTCGCTCTGCGCACAATCGTATTATGAAAGCCTTATCGTCCCGTGTTGAACGCACACACATATGGAATACGACGTTGCTGAATATTTTAGCATTGTGGGAGTGTCCATATGTTAATTATTTTCGCTTTGCGCAATTTGCTATTAAGCCCCTTGACCTGCGCATAACGATTAGACGTGGGTCTAGGCACCTCATAAACGCAAAAAGAATTTAAAGCACTGTTTGATTTTACACTTGAGCGGCTCTGGGACGCTGCTGGAGTGTTGCCAAGTCTGTTTATTATAAGCGGCTTCTTTTTCTGTAAAGTTGCTTGTAAATATTGGTAGTTGTGGTTGCTTTTCTTGTTTCTAAAGGTTTCTCCTAATGTTGTTTAAACCAGTGATCCTCACACAGCACATTCCCATGTCAAGGATCCCCAGATTAATGCATTTGCCCAACTTAAGGACGGCTAATACAAAAATGTAATTAAAATGTTACTTTTGAAAATAGCAGATCTACCAGCTCACAATGAATCACATTCATTCATTAAAACTATGAACTCTGACTGCAGGCGGATATATAATGATCATTATAACAATGTGCAAGAAAATATTTAAATTTTCTTTATATTTGTGGACAATCAAAATATGTTTTTTATTTTAATGTGGTGTCATTAAAATTAATCTGGATATAGCAGACTCACTATCTAGAAAATAAAAACATGGCACTTCATTTAAAATAGGTTACAGACCCCTGTTATATGCGCTTATTTTGGGATTATTTTTATAGACCTATTTACTTGTTTCTATGAGACATGGCAACAGCCAGCAAAAGACGCATCCATTCTTTTTGAAAGGTTGAGATTAGAAACGACCATAATTATTTCATTTCTCAACCTTAAAAATAAATAAAAACATCTCCATAATCCTTGAGAGGTTTGCTTTCATACGCTGTATCACACTCGATCCAAGTCTTCTTCAATAAAATGCTACGAGCGAAGACCATACCATCACGGGCATACGCACCACGCATTCAACTCATTACTCATTTCAAATATAATATAATTATAATTTAAATTAAAATATAATTTTACTGGTGTTTCTCAATAGAAACAACTTATTTTGAGGCATAAAGGTGACAGCATGCAGTGCAATAGGAATAATTAACCCAAATGTGACAAAGTCATATGTCATGTCTTCTATGGTGCCAGCCTGAATAAATGTAATAATAACGATCCCCAAAGTGCGCATTCCGTATGTGACATCAGCTGACTGGTAAAGAAAATAGTACGGACATGTTGATTGGGTAACTCTCAAACACGCCTTAAACACTCCCATGACTAATTCAAGGCCGTTTTGCGCACTCCACGGGGTGTCGAAAGCGCTTCTTAACATGCTTAAAATTGCAATATGACATACCTCACGCCCCCAGCTCATATTACTGTAATAGGTAAAACGCACCTTCAAAATCTAGCCCTAGGGCTGTATTTTGCCTGTCTTAAGTACCAGGTCTTATTACCTAACTTGAGTAAACTAAAGACCTGGAGGCGTGATCAATGCCATTTGGCTATTCTGAGTGGCCAAAGAGCATTGATCACGCCTCCAGGTCTTTAGTTTACTCAAGTTAGGTAATAAGACCTGGTACTTAAGACACGCAAAATACAGCCCTATGGGTGCGTTCGGAAATGTGCACCGGGAATGTGGTCAGTTTGTTGAGTGTGGTGGTCAGTGACATTCAGTGTGTTCAGTGTGCCTTATTTACAAACGACTACAGCTGTGACGCATTCACACGAATCACACCGGACAACCCCAGCTTCAGGGTAGGGTCGCTCTGTGCGGGCACTCGGCAGAGTCGGCACACCCGGTGCGCAGCGCACTGGATTTTCAAACGACAACGCACCGAGTGCACTGAATAAACGAACGACAAGAGAGCACACCAGTGCGTTCACGGCGCATTTCATACCCTTTTCATATCAAGGCCCATTATTTATTTTGCATTTGAGCCACGGACCACCATTTGATGATTTAGCCTCTCAGACCCAAAACTAAAGAATATTTTGTCGTTCAATGTTAGATAGGAGAGATAACAGGCAAACGATCAAAATAACAATTCTTCTACATTCTCTAAATTGTGTAGACTTCTTGTAAATTAAGTAATGCCGATGTTTAACAATAATGTAACTCTGCGTAAAGAGTTACATTTATAGTAGTTTATTTATACTAATCACCATCTTGCACACATTTTCGTAAAGCTGTCAAGTTCCCATGACTTGAGTTGAGGTCAATGTGCCAATATTTCTGCTTCCAGATCTTGGTGTATGTGCGACATTGTGCGTGTACCTCCTCTTTCTCTTGAGGGTGCGCGCTTCGGTGATCCAGGTATCGTTTGGTGAGCTCCGACATGCCACTGAGAAAGGTGCAGCTTTTTCTGACATCGTCCAGCCGCTGCGTCAACCTGGCTTCCTCCTTTCGCTTCGATCCCACCTGACGCTCCGTCCTATATAATGACCAAAGACAAAACAATTGTCCATCATCCTCTAGTCTGGCTGCAAGCAACTTAGATCACGCACATAGCATTTGACCATCTACAAAGCCTTGTGCCTCACACATTTCCGGATTTTGTTGATTCCGTGGTTTTCATTTCAATTATTTAATCAACTATTTAATCAGCATTTGAGCCTCGGACCACCACTTGATGAGATTTAAGCCCACCACACACCGGCTGCGACCGTCTGCGGCGCGGCGCGTTGCTGCGCGGCGCCGCGTGGCGCCGCCTGGAAAATAGAACTGTGTTCTATCGGCGCGCCGGGTGGCGCGGCGCGGCTCCGCGCGGCGGACGGAGCCGGTGTGCGTTAGGTTCATTGAAAATAATGGAGGCGGCTGTGCGCGCCGCGCGGGGGACGCAGCCGGTGTGTGGTGGGCTTGAGTCTCTCAGACTCGAGACATATGTTATCGTTGGATAAGATTTTGCACACAATTCCATGCTGTATTGATATGGTGCCATTAGGAGATATAACAGGCAAACTACATTCTCTAATTGTGTAGACTTCTTGTAAATTAAGCAAGGCAGATTTAAAAAAAAAATGTAACGCTTGAGAGCGTAAACTGAAACTAAATGGACATGTGAGGGTCCATTTGGTTTCATTTTTTGGTTAGTGAAATCTTCTGGTTATCTGGCTGTAGAGGTGACCGGGTGGAAATGGCAACTAGTGTGCTTGTCGACGGAACAGCTTCTTACGTGATCAGCTCATCCTTGACAGCCAACAGTCTCTGTCTCTTCTTACGGATCAAAAGATCTGCCTGACAAATGGAAAGAGGGGAGAGAGAGGGGAGTGATTACACAGACCCCATGCCAGGGGCAGTAGTGTGTTGTTTGCCACAAATGAAATACTTTCATGCATGCAAGGCATTGTATGAAATATTAATATCCCAATAGACACAGATATGTCAAGTTTCCACCAAGACTGAAATAGTCAGGGGAGCTGTTGCCACAGCAACAGTTACCTTAGCGTTGTCCCTCATTAGGACCCTGAGCTCCTTGGCAACGGTGATCTGCAGAGATCAATGAAAGATGAATGAGGTCATTGTGACCATGCGATTAAAAATGATGGAGCAGAGACAATAAAACATCAAAATAAAATAACCCAACAAAGCATTCAAGATAGAGATGTCCCGAAACTGTATCGGTATCGGAAAAGTATCGGTATTGGCCCTTATTTGTCATATCGGGTCATATCGGTATCAGCGAATATGCCATTCTAACCACCGATCCGACACAGGGGTAAGGGGTTGACACTATGGCACACAACACGAGATCTGTAGTATCGGCAACACTGTCGGTATTCGGTAACACAGAAATTGTGGTATCGGGATCGGATCGGGAACGAAAAAAGTCGGGACATCCCTAATTCAAGACAAAAATATCATCCAAGCACTTCATAGATGTTGTTGATCAACCAACACAGTTCAATGAACAGTCCTTGTGAAGTTCCTTACCTTCTTGGTGAGTTCCTCCTTGACACTGGAGGAGAATGAATCAATGGCCTTCCTGACTGCTTTAGACTCCACTGACTCTCTGCACACACACACACACACACACACACACACACACACACACACACACACACACACACACACACACACACACACACACACACACACACACACACACACACACACACACACACACACACACACACACACACACACACACACACACACACACACACACACACACACACACACACACAGAGTTTGGACTTGGTTGTATTTATTGACTAGTGATGGTAATGACTGTAATGTAACTAACAGAGGTAGTTAATTACCGGTACTGGTGACAGAAAGCAAGGAAGGCATCCAGCACCACCTCCAACTCAGTAGCTTTGCCACGGCTACGCCCCCTCTCCGTCTGCTGGTCCACACCGGGAGATTCTGAGTCCGTAGATACTTTTCAATAAGAACAGACATGTTCTTTTAAGCGAGTATAGAGTACAGTAAGCAGAACTTTACTTTCACATCCTTGACTAGGCATCGGGCGTTTAGACTGTAGACACCTTTTCCTACGTATATAGAAATGTAATGATAAAACTGTCCAAACATTTACTTGTCTTATTCATAGTTCTCCTCTGTTTCCGTGGATTTCGTCCATCGCTACTTGACTTCCTGTTCCCAGACCCATCATCAGATGAAGACTTTCTGTTTCTGGACTTTTTGGCAGAGGATTTCTAAAAGATGAAGCAAAAGATGCACATAATTAGATAAATGATGACAGAATATTAGAAAAAAGGAAAGGGAATGTCATTGGTTTACAAATCGAATTGCTCTACCATCTATCGACTATAGATTAACCCATTTGGGCGGGAACCCCTTTTGGGGAACCCCTTTTTTTGTTCTGCTTTTGGGGAACCCCTTTTTTTGTTCTGCTTTAGCTATTGAAAAATAGCAGATCTACAAGCTCATAGCGCGCCACTCGGTGGCTCGCTATGAGCTTGTAGATCTGCTATTTTTGAAAAATCAAAGAACGACTAACATAGAAACATAGCTTTTTCAGAAAACTGTCAGGATGTAGAAGACATTTTTAGAATCCGATCTCAGGTCAAAATGGGTTAAAGGTTCTGTTGAATTTCATGGTTATCTTTTTGAATGCAATGAATATTTACTAATAACAATAACACAAATGAGAAATGACAAGAAAGAAAGTTTGCCATTGGCCATTTGCTGACACTGCTCCAGTCCATACCGGTCCCGCATTCTCATCATCCTCGGACAAAACAGCTGCTCGCTGCCTCTGCTTAGCAGGACGAGGACTAGATCCGGACTCCTGGTTCTCCGAGTCGGCACCCGACATCCTCTAATAATGGGACACAACATGACAACAACACTTATGAGCAAATCTGCTCTGAAGAAGGCTACTGCCGAAACGCGCCAGCGTTCAAATAAACATGAGAAACTGCATCATACTTCCAAACATATTAGTGGTGGAGGTACGTCTGTGGCCTACTGGCAAACAGTGTGCATAATACATTTGGCTGTGATCAGTACAGCAGTTGTGAGATTATCTCCAAACACAGACACCCGCACACATGCTGACCCTTAGTGACAGCGAGTCTCGTGCAGAGCCACATCCTAAAGCAGGCATAACTTTATCAGAAATGACAAAATGTTGACATCAAACAGACAGGCTTCACTATTGTGTACTAACACAGTAACAAATGTTAGAAAAGGATATCAACGTTAACCATTTTTCCTCATCTTATTGATGCGTTACTGTATTCCTTATGGCCTTTCTGCCACCCACCACATGCTTTCTCTTCATCTTCCTCTTCCTCCCATCATTCTTCCCCTCCTCCGTCACACATCTGGCCAGTACAGACAGAAAGACAGAGATCACTGAAAATCATTTGTTTACTGTCAAAATATATATTTTTGGGCAGATGTCGATGGATTTGAAGTCTTGTTCTTTTACAAGTAACTGAGTGTGAGATTGGACACATTAAGGGTTTTAAGGTGTAAATAAGTGTTTCGTCCCTGTGGTTGCCAGTCGTCAGTGATGAGAAATACAGTTTGGAGGTTTTGTTTGACAGAGAATGTTATTAAATAGGTGTGTTTGTGTGAACAGCACACAAACACCCGATCTGGCTTTGACTCAACATGCTCTAAAGTCCTGGAGATTAATATCTCCAAGCAACTCATCTGCAATTGCTATGTGCTGAATTAGATAGATAGATAGATAGATAGATAGATAGATAGATAGATAGATAGATAGATAGATAGATAGATAGATAGATAGATAGATAGATAGATAGATAGATAGATAGATATCATTAGTAGTAGTTTTGAATGATATTTAGCTGTATTTCCTTTTTTTGCATCCGTCCTACTCCTATTTCTTTACTGCTGATTGACAACTTATTTCCCCCCACAGGATCAATATCTCCTATGCATCTACCAATCCATCCATCTGATTCATGCCAACTCCGACCTTAATTTGACCTCACCCATCTCCAGCTTTCTTTCCAGTGCTCTTCTTCTCCTTGTCCCTGGTTCCTTTGTCCAGTCCTCCTCCCTCCTCCTCCTCCTCTCCTCCATCCGTCCCTCCCTCCTCCACTCCATCCGTCCCTCCATGCGCAGGCGGGCTCAGGTCGTCTTCAAGGGCAGTGCTGTGGAGCTTACGACCTGAGCAAACCAATGTAGGAGTTCTTTGGTCTTTGGATAACATCATAACAGTGGCTTTACTATCCTGCTAAAGAGACCGTGTGATAGTGCTGGACAATTAGGGCTGTCACGATTACAAATTTAAGTTGACAATAATTGTCACACAAATAATTATGTTTAACGATTTTATTGTATTTGTGGCATTGAACATTGGAACATACGAATAAAGAATACATTTCTTTTTTCCTGGCAGATGTGACAAATAACTGAAATATACAAAGACATTACTGACATTGATTATTATTATATATTTTTTGATCTACCTAAGCTTGTAGATCTGCTATTTCAGCATTTGTTAATGTATTTTGTTAATGTACAGTATCTTCAACATGGAAACGATTATGACAAAATACTTGTGATTATTACGATCGTGTAATAGTTGTGACAGGCCTATGGGCAATAAACCGAAAATATATTTTAACCGACATTCAGGAACGATAACAGACTTGAATTAATCTAGCTCATGTAAGGTTAATGGATTCATTGAGAAGCAGGTTAAAGAAAGTGATACAGCACAACGTGTAGTCGTGTTCATGTCTCACCATAACTCTCCTGTACTGCGTCCAGGAAGCTAGCTCTGTCTATGGCGGATAGGTCGGGAGATTGCATAGTGTGCAGAGCCTCCTGTAGAAGGCATGCAACACAAAGCAATAACATCAGTCAATTTTGCCCCTTCACCACTGTGAAGACTGGGGTTCCATTCAGCCTCAGTGAGACCATTTGAGTGGTGTGTGTGTGTGTGTGTGTGTGTGTGTGTGTGTGTGCGCAAAGGAGAGATCATTCTTTCTGATTTTGTCTTATGGACTATTCATTCAGTTTTAGGTGATAAGGTGACCACAGAAAACTACAACATGACATCACGCTGTGGTGGTAAGCAATTCACTGCTCACCCAAACATCTCTCTGTTTTTACTAACCACCCTTTCGGTGGACACCTAACCTTATTACCTAAAACTGTAGTATGTATGCCCTTAGCCTTTGGAATAACACACCATTTAGTTTTAGTCCTATTTAGTCATGTCAACAAAGAAATCTGTTTCCAAGACCAGACACCAGACCAGACCCTGCAAGCGACGCGACAGCGAGACACACACACACACACACACACACACACACACACACACACACACACACACACACACACACACACACACACACACACACACACTTCTCCTAAGAACTAGAATCAGTGAGTGCCGTTTTTGCACCATCAGTCAAAGCTAGGTCGGTGCATCAGATACATATGGGTGACTACTATTTCACCTGGTCAGAGTGTTGGGGACCTTCATGCCTCTTGTTTCCTCTGGCTTTTTTGGCTCTGCAGGCATGAGGGGAGAGAGAGGGCGGGAGAGAGAGAGAGAGAGCAGAGAGAGAGAGAGAGAGAGAGAGAGAGAGAGAGAATTTGATTGTTTGTAGTATTTATTAACAGTTTGCAGAATGGTTACATTTCACATGAACTCACACACAACTCAATACAAAGACTGTTACTGTGGACGACACATGACTGATAAAGCATTACACTTGTTTACAACAGGGTCCACCATTTCAATTAATCAGAGAGAGCGGATACTTTAATTTCCCCTTATTTCAATTTGGCTCAGTCATATCAATATTTATTTCATGCAGTAATTAAGTGAATAACAATAACGCTACACTTACTTCACCATGATCAATTGTAAGATGACGACGTTCACAGTCGTGTTAACTGTGTTTTGGGGGGAAAGTTGGAAACAAATCGTATTTCTTAATAAAATAAAATAACACAAGCCAGTGAATGTTAGGTTGTTCGAAAACCAACAAGTAATATAGGAATAGGATCGTCTCCCGCAAAATACTTGTTTAGATAGACGTTACGGACGATACTATATCACGAATCCGGGGGGTGAGACGCATTTAGTTAAAAGCACGTACACAGCTTCCAGCTTCCATTGCAATCAATATAATGTAGACAACCACTACAGTAAACCCGTATATTAAGGATAACACGGGCTAAATAATTACAATTGAGCCCGCAAATTAATAAAACAGAACACATTACCGTCCCCCGCCCCCCCCCCCTCGCACACAATGACACATTCCGTGTTTCTTTCTACGGGAAGAGAGTGGGTTCATTGATTCTCTTCAAGTATTGAAAAAGGCAATGCGTTTGGTTTTGGTGGTGGTGGAAAGTGAGTTCACATCAGGTTCACATCAAGGCCCATTATTTATTCAGCATTTGAGCCACGGGACCACCATCTGATGATGACGACATATAGCCTCGCAGACCCAAAAACTAATAAAGTTTTACCACAAATCCATGCTGAATTGATGTTGGTACCACAGGAGAGAGACAACAGGTAAATGTCAACATCAAAATGTGTAGACTTCTTGTAAATTCATTTAAGTAATGCAGATGTTTAACAATGAGAGAGAGAGAGAGAGAGAGAGAGAGAGAGAGAGAGAGAGAGAGAGAGAGAGAGAGAGAGAGAGAGAGAATTTAACTCCTGAGAGTTAAATTATCTCCCAAGAGTTGAAGATCTACAATTAGGGTCCATTTGGTTACCAACTCTCCATCATTTAGCTGGGGACCACCTGGAACCCCTTCCTCGGACCACTGGTTGAAAACCACTGCACTAAATGCATTTACTTACTTAAGTACTGTATACTGCCTAAGTACAATTTTGACGTATTTGTACTTTTTACTTGAGTATTTCCATTTTCCAAAACAGTACTGTAGGCTACTCCACTAGTACGTCTCGGATCCAAATATATACTTTTACTCCACTATATTTATTTGAAAACGTTATAGTTACTATACTTGTAGATTGTGATTATTATGTATTATTAATACAAACCATACACTAACGTCTTCAATTCATATACATTTCCGCCATTTGAAATGAGTCGATCTAAGCTCACGGTGCGTTGCAATGCGACACATTGTGAGGTTGTAGATTTGTTTGATTGAATATTTTATTAATCAGAAATGTAAACAGCTGGTGCAATAAGCCATTAAGGCTGAAATGATAACACAAACAATTCCTGGGGGCTCCCCTCCTGTATCCTGGTCCTGTATTAAATTCATCAACATAGCATAAAATGAATGAACACAAGTAAAATATGTATTTCACAATATTCCATGTTTTTCCACATTTTCAGCTCACAGCAATGCAATGCATTGTGTATAGATCAGCTATATGAAGTTATAAGGTTAAAGTGGTTAAACTGACTTAGCTATTAACAGATTTCTTGCTGTGGACTCCCTGTTTCACTGAACCACTCTGATATCACCAATACATGTTTTATATCTTCTGTGGAGAAATGGACTCACCCTAAAATATATACTTTTTACAGCTCCACAGTCCTCGATGCCACACTTGACTTCATGTAATTATATGAAACAAAAAGGCTGTTAAATTAGGCTACACACACACACACACACACACACACACACACACACACACACACACACACACACACACACACACACACACACACACACACACACACACACACACACACACAATGATGATAATTATGTTTTGATGATAGAGGTTTAGTTAATACGGTAATAGATCTTTATTCAACTTAAATCATTACGTATACTGAGCTATGTCGACTGACAGACAGACAGACTTATGGGAGGACTTGTGTGACTCGGTTCAACCAGCTATAGTGTAGGAATCGCATCCCTTTCGAGAACCGTTTGCCCCACTGACTTCAAATTTGACACACATATCCCCACAGGGAGTGCAGTGCCTGGCTTTGAGTCGGACGGATCCATGGTTGTCCAGAACCGCCAAAAAAGGCCTCTGCTCCTGACCCAGGCTCTGGACAGGGCCCAAATTAGCCAATTGATCAACCCTATATCTCCATATATGGAGCTGGCCTGTTCTGACATCTGCATATACTCCATATTATAGCATGCCTGACAAAGAACTCCATATATGGGCATATAAGGGACACAGACATAATAACTGGTCTGGGTGGGGGATGCATTTCCAACTTGCATCGTAGGCCATTGCCCAACGGGCACCGCTGTAGTGTTTATAAATTATATAGAGGAAAAACATTCAATATTTCCTTCTATATACAGATGCAGGTATCATTGACTTGTTGTTAGACTGAAAGTGGGTGAAGGTGGTGGAATTATTCAGTAGTGCAGCAACACGTCTTTATGGCAGTGGTTTTCAACCTCTTTCATATCAAGGACCATTATTTATTCAGCATTTGACCCACGGATCACCAGTTTGATGAGATTTAGCCTCTCAGACCCAAAACTAAAGAATAATTTGTTGTCGTTGGATAATAGTTTGTCTACAATTTCATGCTTTTGGCAAACGTTTATCAAAATAACGATTCTTCTACATTGTCTAATTGTGTAGACTAAATGAAGTAAATTATGTAATAATGTAACTCTTGAGAGTGTAAAATGAAACCAAATGGACCCATACGGGTCATTTAGCTGGGGGACCTGGACCCCCCTGGTGGTCCCCGGACCACTGGTTGAAAACCACTGATCTATGGGGATTTGCTGGAGATTGGGGAAACTGTTCAGCCTGGTGGTGAGTGGTGACGAAGCACCATGCCGCAGGTGTTGACAGGATAATATAGCAGCCAGGTATCATGGGGGGTTTTCTGTTCCTTAGGGAAACAAACAAGCTCTCAGGTTCTGTTCCTGCAGGTTTTGCTCTATTCTTAGTGAAACTGTAGGCTACTTGGACTGCTTTTATTCCGTCTACACACTCTGCACCAAATCTCTTAGCCAAAAGCAAATTAGTTATAAGGTTAGGATGGGCCAGGTAGTTGAGAAGAATATTAAAACACTCATGGCTTAAAGGACATCTTTGAACATGAAGATGTATAGAGTTCATGAAAGTTAACTACATAAACATTGTCATCACTGCTGGAAGAAGTACAATCAGTAAATGCACAAGCAACCACACACATACATTATTAAAACAGAACAGGACTTAACATAATAGACACGACGAAGCCTCTAAATTTAAGTTCATTGTCCATGTGCAGGATATATAAAGAATCTCCTGCCTGTGTATGTTTTGGGATTTTCTCTCTTGACAGGCTGGATGTGTGCCTTGTCAGCTAAGGGCCCTGGAGGGAGCGGAGCCGATGATGAGCCACTAGTGTTGCTGCTGAGATGCACCTTGGTGCGCTACCCACGCCAGTCTGTCAGCATGCCTCGTTCCACCGCTCTGCATGTCAGCACTCCTGTGTCCAAGCTTTCCCCCACCATGGACCATGTGGTGAAGGCTGGTGAGTGGACTAGAGAAGGAATTTAAATGCATCGGCCATAATGTATGTGTACAGAATCAGAAATGGATTTATTTACCTGTGTAAAACTATGTGAAAAGAAAAGGGTTTATTTGTCACATCACAGGTTTACAGGTGTAAAGATGTGGGTGAAACAAGTTATTTTTTCGTATGTGCGCCATCATTTAGTATTCTGTGAGAAGAGACAGGATAGAGGTATAGCTAAATGGAGAGATAATATGTTAAATAAAACAAAATTATATTTTACAGATAACATATGTGATAATTTGTATACAATACATGGTGTTTTAAAACACTGCATCATATTATGCAGCCAATCACCCTCTGCTGATCATATCACCCGGCTTTGTCCTTGGGCACTGCAGCGGGGAGCCATGCAGACGGTGATGGTGAGGGTGATGATGGACTCTATGATGGCAGTATAGAAGTTAACCAGCATGGTCCTTGGGAGGTGGAATTTCCTCAAAAACAGTCTCTTCTGGGTCTTTTTTGCAATGATATAGCATCATGAAAATATTTGATACAGTATATTTCAAATATATTGGCCAGTACCAACATTGGCCAGTAGAGAGCGTAAAAAGCAAACCAGAGGGACAATGAAAGCGGTGTGCTGCTTACTGCTAGGCCAGTTCAGCTGCAGAACAGACATGACATTAAACTGTGAATTGTGACTCAACAGTCAACATCAAACAGATGAGTGAAGTGCTTGAGAGATACAGACTGCACTATGGTAACAGTAAACTCATCCGTGTAATCCATGTATGTAGTTACCTTTGTATGTATCCAGTTATTTGGTTCCAAATGTACCATTTTTTGTTTATCGATTCAGGTCTATTTGAGCACCCTTAGAGTTAAAAAAAAAGCTTGGATGAACATAATTAAGAAACACATATCTATAACTTATAGACACGTTTTTGTCTTGTGTGCACTGTAACTACATTAATAAATCACTTTCAGCCTGGTTTTCCCTATTTTTGGGCATATGTCAAATCTTTAATATTTGAAATACGGTGGTCACTTTTTTTGCAATGCCCTAGTTTTACAGTTTACACACCAACAATCAATAGTCTAGCAATGTGTGCTGTCTCTATCCACAGCTCTCGACAAATCCTGGGCCTTTTCCACACCAGACACCCTGGCTATGTTGTCAGACAGGTGAGGTAGGCCTAAATGCTCTCGCTCAAAGTTTCCGACCTGCTGGGGTACATTTACTGCTGGACAGTCCATCACAGGGGATAGAGAGACTATTGTGTACTGGCCTAGTGCATGTTGAACAGCTTTTGTAATGAGAATGTGTTTCTAAAGAAAACTGGATACATGTATCATCAAAATTAGCCCCCCCCCCCCCTCCCCCCCGCAAAAACGTTGATGTTCTGAAAATAGATTAGATTGGACATGTCACCTTGGCTTTCAGCAAGCCATACCACATCAAAGAGAAGGTGTTCAGTTCACCTGTAGCTACTGGTAAACATTCTTCTCTCGCAGGGCCACTACTGAACTGACGGAGGTCGAGCTATTCCAGTGGCAGTCTGTGTGGGAGTTTTGGAGAATAGTGGTTTTAGATGTCGTCATTGAGTGTGACACTTGTGTGGGGGAGCATTTCAGAACATTCCGTGGTAGTGTTTATCTCTGGAATCAGCATTAGGTCAGCAATTGAGATAATACATAATAATTTACTGTGTGTGCGTGTGCGTATGTGTGTGCGTGTGTGTGCGCGCGTGCGTGTCAGAGAGCATATAGCCTAGGTGCATACATGCACATTCACTTGTCAATCACACTTAACATATCTGCATGTGAGGGCTTGTAGGAAAAGATGTTCTCCTGAAACCGAACGCAAGATAATATTGTCGGAGGAAACTTTAGATGGGTGAGTTTCTTGGAAGCTCTTTCGCTTGAAACCTGCCTGTGTTTATTCTCTCTTAGGACGGAGACACAGAACACTAGGCCACAGCAGAGACAAAAAGCCACTGGTTCCTGTTGTTAGCGGAGCCTGAACATCTGACGTGAAACCTTCCTCCCACTGATGCTGTTTCTGAATTAATTAACAAACAACTATGACAGAAAGCGGACTGTACTGTCTGAACACATGCAGTAAATAAACAAATTCCTGTTCTTACACTACCGTTTGCGGTGCCTTAGCTGTTATAGCTGAAACAAACATAGGCATAGAACTTTAGAAAGAGCAGTAGCAGAAGATAATCGAGGGCAAAAAACGCAGCACAAGGAAAGGAAGTAGACAGCCAAGATAGAAGTATTGTTGAAACAGGGCCCTCAGGAAATATTAGTGGATAGTAGGCTACTGCAGAGTCCTGGGGGAAGCCTTACGTATAGGGTTAAAGTGAAAAACAAAACAATACTTCTTGACCTTAGACTCAATATAGGGCAAATAAAATAAAATCAGAACCTTGACACGAACAAGAAAAGTCTCTTAATAAAGTCAAGGGTCTCATGAAACGGTGGTGCATCCTAGATTATAGATTTTACAGCTGCACGGATGACCAAACTTCACATCAGTGACATAATTACATCAGCTTCTTCTGACAAAACCCAAGTGAGTTCACGAGTTTGAGAAACAAGTTGGAGCACTTGACACGCATGACATGTCGCCAAACAAACACGACTCCTACATAACCTAGACTAGAGCACACACACACACACACACACACACACACACACACACACACAGCCCTTAAAACAAGCATACCTCTCTCTCTCGCACACACACACACACACACACACACACACACACACACACACACACACACACACACACACACAGAGAGAGAGAGAGCTCTCTTACACTCTCTCCGGAGTAATTATACTCCTCCGATTCTATGCCAGTCCAGTGTTTGTCATGCCCACTATAGGCTATATACAGTATGATCTCTCTACTTTTCAACACAAGTAGGCCGCCTACACATGTGTGTGTGTGTGTGTGTGTGTTTTCTCAGCACGCCCTGCTATCACACCTTGTTCCTGTCAGCAAGGACCTGTCTGTCTGGTTCTTTTTGGCCGTCTGTCTGGCCTATATCGACCATGTCTAAACACACAAGCATGCACGACAAATGCGCGCGCGCACACACACACACACACACACACACACACACACACACACACACACACACACACACACACACACACACACACACACACACACACACACACACACACACACACACACAATTGTCAATATATTTAGTGTTAGTTTTAGTCATAGCTTATTTTTTATTTTGTTTTCGTCCGAGAAAGATAGTTGGAGAACATTTTTCATCATGGTTTTACACTGACACACGCACGCACACACAATTACACATTGTCTCTTATCTTATCTCCTGTACACTCTGTTTAGACGAGCCAGGTATATGTCTGTCAGTACAGTATTGTCTGCCCCAGAATGAATCATGATCTTACTGTAAATGGCCCGTCTGAAGCAGCACAGAGTACAGACACTTATTAAACAGTGGTTTGTCAAGTGGTCTGTCTGTGTCTAGAGCCTCTGTCTGCCTGTCTTTGTGTGTGTGTGACATGTGTGTGTGTGTGTGTGTGCGTGTGCGTGTGTGTGTGCGTGTCACACCAGGTTGTGTTGACAATATCCCTGAATGTCCATCTGGTATGAACTGAGAGTCTGAATGTCGTCCAAATAGTTTTGCTCCTAAATAAACCCATATGAGATCCTAAATAAACCCAGTACCATATGAATGTGGTCCAACATTTTGGTCCCAAACTAGCTTTGAATTAAGACTATCGTATGTATTTTATCCAGTCTAAATGGTACATTTATATATCGCCTTTATCCAAGGCGATGATTATGCATTGTGCATTTTTACATTCACCCATTCACACACATTCATACACCGATGGTGGCTGGAAACTATGCAAGGCACCAACCTGCACATCAAGAGCAATTAGGGGTTCATTGTCTTGCTCAAGGACGCTAACTCTGGAGGAGCCCAGGTTCGAACTGGCAACCTTGCGGTTACCATGCAGCCACTCTACCCCTGAGCCCACCACTGACTTTAGCCTTCGTATCTGTGATGGTCTTGAGGCCCTATCTTGCACCAGAGACCCTAAATCCGTAATTAGGGGATTTAGCATTGCGTAAGAGGCGTTCCCCCGTAAAAATTGTGCCATCTTGGACCCCAGCCTAAATCCTTAAAACACCTCCGCTATCCATTACATTATGCATAGGTGTGTTGTTGCCTTTCACCCTCTGCCCTGCATGGAAGAAAGATGCACATCGCTGCATTGGAATACATTTATATTTGATACAGAAGGTTATTTTGTGTGTCCAGTAGCTCCTCTATCTATCATACACTCCGCGACCAACACACTCACTCACAATGAACCATTTGGTCGCCCTACACGTATGTCTCTCTACTCTAGCCTTCGTATGCCTTTCAATACAACTATAATTGATAGTGATACATATCACCTACATGTTACTGATCATATACTGTAGAATGTTAGATTATTGTAATAATTTTATATAAACACAATTGGCACAAGGAATTGACACTTTCACTTCTGCTGACTACAATTTTTTTAGATTTTTTAGACAAGATTTGTGGAGAATTAAGGCAGAACGAGACCTTTGAGCTGTGAATGTTCTGCTGTTGTGCATAGGCAACTCGCTTCCCGTTATATCCACTCCATTACAGGGGCACGTTCTATCAAACGGAATTTGCATCACGGGTGGTCTGAGGACGCGCTTTCCTCTGTCCTCAACCTGTGTGAGCCAGATAGCAATTTTAAGGAAAGCGCATCAACACAGACACGGGCACACCTCCAGCCGCAAATAAAGGAGTCTGCAAAATGTCTTGTGGGTATACAGTGGCCGCAAGATACCCTTTACGGATGAAGCTGCTAAATGCGTAATTCACGGATTGTGGTTAGTGCTGACATACGTTAGAGTCCTTGGTCTCTACCCACCCTAATAGTCACTGGACATCCACACGCAAAGCCTGTCCTTCTCGGAGAGCGCCCACTGTATTTATATCGCCCGCGTGACCTTCAACTCAAGATGTACCTCACCACTCAAATGAATGCAATGTTTATTACAACGATGATTACAAGTAATATATAGGAATATGAAAGCATAAAGTAATTGTATTTATTTATTTGGGCTTGTTTCTAAAGTGTAGTTGTTTATTTGGGCTTGTTTATAAAGTGTAGTTGTTTTCTTGGGCTTGTTTCCAAAGTGTGGTTGTTTATTTGGGCTTGTTTCTAAAGTGTAGTTGTTTATTTGGGCTTGTTTCTAAAGTGTAGTTGTTTATTTGGGCTTGTTTCTAAAGTGTAGTTGTTTATTTGGGCTTGTTTATAAAGTAAAGTTGTTTTTTTGGGCTTGTTTATAAAGTGTAGTTGTTTTTTTGGGCTTGTTTCTAAAGTAAAGTTGTTTTTTTGGGCTTGTTTATAAAGTGTAGTTGTTTATTTGGGCTTGTTTATAAAGTGTAGTTGTTTATTTGGGCTTGTTTCCAAAGTGTAGTTGTTTATTTGGGCTTGTTTATAAAGTAAAGTTGTTTTTTTGGGCTTGTTAATAAAGTGTAGTTGTTTTTTTGGGCTTGTTTCCAAAGTGTAGTTGTTTCTTTGGGCTTGTTTCTAAAGTGTAGTGTTTATCGAGGCTTGTTTCTAAAGCGTAGTAGATTATTTACTCCCAGTGGGTTAAAAAAATCTGCTGCTCAACTGAATTAATAAGAACAAAAACTACTTTATTTGAGGCCTTGAAAACCAAAAGCTGCTGCTTGCTTCTTGCAGGGCTGAACACTCATTTTCATCATCATCAACCTCACATCTAGTGACAATCTTAGCTTCATTAGGCTCCACCCCCATGTGATTCTGTCCATAACTCTCAGCGTTGTAACCCTGTTAGTTAACGGTCCATTTTAGCGGGACCCCCGACATTGAGCACCACGGTCCGTCACACATGGTGCACCACGTACGGTGAAGTCCACGCTGGGATGGAGTTGGGCCGCTAGCTGCTGGTTCTCTCGGCTCAGGAGCTCTTCCTGTCTCTTCAGACGCAGCCGGCTGGCCAGAACTCTGCTGTAGCGCTGCCAGAAACGGCCCAGTTCCCTGAAGTCCGCCCCTGCAGATGGCGACACTTCAGACCGCTCGTCCTCAGATGGTTGTGGCTCCAACACGCCACATCTTCCCTGGTTGTCTTCAGATGGTTGTGGCTCCAACACGCCACATCTTCCCTGGTTTGCTTCCTTCGTTGTGAGAGAGGGCTTTGCTTCCTTGACTGTGAGAGAGGGCTTTGCTTCCTTGACTGTGAGAGAGGGCTTTGCTTCCTTGACTGTGAGAGAGGTCTTTGCTTCCTTGGCTGTGAGAGAGGGCTTTGCTTCCTTGACTGTGAGAGAGGTCTTTGCTTCCTTGACTGTGAGAGAGGGCTTTGCTTCCTTCGTTGTGAGAGAGAGCTTTGCTTCCTTGGCTGTGAGAGAGGGCTTTGCTTCCTTCGTTGTGAGAGCGGGCTTTGCTTCCTTGGCTGTGAGAGAGGGCTTTGCTTCCTTCGTTGTGAGAGAGAGCTTTGCTTCCTTGGCTGTGAGAGAGGGCTTTGCTTCCTTGGCTGTGAGAGAGGGCTTTGCTTCCTTGGCTGTGAGAGAGGGCTTTGCTTCCTTGGCTGTGAGAGAGGGCTTTGCTTCCTTGGCTGTGAGAGAGGGCAGGACCTTCTCCTGCTCGCTCTCCAGCTTGCGGCACAGCTCGGCCTGTCGCAGGAGTCTGGCGCCCTTGCCGGCGACGTCCTGCAGTTTCTTCTGAGCGAGGTTGTTGATCACCAGCAGGTCGCCGAGCCGGGCCTTGGCCGCCCCGCGGTCGCGGTTCATCCGAGCCCTGAGCCGCATCGCGGCCGGCCCCGTCAGCTCCTCCATGGCGGCCCTGAGCAGCGCCTCCGCACCGCCCATCTGCTCGGAGCGGCTCCTGGCGCGCGTCAAATCGTCGCACATGCCCCGCACCTGCCGCAGTCTCCTTCTCTCCCCGTCCACGTCTCGCGCCAGGCTGCGGTCGCGGCGCCTCAGCGCGTCCAGAGCGGCGTGATACTCCTCGCTGGCATCCTGGTAATTCTGCAGCATGTGCCTCTGCGCTTCCTTCACGCCGACGTAGCGCTCTTTGATCTGCTGCAGTTCCGACTCGTCGAACGCGTTCCGAAGGCTGTGGTAGTCGCCTCGCATGATGTCGTCGTCTCCGCATCGCTGCTGAAGCGCCGTTGTGGAAGACCCGGCGTTCTCCTCGACGCCGGAGCGGTGCGGGTACAGCGTCAGGATCCCGGCTCGCTGAGAGTGGAAGTCGGAGCTGAGCTGCTGCTCGCTGCCGGCCCAGCGTCCTTCCAGAGACGCCAGCCGGTCCGTCTGCGACGCCCGCAGGGTGTCCAGACGGACGGCGTGAGCCTCCGAGGCTCGCTCCGACAGCTGCTGGGCCGCGGCCAGCTCGTCCGCCAGGCGCGTCGCCGTCTTCGCCGTGGCCTCCACACCGCTCTCGAAGCTCCCCCGGAACGTGTCGATCTGGAGTTTCAGGTCGGAGGTGAGCGAGCCACGCAGGACCTGCATCCACTTCTCGTCGAGTGCGTGCTGGCTCGCCGCGCTGCGCCTCTGCTCCTCGCGCAGTGCGTCGGTGAGGAAGCAGAGGCGCTTGCGTTCGGCCACCTGGCGGCTCCGTCGGGGCGACCAGCGGGACGGGGACAGAGGCGGTGTCTGGACGGGGACCGGCGGCTGGGCGGGTTCATAATGATCCTCCTTCTGGGCGGGTTCATAATGATCCTCCTTCTGGGCGGGTTCATAATGATCCTCCCTCGGCCTCGAGGAGGCGGGTCCGGCTTCATGTGCCACCGGCGGCTTACAGACGTTTTCTTTCAGATCTGTCGACATGCAGCTGTTTGCTTCCAGGTTTAGGGTTGGTCGACATGCAGATGCTTGGTTCATGGCGGTCCGACGCCTCGGAATGTCCAAAATGTCGCTATGGCAACTGTGAGCGCATTATATACACCGACCTGGATGAGGTCATTGCTGACATCACTATATGCCCATGTATGGGCGTGTGACGGGTTGTGACTGAGTGAGGGTCTAGTGGGCGAGGTTATGAGTGAGGGCAGGCCTAGTGGGCGGGTTATGAGTGAGGGCAGGCCTAGTGGGCGGGGTTATGAGTGAGGGCAGGCCTAGTGGGCGGGTTATGAGTGAGGGCAGGCCTAGTGGGCGGGGTTATGAGTGAGGGCAGGCCTAGTGGGCGGATTATGAGTGAGGGCAGGCCTAGTGGGCGGGGTTATGAGTGAGGGCAGGCCTAGTGGGCGAGGTTATGAGTGAGGGCAGGCCTAGTGGGCGGGTTATGAGTGAGGGCAGGCCTAGTGGGCGGGTTATGAGTGAGGGCAGGCCTAGTGGGCGGGGTTATGAGTGAGGGCAGGCCTAGTGGGCGGGTTATGAGTGAGGGCAGGCCTAGTGGGCGGGTTATGAGTGAGGGCAGGCCTAGTGGGCGGGGTTATGAGTGAGGGCAGGCCTAGTGGGCGGGTTATGAGTGAGGGCAGGCCTAGTGGGCGAGGTTATGAGTGAGGGCAGGCCTAGTGGGCGGGGTTATGAGTGAGGGCAGGCCTAGTGGGCGGGGTTATGAGTGAGGGCAGGCCTAGTGGGCGGGGTTATGAGTGAGGGCAGGCCTAGTGGGCGGGTTATGAGTGAGGGCAGGCCTAGTGGGCGAGGTTATGACTGGCCTTCTGCCCCGTCTGGGCACCTAGGCTACCAAGCCACCTAGGCTACCAAGCCAGCCGGATGGCATGCCGTGAGTTCGACTCCCGAGCCCGACGGTCTTGGCCGTGTGTCACTCCCCAAATCTCTCTCCACCATTCCTGTCTAATTACTGTACCCTATCAATAAAGGTAAAAAATAAATAAATGGCCATCTTTTTTTTTCTATAATTTTTATCCCACGATTTTGTAACCCATTTCTCACCCCTGTGTCAATTATCTAATGTGATCCTGGGCTCTACACACCCTCCGCCAACCTAGTCCCCATATATGGGGGACATGGGGAGAGCAACGGACTTGAACTCATGCTTCTATATAAATGGCCTTCTATCCGAATCCGAATCAGAAGCCTTTATTGCCATGACATGTAAACATGTTAGGAATTTGGTTTGGTGGACAGCAGAGTGCAGTTACAACATTAGGACAAGTGCAAAACAGGACAAGACAGTGCAAAAACAACAATGAATAGTGAATAAATATATCCCAACCAGGACAGAGATATTAATTTCTCAGAGATCAGTGAGTATGAGATCAGCAGATCCCGACTGTGGCCTTTCCTCCAGTGCCTTATATGCAAAATATGCCCCAACCCCTTTAAGTCTGCCACTATAATATAGGCCTAGCTTATATGTGCGGCAGAATATGTATACACAGAATAACTCTTCCTACTTCCTATGTCCGCAACACAAACATTAAATGCCATTGACAATGAAGGGAAAATGTACGTCATCTTGTTCCCACACGTCTCATATTTGCCATCGACAATGAAAGGAGAAATTATAGGTCAAATGTCCGCTAAATATTTGTAGCAACAGACATTCTGATCGGCCAGTATGAGATGTATACGATGATGAGAGCGCCCCTCGCTTCACACGGGTGTGATTTCTCTTAATTATTTTGCCATGTGCTTGAAAAGCGCCTGGACTACATTTGCACCCACCACTACTGACGACCGCAAAGACGACTTTAGTGGCGACCTAGTCATGATTGGCTGCCTCCTAGCGACCTAGTCATGATTGGTTGCCTCGTAAGCCAATGATAGTCTCAACGGCATAAAAACCCATACTCTGAAAGCCGCAACACGGAGTGAGTGGCAACAGAAGCTAACAAAAGAGATGCTATGAGCTAACTGGAGGTCAACCATCCATAACAAAACACAGTGAGTGAACCAACAAAAGAACGTTGTTAACGAACGGAAACGGGCGTTGCAAGAGCTTGTTGTACCTGGCAGTTATGACTGAGAGTCATTCTTGTTTCCCCTGCACTTTTAGCCACACTAGAGAGACGCTACAAGAATGTCAATGTCAGTCAGTTCAAACCACTATCGTTTTGTTAGTCTTGTTTCAACACAGAACCTTTTTAGGGGACTGATGAGTCACCCATAACATACGGTCTGACCCCCTGCCAGGTGTTTCAATCACAATGCAGTGTATCAATTCAGTCAGTAAAGAGGAGAGTAAGAATTTCATCACTCACAAAGCAAGGACAGACCAAAAAGAAACGACACCGCTTAAAGCCCAAACCACACCAATGGGTCGTCATGCAACCAAATGGTTGCGAATAGATGCATGCTGACCCATTGGTGTTGTTTGGACCATTGAATTGAACCAGTTGAATCACTGGGTCGACATGCAACAGGACATATCACACCGCTGGGACGTACACTAAAACCGCCTCGTCCCGTCTCGACCCTTTGGTGTGGTTTGGGCTTTAATTGTGTGTGTGTGTGTGTGTGTGTGTGTGTGCTAAAGACGTTATCCAAGCTAACTGTTCTTCAGTACAGTCTAGATTAGTCTGAACTCCCACACATCATCAGGTGGGAACTGGCTGCCATGACGACCAATGGGAGTCTCTTTTTGGCAGATCCTGGGTTTGGATGGCCTAAACCTAACCCTAACCTGTAAAACAAGCGCCCCCTCAGCGACCATCCACTCCCAGGCTCTGCAAAAAAGAGTCTCCTGATCACCAACAGCAACAGAAACTAGGAAGATGCAATCCTGGGGAATTGTGAGCGTGGTTGCCTATCTCTATAGGAATATTGTCAAATCAGAAGAGGGCAGGACATACACATATTGTGATGTCACAGTATATTGTCCAATCATAGAGAGGGAATTGTATTTGTAGTCCCCTGGTGGGTGCCTGTGATCCAAGTGGTCAAGTACACCACTATGGTTATCCCACCCAGAAAGGCCCAGCACAACCTATAGGCGGTGAGACTAACCACTTTGTTGCTCAAGAACAAGGGCGAACGGCGAAATGTACTGTATACTTCATTATCCGTGTTGAAGCCACATAGTGCCTTTATACGCTTCATTACCAGTGTCTATACTCTATAAACTGGGCTGGCCTTCTCGCCACTCGTATATAGAACAACATTGTGTTTTATTTATTTATAAGGCTCTGTGTGGCAAGCTTCCGTTGTATTTATCCCCACTTTTAAATTACAAACCCCACAAGATATCCAACACGTTCACAGACTTACATTACACTTAAAACTCCAAGAATGAACAGTGAACAAAGAAAGACTGCCTTCGTCTTTTACACAAAATCCAGGACTCTCTGAAACTGGACAAACCGATCTCTATTGCCCATTTGCAGATGGGCAGTTTCCATCACAACTACACATGCGGTTTAAACAAAGAAACAACATCAAACAAATTGCAATTTCTACTCTTAACATACCTTTGTGCATCTACACGCAGAAAATAATAGAAGACCGTAGCAGATACAACTTAAACTGGCAGCAATCACTAAAGCAATCAGTACAGCTGGTATTTATAGACTTACTCAAATAAGGAGCACCTGCGATCAGAGTGAGTAGCAACGGAAATTGGCAATATACACAATTATTAGTCAAGGTTAGTGTGACCTACACACAAGTAGGTCAGGGCAGTGTGGCCTTTCTCCCCTGAAAAAGAAGGGGAAAAAGGACTGAGGCCCAGGAACATTAACCTATAAAAGAACAAATAGCCTAATATTTACCTACAGTAGGAACAAGAAGGAAAAAATAAGAAAAAAGAAAGGAACATTTAAGTAATGTTGGTTTACTGACTAAGAGGAGGTCAGCTCGTTGTAAAATGTGACCATTCTTAACCACATAAAGAGAGTTGTGGGACTCAGACCTCTCCGTTGAACCCTGTTGAAGATCCATATCAGATATGAAGATTGTGCATGTGTGTGCAGGCAGAGTACACACGCACGCACGCACGCATGCATGCCCACAGGTTGAGAACCCCTGCTCATCTCTAAATGACACAGAGCCTATAGCAATTTGAAGGTTAACTACAGCTGCACATGCCAGCAGCTTTACGGCTATAATTGCATAGGTTCAGGGCCGGATCATCCATAGGCCGTATGTGCAATTGCCCCGAGCACTTGGCAAGGAGGGCACCACGAGATTAGAAACAACAACAACAACAACAAAACATAGGAAATATGCCTTTTTTGACCATTTGAAGCATGGCTTCCAGCCTTCCAGCTCCGTCTGCACATCTAAACCAATCACAGCGACGCGAGGGGGCGGGTTGTTGTGAACAACTGGTTTGAGATTCGCTCACACGACGACCGTCTCAACCAATCACAGCGACTGTGAACTTCTTTCTGAGGAAACTCGCTGGTGTCGTCAGTAAACATAACACTGGCTTCTCTAAATACCTGAATTAATTCTGTTTCGCAGCAGAATATGCTTTTAGGGTTTAACTACAGACATCTGTAGGACATGTGGATGCATTTTACTTTTACGGTACCGTAGCAACACAAAGGAACACCGGCCAATCAATGCTTGGCGCAAGGTAAACGGGCCTGCGTATGTTCAATACGACATACAAGTTTAAGCTTAGTAAGTAATAACATATAGTTAATAATTAACAACAGTTTCAGGCAGGGCTGCTTGTTAACCTGTCCTGCCCAACACCGCAGGGTCTATATTTCTCAATGGAACAGTAGGGAGACCAGGTACTCTACCATACAGAAAACAACAGTTTATTAACTGTTAAGTCCCGGTTTGTATAGCTTTAAACAGTGAATGAACTGAATTGTCTTGAGTATACACGTAGGCCTATATACTAGGTACTATATACCATACAGAAAAGGAATATAGATTTCAAAATATCCAAAAGGGGCCAAAAGAGCTTATATTCAAAGTAATTTTTCAGAGGCTACGATATGTCTGATTCAGATTATCTGTAAATATTTCTACAAGACCGGAATTCAAAATGTTACTTGAGTAAAATTACAAAAGTATTAGCATCAAAATAAAGTGCCAAAAGTAGATGAAATTGTATGAGAAATCTTTTGAAAATAGCAGATCTACAAACTCACTCACTATCTTCAAATGGCCAAAATATCTGACTTGTTGATGTATATAGTTTTGTAATAATAATCTAAATCAACAAAGTAACTAAAGTTTTCAAATAATTCCAGTGGAGTAAAAAGTACAGAAAATTGTAAATATGCCTTAAGTAAAAAAATACCTAATTATTTTTTACAGTACTTGAGTAAATGCAGGCCTACTTAGTTATTTTACACCACTGGTGTTTACACCCAAATGTTCCGGCACAAAGGATGTGTTGACCAAAGATCTTTTTCACTGCCAAACTCCACCTGCAGTCTGCAGCTCCATGGCTTCCCCTCACTCTCTGCCACACCACTGTTTATGTCTGGGCTAACAGCCGTACGTTGGTGTGGTCAAAACGGCCAGCAAAACATGTTTTTTCCAGCACAAGTTAAGAACAGGTCTGACAGCGGCCCGTTCCACAACCCACCATAACATACATGCTCATTATGGGAGCTATATAGCTGCCTTGGCTTTAATATATTGTTATCGCTCAGGTGAGAGTGCACAGTGTGGTACTTTATGCACAAAACGTGTGTGTGTGTGTGTGTGTGTGTGTGTGTGTGCGTGCGTGCGTGCGTGTGTGCGTGCGTAGGTCCCAAACAATGTCATATATAGTGCACCCTCTCTGTATTCTGAAAGTGCAAAGTGAAATCCTGAATGTAACACTGAGAGTCTGCAAACGTAACACATTTTGGTTACATTTACACTCAATCTACTGTGGGATTGTATGGGCTGGCAAGACGATCTTCTCTTATTGCCACATGAGTCTTCGTTTCAACTCTGACAATGATCTATGGGTAAATAATAATAATAAATAAACACCAAATGTAATTCAATGTTTAAACATGTAAGATTAGAAAAGTTAAACACTCAGGATTGTACTGTGTAAAATAATGTGGAGAAGTGAGTTTGTATAGGAATATTCTCCAGCTGCCATAAGATGAGATGAGATGACCACAGCAGGCTGCATGTCTGCTGTAGGCTAGCAGAGCGCTGAGCATGCAGCACTCCTCCAGGGAGACTCTTTACCCTAATCTGTCCCTGAACTCTCCTCCTCCCTCCTATTGCCTCCCACCCCATCAGCCCTGGGCCGCCTGATGGTGGCTGACAGAAACGGCTGTCCCCTGTCCCCCCCTGCACCGTCCGCCCACAACGTCCATCCGTCCTCCGTCTTGGGGGTCCCAGGCAGCCAGGCCCTGCCGCTGCACCCCCCCCCCCCCCCCCAACTCCTAACTCATTCATCGCCAGTGGTGGAATAAGTACGAAATACTGTAGCCTACTTAAGTAACATTTTGCAGGAGTATGTCCAATTTCCAATACTTTTACTTCTACACCACTACATCTCGGATCCAAATATTGTACTTTTTACTAGGGATCCGATACCACAAAAAGTACATGTTGACACCAATACTTTTGTACTTTTACTTTTTACTCATTATTTCTACATTGCAGTATAGAGCATCGAAGTCTGACGTCAATATCGGTAGAGGGTGCAAATCCACGGGTTCATGTACTTTTTATTTGCATTGTAATCCCCATAGGGGGATTTTAGATCACCTCATATAAGAACTGTGTTTGAAAAATTAACATGTCATCACTCATATGGACATGAAGAATCAACTGACTGAGAGAAAACGCTATTGTTACTGCTACTGAATTAGTTACATTTTCGCTAGAAACAGACTATCATTATATATGAGTGACTGACTGTCGCAAACGATACAGAGACATCCCTGACAATAATGCAGAGACAGCTTGTTTATTTTTCGACCACAATTCTTATATGAAACGATTTTAAGATGAGCCCATGTTATTCTCCATAGAGAAATTACTTCCGTGAACCAGGCAGAACCAGGGGATGAGCGAGTGATGTCAGGACTTCAGCGCTCTATTGTAGGGATGTCCCGATGTTTTGCTCACGATCTGATTCAGATCATTTGATTTTGAGCATTTTCCCGATCCGATATTTATATTTTAACACGTTTATACCATATC